>NC_035437.2:56429109-56801848 GCF_002127325.2 Helianthus annuus
TCAACGATTTGAGAAAGCAGTCAATATAAAGCTAAAAACCGACACAACTGACGTTTTACCAGATAACATTAATGTCACGTTAACCTCGTCCGATACTGATCATGAGTCTGAGTTAATCAAAAAGGTGGTCGATCAGGTGTTGGATACTGATGAGGAGTCTGGGTCAAAATCTAAGTCTGGAAAGTCAAATTCGTCAGTCAACAGGGAAAATTTGTCGGTCAAACGGTCTTACAGTAAAGAATTTTTGTTATCAAAAGCAGATTTGAATGATGAAGCATTCGAAGTTGTTAATACTTTCAATGGTTCTAACAAATTATATTACAACAAAGAGTTTCCAATAATGAGTATTAAAACGGAATTGGTTAACAAAACTTTCAAATTAATAGAAGTTAATATTCCGGAATTAAAAGTTTTGAAAAACCTAAAAAATACACTTCAAGAGTTCAACAATGTCTAAACAAGAAAAAGGGTTACAATTCTGGTTCTGGTTTTCAAAAGAACCAAACCAAAATCGTAGCTACAAAAAGAAAGGTTTAGGCTTTGTTCCACCAGAAAACCATAAAAATGATAAAAATTCTAAAACAAAAACAAAATTTGTGTCAGGTGGAAGTGCAGAAGAGGAACAGAAGAAACCGTTCTGGAGACAGTCAAACCAGGAGTTTCTTGCTGAGAAAAAGAAAAATGGAGCTGAAGTGTGTTATCAAAGAGAAACTCGTACCTGTTATCTGATGCATGAAGTTGGTCATATTGGCATGGAATTGTCAAAATAACGCCAGAACAAAACAGGGAGTTTTTCAGAAATTGAAAGAAAAAATTGTTGATGTTGAACCACCAACCAATAGAACTTAAATTTTTGAAAATTCAACTTATGAGGTTGGTGAGTGTTCGAAAAAGAATTTTTATAAAAGGAAAGAGAATGACAACCAAGTGTGGGTTGCTAAATAAGGTTGATGTGAAATGTCAGCGATGAATCTGGTTCCACAAAGCCAGAAGAGCCACAATGTTGAGGAGAAAATTTCAGTGAATGATGAAAGAGTTTCCATAACTGAAGTTTGAGGAAGTTAAAAAGAAAGTTGGAAAACTGAGCTTTCAAATCAGTTTTACAATGAGAAAAAAGATTTTGATGTCGAGAAAAACATTCAACGGGAATGTTAAAAGATTTTGGGAAAATGTTAAGTGGGAAAGCGAAGGGGGTTAAAGACTTTTACGCAACTAAAAAGGCAACATACAACCCCACTGCGCAAAGAGTTGAAATCCATCAAGTCTGAAAAGACTCAGATGGGGAAGTTTGCTTCCCATAAAGTCTTAGGACTATGCCGGAGATCCCAAAGTATAATATCGTGGATCAGGAATCGGCATCATTCTAGTGTTTGAAAAGTTTTGTTTGAAAGATTTTGAATAGTGTTTTGAATTTTACAGGTGAAAGGACCATACGCCGGAGCTTCCCAGGTTGGCAATGTGAGAAGCAGGAAATCGGCATCTTTCTGAATAATTTGAAAGTGGTAAAGAGGTTTCTGTAGATGTTTCATTCCTACAGTAAAACTACAAGTGGTATTTTTGATCTACAAGTGGTATTTGTGGTTATACCTTGAAGAATTTACATTTACAATTGGTACAGTGATTCTGAACTGCAAATGATTAATCAGGGACATTAAGTTGTACTTGATTTATTATTCATATGAGATTGATAAACAAGATGATGAACCATATCCCCATGCTTCATAAGTGGTAAACCTTAAAAATGGTAAACACAAACTCATTTTCCGGAAAAAATCATTTCGATTAAAACAAACTTAAGTGTTTTGAGATCTAAATGAGAAAATGGTTTGTTGAAAGGGGGAGTTCAGATTGTTTATGCCTAGTGAATGGCGATTTGATGTGATTCGATGTCAGTTGTCAAGTTTTCTGTACAGTTTGTTTTACTTTTCATGTTTCTAGTGGGTCAAGAGTCTAGAAGTTTTCAAATTTTCTTTGAAATGTGTTTGCATTTTAGGGGGAGTAGGGAAATTTCAGAAAATCCAAAATATTTGGAAAATTTGAAAAAGCCAAAAACATGATAAAATTCAAAAAATGAGTTTCGTTGTGAAAAGAGGAAATGATAGTACATCAGTAGGCTGTCACAACATGCTAAAGAAATGTAAAGATAAATGTGATAAACAATCTCACTAAGGATGTGCCAGTAGGTTTTTACACATTTAGTAAATTGTGACGAGATATAAATCTAAAAGTTCAAACTGGCTTGTTCTGTGGGTTAACACAAACTTGGATATATAGTAACCCCTGAAATCTTGTTTGAAAAGGTCCATTATTCTGAGATACTAGGTCTTTATGCTCAGTTGGATATTCCCTGAGCTCTAATCCCCGGATAATGCTTTCCGCAAACGCTTTGAAACATAAGCGTCGCCCTCAGCAAGCTGATGCAACAATAAAATTGATAGTCGTTGCTGTTGAAATAAAAAGATCCTCTAAAGGGGACACACCAAAAGTCGAGCCGTCATCTCTCTGCTGAACGGAAGTTCTTACCTGAGCTCTCACGGTTTCGCATCTAACCCCTATAACAGATATCAGCTGTGGTATATTCACCTGTAAGACTGAATATTGGGATCTGGATACGGGAGTATATTTCAAAGTAGTTCGGACACACGGATAAGTTTAAGTTCTTAAAACATTAATATCGTATCTCGGATCAGTTGAACTTTGTGTGAAAATTTCAGTGGACCGATATACTGACAATCTAGGTGAATTGTTTTGAACTAAAAATGTAAGCAAGCTTAACGGTGTTAGTGACATGTCTCATAAACTGATATGATCCTCTTACACGAACTCAACAAAAATATTGTCTGTAAATATTTTCTTTACTGCATTTCATGTTTCTTTATTTCAAAATCCAAAAAGATTTTCAGTGTGTTTTAGCATAAATTTTTGAAAAAGTCAAAAGATTTCGACGAACCTGATATTGGAAAGCTGATTTTAAAAAATTCCGAGTGCTAAACATGATGAGTAAATTTGAGGGGGCGTGTTTGTGTGAAATTAAATGTTTTCATAATCTAACCTTTCAAGTGGTTCATCAAAATCTGTATTTGTTTTGAAGGAGAGTCTGAATTGGTGCAAGGTTATAATGTTTGAAAATATATATGTGAAAGAAATTTATCTTGAGGTAGAGTTTTTACAGGATAAGATGAGAAGCTGTTAGATGGACAGCCAGACAACGATCCTGAAGATGTTACTGAAGAACAAAGGAATGCCAGTAAATCGAGAGGGGGAGTCTGAAGATAGAGAGAAAGACAAGTCCAGAGACTGATCAAGACTGAAGATGTGAAGACACAGCATTGGTGTGATTCGATAGTCGACTCCATCAACATCTGAGGGGGAGTCTGTTGGTGCACTACATCTGTTGATTTCGTCTTAGATCGAGTCATACATTGCATTGTATAGATTAGGGCACGAAATACGAGAAAATGCGAGTGTATATGATATTTGTGACCTAGGTTCGCTTATAGGGTCATAGGTTAGGAGATTCACTTATGTGAACACATGAGGTCCGCTCATGTGTACACATGTCACATAAGCGAACCACAAACCCTATATATAGGTGTCTGTTTGAGCGACCTAGTAGTGATTGCTGATTTCCACGCCGAAGCTCTGCCGGTGTGACGTCTGAACTGGTAAAAGCTGTCAAATCTAAGAAAACAAGAGATTAAAGTGAAGAACAAGCTATTTTACCTACGTTTCTTGTAATTCCGCACCTGAAACATAGGAGATTACCTCTGAACGACTCGTTCGGGTCAGTCAACGATCCTACACATGATAGAGTAGATAACTATCCAAGCATGGGTTAAAGGCATTGTGCTGAATAATTAAACCAGAAATCATGCATTGCAAGTTGTCAGTTCAAATCATGAAAGGTTATTTTTTTTTGCTTCTGACAAAGGCTTACGGACCGCAAGGTCCTGCCTTACGGTCCATAAGGTGCCGAAAGGGTAAATCGTTTTCTCTGTCAAAAGGCTTACGGATCGCAAAGGCCCTGCCTTACGGTCCGTAAGGAAACGCCCAGCGACAGAAAGTTGGCTGTTGGCTGTTATAACAGTTTAACCGACTTAGTAAAGATATTTTCAGAGACATGGGCGACCCCTAACTTACTAGACACTAGGAAACACTTGTAAATGATCTGGATCACCCCATAGACTTAGTTTTCACCATCTTGGAGGATTTAGAACACTATAAAAGGCCAATGAGTTGCAACCAAGTTCTTCACACCTTCATTCTGCTTTCTGATCATTTCTAGGCTCAAGCATTCTCTCTAAGCTTCACAAGTCGTGCATAGGACCCTTGTAAGTATGTTTAACCCTTTGTGGTTTAGTTTTTGCTTAGTTATAGCTTAAAAGTCAATCTGTCGTATTTAACAATTGACTTAACGATTAATCACAAATGGTCCAGTGATTTGATCGAAACAAAGGTAGTTATATGTTGGTAATCATGTGGGCTTTAAACCCTCAAAAGGGCACCCTCTGATTCCCACTCTAACTAGTCCGAATGTCGAGTCAAACTTGCTTAGAAAAAAAGTCAACAGAATGTTAACTTTCAATTTATGCATAATCAGTAATGTAGATGGCGTGTAACCTATTTTAACACTCATACAACATGATAATAAGTATTATAAATGGTGTAAGCTTGTTTGATGCGACCATTTTCTGTTTTGACCCGGTTCGGAACCGAAAGTCGCAAAACTTTGACTTTTGCTTTGACTTCAGCTCTGACCCGTCATGGTATGATTTAGATATGCCTTAGGACTCTCTTAGGACCAGGTTACATGATGGTATAACCCTCTGTGACCGGTTCGTTGTTTGTCCGAGTCTTTCGCACATTTCCGTTAAAAGCTTAAAAGTTGACCATAACGCCCTTTTACTTTAAAACGAGAATTTTGGATATGTGAAAGGACAATAACCTTAGTTACTGATTTCTAAGCATGTCCCTATAATTTCACGTCAATCCGAGGTCTAGAATAGGAGTTATGCTAAATAGCGCAATTACGGAAACTTTAGTAATTAAAAGGCGCATTTAGCATAAAGCCTATCTAAACCCAAATTTCAACACCAAACCTTTTACACACTGATGTAAAGTAATATTTTGAGATTTTTAAAGATTTTTAATTATTTTTAACCTGCTCATAACCTGCGGTTATGGCATCGATTCGGTAATTACCGAATATACCCTTTTCGGACATAACTTGAGTTCTACATGGTATTTTGACCCGATTCCTGTTGCTACTGATTTTAAATAATAAATAGAGTATTTTGGACTTATAAAATGTTCAGAAAACTCAGATTTCCTGTAGAACTCGGAAACCTCTTTTATAATCTTTAAAATGACAGAAATACCCCTACGGGGTGTATATTGGATTTAAACTCGTTTATGGGCATTATGAAAGGTATCCTACCGATACCACAACCTCTTTAAAGCATATTGACTAGGAAACCTGTGTAGGACTCTTACGGTTACCCGTTACGCCTTTTCCGCGCACGGTTCGGTTTATGTAACTAGTTTACATAAACTAGCCGAAACGGGTCAAACCTTATCGTTTATACTTCAAAATCCAGAATGTGATTATATTACTCACATAAAAAAAGTCTTCAAACTTGTTGGGTCCAAATCACATTCCATTCCCGGTTTTCGCCTTTCACGCGATTAAACCGTAATTATCCTTCGAAACTGACCGGTCTAAGCTAAGGCTAAATTAAAGACCTGTTAGGATTCTAATAGGTTGTTATAAACCTTCGTTCCAGAATAGGAGACCAGTAAAAGATACTTGCATTTGTTTATTGAGGTCATTACTTGCTCAAGTAAATACTTTTTACTTATTTTCCGTTATACGGGCTTGGGTTACGGTATATAAAAATACCGCTTGGTCGGGCAATGGACCCCAACTCATTAGTAGTTGGGTATTATCAATGTGACCCGTTTAAAAATTCATTTTGTTGGCTTTAAGCCTTTGGGAGCTTAATGACCATGTCCCGGATATCCTTGGCAGCATTTTATGAAATGGCCACGACCTTGACACGCGGGTGTAGGCGTACACCCGCCAATGTGTCCATAATTATAAAGGTATAACCGTTGGCTTTCCCGCCACGGTTTTATGCTATGTGGTGTGTCAATTAACCTTAAACCCGGCACGACCCGGGCGACGAACGCATAGTGAACATGTAATTCTTTTACAAAATTTAATTGATAAATTATCCCAAGTTATAAAGAGTTTGTGCCTTGTGCATTCAAATCAATTTTTTTATTAAACATTTTACAAAAGTGTCGGTTGAATGTATTTACCAGTGTAAACTGACGTATTTTCCCGAAAAAGATTAAATGCAGGTTCTACACGTAATAGGCTGGCCACTCCTTAGCATCGTTAGAGTCTCGCAAGCTTGGGATGCCGTTATCTATTGAACAATATTTTTCCATTTTATTTTGATCCCCTGTGGATTCATTTCAACTACTTGTGATACTTGGATATTACATTTGATGGTTGAAATATAATCTATCTTTATGCTTCCGCTGTGCATTTAAATATTGTGTCGTTTGACAATATTGTTGCCAACTTCGTAACGGTAATCCCCCACCGGGCCCACCGGTGAAACACGTGGAAATCGGGGTGTGACATGGGCCATTTCTCACGAAATGGCGTGAAGCATTTGGTGCGGAATGAGATGTCTATAAATATATAGGTGCCTTGATGACTTTATTTGTAACGATTCGATTCCGGTAGCGAAGCTCTGCCGAAGTATCTCCAACATTGTAAAACCATCTGATATCAATACAGAGACAGTTTAAAGTGATGCATTATGCATATCAGCTGAAATAACTCTGATACGCCTGTTTCCACCTTTCGTATTGAACGAGATCTCTTCTGAACGACTTGTTTGGTCGAGCGATCGATCCTTATAAGTGGTATCAGAGCTCAGGAGGAAGAGTTCTTATCATTTCAGCTAAAAATTCTGTTTTCTACACCTTCTTGTTCAGAATTAAGAAGTTTTCACAGATAAAATGGCTTGAATTTCACATATAACGTGCGAAACAGTGTTTTAACAAATCCTTGAAAGAATCAGACCTTAATTCATAGTAAAACTTGATCAATTTGTTGAAAAATTGTCCGAAAGTGTGACGTTTTTTTTTCAGCACCATTTCGCACGAATTGATATCATTTCGTTTGAGTTTGCTGTCATCTCGCACGAAATCAACATTTCATTTCACACGGATTGAGTTTTCATTTCGCACCAATTGTCATTTCGTGTGAACAAGGATCATTTCGCTTAAAATTGGTATTTCGTTTGAAAATAATTTCATTTCGTACGAATTGGGAATTCGAGATTCATTTCGCACGAAAAGGTCCATTTCGCACCAGTAAGGTTCCTTTCGCACAAGATCGTTCATTTCGCTTGAATAGGTTCATTTAGTTTGAAAATGTTTGGTTTGTGAATTTGTGATAATCAAATCATGGAGAACGAGTTCTACAACGCCTTTTCTACTCCGATGACTATTACTCAGTACGATGCTAGAAAATGAAACGGGCACTACGCAAAACTGTCTAAGCTTATGAGTATTGAAGAGTATAGTGGATGGGCTGAACGTTTTGAAAACTGGGTTCAAGCTTATTACCTTGATGCATAGGATTATACTGAATTTCGATGTATTAGACCAGTTAAGGACAATGGACAGAAAGTTGAAATTAAAGATTTAAGAGTTGAAGAGAAACAAAAATACAAAAATGAAAAGTTGATGGTTAGTCTCTTGCAGCAAGCTATTAAGGATGAAATCTTGATTTTACTACAACACAATGGAAGTGCACAATCAATATGGAAAGAATTACATTCAAAGTTTGTTGGTAGTAAAGAGATGATCAAGAACAAAAAGTCACTTACCAAGAAAGAATTTGATCTATTCCGTCGATTAAGAAATGAAAACACTAAGCAGATTATAGAAAGATACTACAATTTGGTGAAGAATATGAAAAGATTGAGCATCAACAAAGATAAAGATGAATTGATTGACAAGTTGGCCGATGCGTTGCCACATGATGTTTGCGGCACATATCTTATGATGTTGAGAAACAAACCTGATTTTGACAATCTATCACTGAGCGATTTTATCGAACAACCTGAAGCTCAAGAGATGGAACAAAGAAAGATAGCGAGAATGAAGAATTATGATGGAGAACAAGACATTGGTTTGTATTACAAAGGTGGTGTTAGTGATAAGACCAACATTGCACCAAAAATTGAAACAACTTTCAATGCAAAAAGTACTTCTGAAAGTTCATCTCAAGGATCAAGAAGCAAAATGGGATTTTCTTCACATCCATCACTTGTCTCAAATTTTTCAGCAACAAAGAGTGGCAAAGTTCTTCATTGCAACATTGCTTTAAATCTTGAGAATGATCAAAATTATTCTGAAGAAGTAGCCAAAAGTCATATGTCGTTGTCGGTGACTTTGATAGAGTGTTATGGGAGTTTAGTTGCAGGAAAGATTGGAAATCCGATGTTGACAAAAGAGGATTACGATCAGGTTGATGCTGAGGAGATGGAGTTGATGGATATAAAGTGGTGTTTGGCTTGCATGTTAAGAAGAGCTGAGAAGTTTAAACAAATCACATGAAGAGATGATTTTCGCGATGCAGATGTTTCTACTTTACGATTTGATAAATCTAAAGTTACTTGTTTTCGTGAAGCAAGTGGAGCTCAAAATCCATTCAGCAAGAATGACTACTATCGAAAAGCGATTTATCATCAAGTTGCTCAAAAACCGTATCAACAACAAGAATCACAAACTGCACATGCTAAGAAGGCGATCGAAGAGTCATCAAAGAGAGCTTGTTTTGGTATAATAGATTAAGATGATGAAAGATTACCAGAAGGTTTTAGCTGGGACAATTATTGTCCAGATAAAGAATTTTTGGCTAAAGCTTTTGTTGCTCAAGTTGTTGAAGATGATGAAGATGATTATTGGGCAGAAAGTATGAAAAAGCATTTAAAGTATCTAGCCGAGAGAGATGTTCAGAGAGATGCTGAAAATGCTCGAATAGCAAAGGAAAAGGAGGCTAAACAACAACATGATAGTGATGATGATTATTATGCAGAAAAAATGAGAGAACATTTAAAATTTCTAGCTGAAAGAGATGCAGAAAGAAGGAAAGGTAAAAATGATGAAGAAGAAGTCCGAGTGATAAAAGTCATAGAATTTCCAGCTTTCGAGATTAATAAGGAAGCTATTGCAGAAAATGTGTCTGTGAATTGTGAAAACTGTGAGAGTATGAAGAAGCAAAACAATGAGTTGATTCACAACATGAATAGGTTAAAAGAATCGTATGATGTCTTGAACAAAGCAATGAATCAATACAACGAGTCAAGCAGTGAACAAGCAACTGCTTTGAAGACACTATAAGGAGCTTTCATGTCAAAGCAGTCAGGCATAAATCATTACATTGAGAAATGTGCTGAACTTGAGAAAAAATTGGAAATCTAAAGAATAGAAAGTGAAAGAGTTGACAAATTATTGAGAAGTTACTCATGTGCTTCTTATGTGATTGACAGGATATATCCAACAGTTGAAGGAATGAAGGTGTTTGAAGAAAAGCCATCTGAAGTGAAGAATTCTGAAACAAAAGAGGATACTGAAGTGAAGAATTCTGGTAAGAAATAAAGTGTCAGTTATAACAAGTGTTCACCCCCGCTTGAAAATGGATATTCTCCAAGAAATCGAAATTCAGAAAGAGTCAAAAAGGCAACCAACTTACAATGGGAGTCTGAGTCTTCAGATAACTTGCCAGACAACATCGATGTCACTTTCACATCATCTGACACTGATCATGAGTCCGAGTTAATAAAGAAAGTGGTCGATCAGGTGTTGGAGAAAGATGAAACACAGGAGTCAAAGTCAGAGTCAACGTCTGACACGTCAAGTTCAAGAGTCAAACAGGGCAAACGGGTTTACAATAAAGAATTTATGTTATCAAAATCTAATATGAATGATGAAACATTCAAAGTAGCATATAGTTTGAATGATTCAGACAAATTATATTTTGATGAGGAATTTCCAATAAGAGGTGTCAAAACTGAAAACTGAAATGATTAAAAAGGTTTTCAAACTAACAGAAACTAATATTGCTGAAATAAAAGATGTAAATCTTTCTGAAAAACCTAAAAAATACACCTCAAGAGTTCAACAAAGGTTAAACAAGAAAAAAGGTTACAGTTCTGGTTCTGGTTATCGAAAGAAACCAAGCCATAATGGTAATTTCAAAAAGAAAGGATTGGGTTGTGTTCCACCAGAAAATTATAAAAATGAGAAAACTTATGAACCAAAAACTGTATTTGTTTCAGGAACAAGCTCAGAAGAAGAAGAGAAAAGCTCATTCTGGAAGCAATCTAACATAGAATTTCTTGCGAAAAAACAAGAAGAAATGAAAAATGGAGCTATTCAGAAGAGAGAGACACGAACCTGTTTTCAATGTAAAATAGTTGGTCATATTTCCAGGAATTGTCCAAAGGCAATTCAATCAAAACAGGGAGTGTCTCTTAAACTGAAAGAAAAAATGGTTGAGAATGAACCACCAACCAAACCTTTTATAGTTTTCAAAAACTCGAAATTTTGAGGTTGGTGAATGTTCAAAAAGATTTTATAAAAGAAAAGTGAATCTTGACAACCAAAAGTGGGTTGTTAAGAAATTTGATGATAGTACTAGCAATGATTCTGATTCGTCAAAATCAAAGGAGCTATTTTCGAGCGATGAATTCGACTCGTCAAATTCAAAAGAGCCACAAGTTGAGTTGAAAGATGACAAGTCAGTTCCTCCAATGGATGATGCAAATTTTCCACCTTTGAGGGCTGAAAATTTTAAACAAGAAGTTGGCAAAGTTGAGATTTCAAATCAATTCTTTTCTGAAAAAAAAAGAATTTGATGTTGAAAAAGCCTTTAACCCTAAAGTGAAGCATATTTTTAGAAAAATGGTTGACGGGAAGGTGAAAGGGGTAAAGGAATTTTATGAAAGGAAAATGAAGAAACCTGATGAAGATGGGTCATCCCAGGTTAGTAACTGGGATAGTACCTATCATGACTAAAAAATCAGGACTTGCCGGAGCTCCCAAGTTGGTAATCGTGGAGCAGGAATCAGCATCATTCTTGAATATGTTTGTTTGAAAACTTCACGAGTGGTAAAACGTACAATTGTTATATCACAATTTACAAGTGGTTGAAAAAGAGAATGTCTCTTACAAGTGGTTAATCAAGGTCATTAACTTGAACTTGGTTTCACTTTCATTCAAGAAATTGTAAACCAAAGTGATGAGTTTATCCCCAAACCTACAAATGGTAAAATTCAACAAAACTTATTTTCTGGAAAACCATTTTGATTAAAACAAACTTAAGTGTTTTGAAATCATAATGGGAAAATAGTTTGTTGTAAGGGGGAGTTCTGATTGTTTATACCAAGAGAATGGAGATTTGAGCTTGAAACATCAGTTTGTCAAATTTTCGTTTAATGATTTTGAATTTTAGGGGGAGTAAGAATTTCAGAAAATCTAAAAACATTAGAAAATTTGAAAAAGCCAAAAACATGATAAAATCTCAAAATCCAAAAACATTGAAAAACTAAAATGAGTTTTGTTGTGAAAAAAGAAAATGATAGTACATATGTGGATTATCACAACACGCAAAAGATTTGGAAAGTTAAAAGTGATAAACGATCTCAATGCAGATATGTCAGTAGGTTTTTACACATTCAGTAGATTGTTTTCGAGATATAAACATAAAAATTAAACTTACTTATATCGTGGGAAACATCTCTTGGATATATGGGTAACCCTCGGAATCTTGTTTGAAAGACTTTCTATTTCTGACATACTAGGTCTTTGTGTGTGATGATATCTGGGGTATTATACCTGGACTTCTGATTTTGCGGAAGCAATAGCCTAGTCCTCGTATAATGCTCTGCACTGCTTTATTCTTAAAGCCCACCCTCAGCATAAAAAATGATGAAACATTGCAGAATGCTAATCATGTGCTGTTGAAGAAAAGATCCCCAAACGGGACACACCGAAAGACGAGCCATCCTCTCTTTGTCTGAATGAAAGTTCTAACCTGAGCTCTCATGGTTTCGCATTTACCCGTTTACAGATATCATTAGTGTACACTCACCTGTAAGACTGAATATAGAAGTCTGGATACGGGAGTATATTCTGAGGTAGGACATGCGAATAAGTTTAGATCATTAAAACATTAATTCTCGTATCTCGAAGCAGTTGAAGGTTGTGTGAAAATTTAAGTGGATCAGTATACTGACAATCTAAGTGAATTGTTTAGAACTTAAAATGTCTAAAGTTTAACGGTGTCAGTGATTTGTCTCATAAACTGATATGATCCTCTTACACAAACTCACAAAAATATTATATGTAAATATTTCTTTACTATTTTATATTAAAAACAAAAATTCAAAAAAATTTTATTTCATTTTATTTTCGACAACTGGTGTTGAAAAGTTGATTTTCAAAATTCCGAGTGCTAAACATGATGAACAATGGGTTGGGAAAGTTTGATAAATGACATTTCCTTCAAATGATCATCAGAAATTATATATGTTAAATCATTCTGATTGATACTTGCATGTGTGTTCTATAAATTTGTTAAATTTTAAATTTGTGAAATTTATGGTGAGGTAGCGTCTGTGCAGGTTAGCCATATTCCTGATTTTAAGTATTATAGAGAGCAAGGCTACGATTCTGAACCTGTGAAAGCGAGGATGCGATCCTAGCACAATTTAAGGGGGAGTCTGTAAAAAAAGGAATCAAGAGACCTGATCAAGAGAATTAGAAGGCTCAAGAGCAAGGTTGTGATTCTGATTATGTAAAGATTAGATCAACATCTGGATGTTAATTAGTTGTTGATGCTGATAAAGAGTAGAGAGAAGATTGAGGATTTTTACAATGTCAGATACTTTACTTTGGAGAGAGCGAGAAGACTGATAAAGACCGAAGGATTTGAAGACCCGACACTCTGAAGACTTCGTTAACATCCAAGGGGGAGTCTGTTGGTGCATATCTCTGTCGACTTCGTCTTGTATCGAGTCTCGTATTAGATTAGATAGATCAGGGCATAAAGTACGAGAAAAATGGAAAACTTGTTTAATGGACCACTTCGCACGAAATGGACAAGAGTCTATTTCGCATGAAATGAACATGCCATTTCGCACGAAACGGAAATGGCCAATTCGTGTGAAGCATTTCGTGTGGAATGAGATGTCTATATATAGGTGCCTTGATGACTTCATTTGTAACGATTCGATTCCGGTAGCGAAGCTCTGCCGAAGTGTCTCCATCATTGTAAAAGAATCTGATATCAATACAGAGACAGTTTAAAGTGATTCATTGTGCATATCAGCTGAAATAACTTCAATACGACTGTTTCCGCCTTTCGTATTAAAAGAGATCTCTTTTGAACGACTCGTTTGGTCAAGCGATCGATCCTTGTAGACATCAACAGGTTCTTCGTGTGTCATGTTGCAGCAATCTGATCATGTAGGTTCTTCGTGAACTGGCTAATACTTGTAGACATACAGAATATAGGCAAAACAGAGCAACTAGAACACCAAACATCAAACAGTTTGCTCAATTGCAATCTGTTTTCCATCACATATGAAGTCACTTTTATAAGGAAACTTCAAGGAGGATATCAGGCTTCAGACTTAACTCCATAGACGAGCCGAACCGATATGAGTTGCATCCAAAAAGTGTATCAACATATATCTATATACTTATATTTATCTTCTTTTTTAACGAAGACTTTCTTCTATTAGGCTACCACGCTCCGTAAATTGGAGAGCCCCAATGCCCACTTCGGCCAGACTATATTGTCTTAATCGGGCCCAGGCTGACTTAAGAGTTTGGCTTGGGGTTCCTCCGGAAACCATACCGTTTGCTGCCACTTGACAAGCGTTGTGCCACCACAAGATCAGTACTCTCTACTCTCTCTACTCTCTGGCGTAACACACGGTGGGGCAAAAACCCGAGTGAGCTCAGGATAGATATGATAGATATGGCACCTCTGGGCTAGGCTCTACCCATCATTGCCTAATCCACCAACGTGACATAAGTGGCGATTGAACTTGGATCTCCATTGGAGAATCCAAGCCTCTCTACAACTAGGCCACAAGTGGTGGATTCTAAATTTATCTTCTAATATATATACTCTTTATCTTTATCCTTATTTTATCTTATTCTTATGTCTTATTTATTTAATATTTTTTTCTTAATTATTTCTTTTATTTTTTGCTTATTAATAATAACTATTTAAAATTTTATTAATCTAACCACGTGTGACGTACACGTTTCTAACCTGTTAATAAATATATTAAAAGACAAAGTAAATGTCATTTTATTTAAATAGTACATCAAAGTTCATTTTCCCAATAACTTGATCACTGTGTGTGTTAACTAATTATATTATAATTATTCAAGGCGTGTAATACACTTGTTTATTCAACTCGTACAATACACCGGTTTTTAAAGAAGTAACTTTTTTATAACTTAGTATATAAAAATATATTTAATCAACCTGTAGAGGTTCTTACCTTGTTTACTTATAAAATTAAAATCGGAAGAAGAGATTTGATGCTCACATGTGACATAATCTTTTATTAGATAAGGATATGTAATTAGTTTTTTTATAATTTAATTATATTATAATTATTCAAGGTGTGTAATACACTTGTTTATTCAACTGGTACAATACACAAGTTTTTAAAGAAGTAACTTTTTTATTACTTAGTACATATAAATATATTTAATCAACCTGTAGAGGTTCTTACCTAGTTTACTTATAAAATTAAAATCGGAAGAAGAGATTTGATGCTGACATGTGACATTAGTTGAAATCCTTTATTAGATAAGGATATGTAATTAGTTTTTTTTTATATTTTATATAGTGGTAGAATATACAATGTAATATAATGTAATATGATACAAGGTGATTAGTAATGTAATATGATTCAATACATAGTGGAGTTTTTACCAAAGTGGTGTTAGTGGAAAAAATATTTACCAAAATAGTGTTGTTTCAAAAGTATTTACTAAAATGGTGTTTTATCTTAATTTATTAATTTCTCACTCCTATTCTAATTAGATTACCTCATTTTAAAAAACAATGACTTAATTCTTCTAAAACTTAAAACAAAAAACTGTTTTCTTAATATAAAAAAATATATTAACTGTCACATATGTAAATAAATATGTAAATCTGTTTTCCTTTTAATTAATAAAAAAATGTTCGTGATCACCTCACATATGTAAATACGTATGCAATTATTTGTTTTTTTTACTAGAAAGGCGGGGAGACTAATATTTTATTATCCATTATATATTTTTCCAATACAAAAAACGAGGAACGATAAATAAGAAAAATAAATTATATGTGTATACAAATATAAACTAAATAGAAACATAAATGAATTTTTAATATCAAAAATCATATAATGCGATTTTTAGATAGAAATACAATTGAATTTTTATTTTTGAATAATGGGGTCGGTTCGAAATTCATAGGTTGAATTCGATTCAAAGTAAAATTCAAAATGCGGTGCGGATTATCAGTCGCTATTGTTTCTTTATAACTAGCAAACTGTATTATTTTCTAATTAATTAAACTTATTTCGCACGATTCTTTTAGTTTTTACTTTACTTGATTGATTGATATCTGAATTCAAATCCGTTGTTTGAATTTGAATAAATTTATTCAAGTATGTTTGGTATGCGTATTTCGATTAAAGATTCCATGAACAATAAAATTTAAATGAACAATATGAAATAAATTTACAACATGAAATAAAATAAGAATATAACAAGTTGATTGAGAAAAAATGGTTTATAGCAAGTTTGAATAAAAAAATATAATCGACCTAAATAATTTCTATCTTTTCCTATTTGAAATACATGTGAATATTTATTTAGTTTATATAGATAATACATATAAATTACTTATTGAATTACTATTGTTTGTTGTTTTCTTTACATGTGGACGAAGAGATTGTAACACAGATAAAAAAACAAATTAATCTCTTTTAGTTCAAAAAAAAAAAAAATCAAATGTGAACTCTCAATGTTAAGAAAGTATTTAAAGTTAAAAGTTCAATTTTTTAATAAAAAAAGTGGTAAAGTATATAATGTAGTTAATAAAGTGAAGCTAACCAATGAAATTAGGAGTAAGAAACTATTAAAAAAAGATAAAACACTATTTTGTAAATACGTTTGAAACAACACTATTATGGTAAATATTTTTTCTATCAACACGACTTTGGAAAAAAAAAAAACTCTACATAGTGCAATATGATATAATTCTCTTTCCTCTAATAAATCTAGTTGTTTATGTCTACAATAGTATATTTAATAACAATAGTATATTGAATATCATCCTTTTTTTATCCAGTTTTTCTTATATAGGTTAACAAACACATGTACAAGAGTAAGGTTGGGGTCACGCCACTTCTACAAAGCCTATGTAATGTGTTTACTCTCTCTCCATTTTCCATATAGTTTGTAATGGACTCACTAGACATATTAATTGTTTAACACTTACCTAATATCGCTATATATTTAAAAACATTTTTCAACAAAATAAATATCTTAACTATTAATAGAAAAAATACAATTACATATAATTAAGCGCAAATTGCTCATTTCTTATGTTGAAGTTAATACTTTGCCTTAACCATTTTCACATGCGTTGCCATAGTTATAAAATATGAGATCTTACACTTTTAAAGTATTTCTTTTTTACTTGGACATTTCTTTGAAGTTTGAACACTTTCTATGCTAAAGTAGCTGTATGTTTTTATATGGTGAAACATTTACAAGGATGACTGAATAGTCGTAGACACCCGTGTTTTCTCCATCCGACAGTGGAGATGTGAGTACCAGCCCGTTTACTAGGATGGTCTATCCCTTTGAACGGCTTCTTTTGCCACTAGGGTTTGAGAACTTGAATCTGCCATAACTGTTGTAGAGAAATCAATTAGCAAAATACAAGAAATCACAAAAATGATGTACCATCTGGATCAATGAACTATAATCCACCAGGAGTTACTTCAGTTACTTCAGGTGAATTCAGGGCTTTGCCTTTTTTCCTAGAATATGGTGCAG
The DNA here is from genome assembly GCF_002127325.2 of Helianthus annuus. Lineage (NCBI taxonomy): Eukaryota > Viridiplantae > Streptophyta > Magnoliopsida > Asterales > Asteraceae > Helianthus > Helianthus annuus. The sequence goes on from NC_035437.2 coordinate 56,446,282, forward strand.
TTGAAACCCTCGCAACTGACTTGTTATCATTTGTTATTAGAAGCCCCTATATGCCACAATCTCGGACAGCATAGATCACAAATTCAAGTACAAATAACTACAGTGTATTCTACAACACCTCCTTCGAACAATGATATATCTGATGGTAAAACAACCATTGGTACCATGTCGAAAGAGAAATACTTGCTTCAGTTTAGAAAACACTACACTCATATTGAAAGCGAAAAATGTTAGAAAGATTAAAAAGTGACATCTTGAGACAATATTGCAGAAGATGTTATGGCGTCAGCATTTTCGAGTTATGATTCTTCAATTACATGTCCTAAATTGTCTACCTGGAACATTGATGCGGGAATATCAAGTGTCGACTCAATTATGTAATGAAATAAATCCACATTTAGTGTTCATTAAGTTTTGTTTTAATTTATGTCCATTGAGTTGATCATAAAACTCTATATAAGTTTTCACGCGCTACATCAGTTGGTATCAGAGCTAAATTCCTGGCTCAAAATGGCTTGTGAGAGGGATTATCGCTTGTACCACACTCTACCATGTTTTGATGAATACGAGGATGAGCAATGGTATTCTTGGGCATGCGACGATGATTCGGGTGGTACCAGTAGTGTGCTCACATTAGACATGACCACAAAAAAGAGTTGACGATCAAGGGAGCCGGTGATGATGAATCAAGTTTCAAAAGTCATAGCGTTAAGGGTGATGGTCCTACTATGGTAACGGGTGGTCCAGTGGCTACATTTGGAACTCAACCTGTTAGCATGGGAGGCTTGCAAAAAAAATTTCAATGAGCAATGAAGTCGAAGGCATTAAGAAACACAATAGATTTTGGTGCTTCTCATATTTACTTTTGTATAATTTTAAAAGGTAATTTTCCAACAAATAGTTTTGAGGAAATTATTTTGGATGATGAAAACCATGGTATACAAAATTCTCATGCTGTAAAAATCTGGTACGAGGTTCTATTTGAAAATTTGGTTAAGATTGTGGAGTTGGAGAAGCTATGTCATCAAAAGATGCCCCTCATATTGATCAAAATGAAGAAAAAGTTGTTAAACTTGATGGGTATTTTGTAAAAAAAATACAATGAGGTCCATGGTTTACGACTATATGGTTATTTAGTTGGAACTATATTAATTGAGAGGGTCAAGACAATAGTGAACAAGAAATGGTCTTATGCTCCGTTCGACCCAGGTGGTACAGGTTCAGAGTCAAATGAGATAACCCGTGAAGTAGAACTACTTGGGCGGGCCTTGATAATAATCGAAAAGAATCGGATTGATGTTCCTTCCGATCCAGATGGCTTTAGCCTGGGACAAAACTCGAGGTCGAGTTTTTCCAAGGTGGGGAGAATGATGCGGGAATATCAAGTGTCGACTCAATTATGTAATGAAATAAATCCACATTTAGTGTTCATTAAGTTTTGTTTTAATTTATGTCCATTGAATTGATCCTAAAAACTCTATATAAGTTCTCATGTAGTTTGTATTGGGGGATAGTTTTGAGGTTTATGAAAATTTTTCCTCCCAATTCACTTGTGAGTGTCTTGAGTGTGAACCCCCAATTTTCGGTATTCCACAAGAATCAATGAATTTTGGAAGAATTGTTCCTGGTATGGTATTCTGTGTGAATCAACAGGTCCGATTTCGTATCCCATTTCCTAGTCTACATGAAACATAAAGACAATAAATACATCATGAAAAACATTTGTTGCAACTGAACTTGAATGCTTTGTGTTTCAAATGAATTCCTGTTTGGTTGCGTCCATATGCACATAGAGTTTGGGCTTGTGCGTTTTTTTCAAGTATTCTATAGAGACCTTATTTTCGTGCTTATTTAATTTTTTTTTAAGCAACCAAAATTAATTGTAAGAGGCAAATCCTGGTTTGTTTGTTATTATCTTTTTTTATTATATTTCTACTTTTAGACCTGAAAGAGCTGGGCAATTGCCTTTGAATTATTCATCAGTTAAAGATTTATTTCTTCACTATTTAAAAGAAGGTTGCAGGCCCAGCTGCTGTATATCTTCATTATTTACTTATGTTTAAATTTTAAATTTCTTGTTTAGTTGTTTCACATTTAGAGGTAGTAAAAAGGGTGGGTTAGGCACTTCACATATTGGGTCAAAACGAGCCATTTTAGCACAGTAATAAGCTGACTCAGTGTAACCCGCAAACATTGTTTTTTTCCTTAAGATACCCATTTATAAATAGTTACGAGCGTTAGTTGTTAAATACCAAAGTATTTTTTTTCTAAACGCAATTAAAACCAGCTCAAAAGCTCTTGAGTTCAGTTTCAGTTCAATCTGATGAGTTCCAGGAAAGTAATAAATACCGGGGGTAATAAAAACCGGGGTAACAGTTAATGTAGGTACCTCGGAGGGTGAGGTCAAACCTTAACCTTGTTATGTGAAACACACTAAGCAAGTGCGGAATCCAAGCTAGAGTGCAAACCGAGATGAAACAAGCACAAACACAAGACACACAATATTCACCGATTAACACCACTTGTATTAATGCGTATGAAAGGTTCGGTTACAAGCTCAATGTTTACAAATCTGTTTTGCAAACTCTCTAAGTGTGTGTGTGTTCACAGAAGTGTCTCTCCTTGTCTGCCTTATTTCTCGTGACTCTACTGAAGTGAACACACTACATGGGTATTTATACCCATAACAGATGATCTGGTCGAAGGATCAGGTTTACTGATCGAAACATCATCTATCGATCATACTGCCATGCGAAGGGATCCACATATACCTCGAAGGATGGTATATCCTTCCAGGTCCATCAGTATCCTTCGTGGGATATCTTTCGAGCTCATCGAAGGATAGAGACAATCCTTCGATGACCCAACCTTCGACACAGACAATTTTCAACCATCTTATAACTGTTTGGCCAAGTCCAAACCAGGAGGATGGTTGACTTGGTCAAACTTACATGACTAACAAAGACATCGTTTTACATCATGACCGAATACAGACAAAGCACAGACACAAGTGCACCACAAACTCCCCCTTGGCTGTAGCTTTGTCTCGATCTGATCATCTTTGATCTTCGTGTCTTCAAGACTCTGATGTCCTTTCAAGTCTTCAATGTCGGAGGATCTTCAAAGTTTCACGTCTTGAAAGCAGAGAGTGTATCAACAAACTACCCGTATCATGTAGGAAGTGTGTTGACAAACTCCCCCTTAACATAAGCTCCCACTTGAGTTATGCTCGTGAATGACTTGATCAGTAATGCTTGAGATCCTTGTGGTGTTGATGATGGTCAGCGGCAACTCGATAATTTTCATCTTTTGAGGGCCTTCACGTCGTGTCTTCATTCCGAAGCTTGTCATTGACTATGTTCTCCTTGCCTTTAGAATATGCACATGCAAGAAATCTAAACGCGTAATGAGAACAACTGCTTGGAATATAGTTAGCATAAACAATAGACACACGTATGACCATGTTTCAATCAAACACCGTCCGACAGTTTGAAAGTTTAATAAATTTGTCAATTTTAGTCTTTAACTTTCAAAACTTGCAAATTTCGACCGTTTATGAAGATTTAGTCAATTCGGTTTTCGTTCAGGTTTCAGGTAACGAAGACTCGAGATCCAACATCGTACGATCGAAAATAAAGAAGAAATAAAATCTTTTTGGCTTTTATAAAGTTTATATTAAAACATACCTAAAATCTTTTTGGTATTTTTGAATATTTCAAATGTAAAGACTGAAAGCAGTAAATAAATATTTACAGACATTCTTTTTTGCGAGTTTCGAGGGTAAGAGAATCATATCAGTGTACGGTCATGCCAAAACGCTCTTGTTGTTCAGTTAGTTAACATTAAGATAAGCATCCTATAACAATTATCGGTATTGTTGTCCACTTAAGCTCAACTTATCAGATGTAATCATGGCGAGGGGATACGTTAAGGTATGATTTATACTTACCGACCGGTGTTCATCCACATCACTACACATTCCCGTATCAAGGTATGAGGGTTCATCTTACGGTGAGTATACCGATTATCATCTGTTTGACCGTATATGATGTGAGATTCTCACTTATTTTGATTTGAAAACAAGCCCTATGTGATAGAATCACTTATTTATGAGGAACTTGATTTTCATATGCAAGAGGGCACAGGAGCAAGTCCGTGAACAGGTCAGTACTTCCGTACAGCAGAGAGACGAACTTGACTCCCGGATAAATGTGATATTTTATCACTTATTTGATATGGACATGTGATTGTTTATCACTTATTGAGGTTGAATGCAATATGTACACGTATGTATAGTATCATGGAAGATCTAGACTTGCGTCCCCGTTATTTTTCGGTAAAAGATACAACCATGATACCCAGATGATAAGCAGCATAAAGACCGAATATCTCAGAACCTCGGCAATCTCTCAAACGAAATTTCGGTACTAAGACCATATGCCAATGAATGGTTCCCACCTGGTCTTCAGTCGGTTTAAGATTTATATCACCCTGCACACTTTAAAATGATTGTGAGCCTACCGATACATCTTATATAGAGCTGCTTATCGATTTTCATTTAAGGTTTAAAGAGGTTTGGATAGACCACTGATGTACTATCATTTTCTCTTTTGCTCGCCAGGAAACTCATTTTTGTTTTTCTATTGTTTTTGTGTTTTTGAAATTTTCGATGTTTTTTGATTTTCAGATTTTCGATTTACTCCCCTAAAATCAATAAACTAAGACAAATTTAAAACACAAAGGTATTTACAAAAATGATTTTCCGATGTTGGTTTTACTCTTGCTTGACCTTAATGCCGTTTACCAATAATAAAAAGTCAAATCTTGATTTGTCAAATGCTTTGGTAAAAAGGTCGGCACGTTGGTCATCGGTGTGGACCTTAACAACATCGATTAGCCTTTTCTCAAAGCAATCCCGTATGAAGTGATATTTGATTTCGATGTGTTTGGTCTTTAAGTGCTGCACAGGATTTCTAGTGATCTGTAATGCAGCAGAATTTCAACGTAAATAGGGTAGTTAGGAATTCAAAACCGTAGTTGCGTAATTGTTGTTGAATCCAAAGAACTTGGAGCAACAACTTGAGGCAGCAATGTATTCAGCTTCGCATGTTGATGTAGCGACGCACGTCTGCTTCTTGCACTGCCATGTGACTAGGCGATTTCCTAAAAACTGACATCCAGCCGTTGTGGATTTGCCATCGATTTTGCTCCGCCAAAATCAGAATCACTGAAGGCGACCAATTCAAAGTTATTATCCTACGGTACCATAGACGGTGTCAGGGTAACCCTTCAAATAACGAAAAATCCTTTTTACAGCTGCAAGATGTGAGGCCTTCGGGTTGACTTGAATCTGGCAAGCAGGCACGTTGGGTACATTATATCTGGCCTTGAAGCTGTGAGGTACATAAGAGATCCGATCATTACGCGGTAGTATGAAGGACTAACAGCTTCACCCTTCAAGTCTGGAGTAATTCCGTGATTTTGTGGCAGTGGGGTACCAATGGGCGTTGCATCAGACATCTGGAACCGGCTCAGATGTCACCAACATATTTAGTCTGATGAATAAATATCCCAGACTCAGTTTGTTGCACTTGTAGGCCCAAGAAGAAGGTCATTTCCCCATAACACTCATCTCGAATTTATCCTGCATAATGCGCGCTCGAAATTCCTACACAAGACATCATTAGTAGAACCAAAAAATATATCATCAACGTATACCTGTACCAGAAGAGATCTCCATTTGTTCTTTGATGAAAAGAGTACAGTCGATAAGACCTCTTCGAAAACCGTTCTCCAGTAGATAGTTAGATAGTTGCATACCAAGCTCGCGGTACTTGATGAAGACCATAGAGAGCTTTGTTGAGCAACCAAACCCGATCGGGATGGATTAGGATCTTCAAAACCTGGAGGCTGTTCGACGTACACCTCTTCTTCAACCACACCATGTAAGAATGCACTTTTGACGTCCATCTGGTAAACCTTGAATCCTTTGATGAGGCATAAGCCAGAAAGATCCGAATAGCTTCCAGACGTGCAACAGGTTCATAGACTTCGTTGTAGTCGATCCCTTCAATCTGACGAAACCTTGAACGACTAAACGTGCTTTGTTCCGGATAAAACTCCGCGGTCATCTTTTTGCATTTGAAACCCAACGGGTACCAATCTTCTTGTATCCAGCAAGTTTCTCTACGAGTTTTCCAGGACACAAGCTTCTGGAATTGTTTGCAGTTCTTCTGCATTGCTTCAACCAAGAGTTATCTTTCATGGCTTTTTCAAGTTTTGGCTCTTCCGGTTGAAACATAACACGCGAAAGACCAATCGTTTTTTGCCCGGTTTCGTATAGCTGCACTACAGTCCTGCATTGTTGTTGTTGCAACATGTTTCTTGTTTGAATGCCACTTTGCACATTTCAATGATGTTTTGTTGAGGATGGTATTATGAATCTTGTTTCTGGATTATCTGGAACTGGAATATTTATTACCCAGATTGTTGAGATTGAGATCAACAACTAATCAATGCCCGGAATTGACGAGAGGATGATTGCAGTAGCTTCAGCTGTTCTAGGGGCATCACTGGAGGAGTTACCTCTGAAGTACCCTGAACTGCTGTTGAGCTTCTTGATCTGCATCTAGAAATTCATCATCCTCTGAAGATTCGTTCATCGACTGCTCATGAAATCCTCATTGTCGAGAGTATTATTGTTCACCGAAGATGGTTCTTGATTGACAAGAATTGGACGAACCACCGGTGAAACTGTTGCATTGTCACTCTCGAAAAACATCATTGCCGCAGCACTTTCTTCAATGGCTTCTACATTGATCGAATGAAAAAGTCATCGTACTCAAACATCCAAGGTTGACTAGGACATTGACTGGCAAAGTGTGCCTTTGTACTCTGACCTCAGACCATTCCTCGACCCTTTTAGTCTCTAGATTCCAGACTCGTAAGTTAGGGGTGGCATACCCAAGAAAGTATCCGTCTATTGCTTTTGCCCCAAACTTTCCATTAGGATCGATGATTGTACATGGAGCTCCAACGGTTTCATCAGATAAGATAAATCTGGTTTCCGTTTTTGAAGACGCTAAAGCAGGTCTTATTGTGCTTTTGACTGTAAGGACTCGGTTCAATGTGTAACATGCAGAGGCCACAGCTTCAGTCTTAGAATGGAATGGGCAACTGCGACTCTACCAACATTGTCCTAGCAGTCTCGATCAATGTGCGGTTTCTTACGTTCAGCGACGCCATTCTGTTGAGGAGTAAAAGCTCACTAAACTCATGAAGAATACCCTTTGAAGTGCAAAACTCCGCATGGCATGATTTTTAAATTCGTACCATTGTCGCTACGTATCCGCCTAACCTTCAACTTATACAAATTCTCAATCTGAATGATCAAGTTTTTGATAATACCAAAGGTTTCACTCTTGTGTGCCATGAACGCCCCAAGAAAATCTTGAATAATCATCAGTAATCACGAGGCAGTATTGATCATTCCGAATTACTCTTGTGCTTGACAGGACGAACAAATCCATGTGCAAACGTTCAAGAGGAACTGCCACCGTTTGATCTTCTTTGTAGGGTGCTTCTTCTTCGTTTGTTTTCTCCTTCTGGCACGAAAACACAGACGTCTTGAAGATGGAAATTTTTGAGGGGAACACCATTCACCAATTCATTTGAAACCAAATGATTCATTTTGCGTAAGTGAATGTGACCCATTCGTCTGTGTGCCAAGAGATAGTGTCTTTTTCTGTGGCTTTTGAACAAACAAAAGTTGCTTGTGCAGACGTAGTAATAGCTTGGCTCATGTCAAGGACGTACAAATCATTTATCCTTGGAGCTGACAAGAGAATCCATTCTTTTGGATTTTTGAAGCCGCGGGTTTCAGCACATAACATCCATTAGCATCAAAGTGTACTGAGAATTGCTTGTCACAAATTTGAGAAACACTAAGAAGATTGTGATCAAGTTGTTGCACAAAGTTGATCTTCTCAAAGCTGACAATCCCGTTGGATATCATTCCTTCATCCGTAATATAACCTCCCTTATCTCCAGCAAAAGCAACATAACCTCCTCTAATAGATTTGACGTCGTAGAGAAGCTTCATGTCGCCTGTCATGTGCCTGGATGCCCCACTATCAACAATCCAATGACTACTGATAGTTCCTCCTGAACACCCTGCACATGAACTCAATCAATTAGTTGGAGATGGGGACCCAAGCCATTGTGGTCTTGGGTCTTCCATTTTCATCAATAACAATAACTTCTTGTCTTGATGATTGGTAAATTGTGATGGTCCCCCTGATTCAGTAACCGTTTTTGGTTTCTAGGTCTGTTTTGTGTTTACCAGTGTCATTCTTTAAAATTTTAACTTCATGGTTTGTCAGAAGTTTTTGATTGTCTGGTTTGACAGAAACAGATGTTTTGTTAACCACATCGGTCTTAATCGCCTTTCAATTTCTTGACCTGTTGGCGTCTCTGTTCATTTCCCTTTCCTTTACAAGTCGGGGATCTTGTTTTGCTGAAACAGATCGCTTACGGTCATTTGGTCACGGGGACATTCAACTTTTCCTTTTTGTTTATGAAGATATGGACAATTTCGAATTATATGTCCAATTGTTCCACACTCAAACATGATCTTCGTTCAACAAACCCCCGAAGTATCATGTGATCGTTTAGCCGATGATGTTGAACTTTGTGAACCCGAGCGTTACTAGGCTTTGAACTGGTTTGTTCATTTCTTTTCAGAACAGTAGCTTTCTTGACAAAATCTAAGTTAGATTTATTTTCAAACGTTTCAATTTTGTCCGTTCCCGTCGATTTCACAAAGTTTAATTCTTGTTTTTCTTCCGATTCGGCTTCTTTGAGTTTGAGCGGTGATTTTGCTTTTGGCTTGGTTGTGATTTTGCTGTTTCTACACTGTTGGTTTTCTTGTTGCCAAATTGTTTTCGAATTTCGGCCTTTGTAATAGGAGGACACTGTGTAACTGTAACACTGGTCCTGTCTTTCCCAAAACTTACTTGTCGAGTTTTTCAAAAACTTTGCTGATTAAGGATTGATTCACATTCTTAATGGGAAAGTCTTTGTCTGAATAGATTTTATCTATCACCAATAAGAGTGTACCAGCAAGTTCACACTCTCCGACTCTTTTCAGACGAGGACTCAATTGCAACAGTCTTAGCGGGTTTTGCAGGAGGATCACATGAATGTGATTCTCGAGAGGTATGTCCTCATTTTTTGACTTACCGCATCAGACTTTGCTGGACAGCATCATCAGATTCATCATCAGAAAATCAGCATCCTCAGTAATGACTGGGGATCCTGATTTAGTTCAGCAGAAGACACACATGTATCTGCTGATACATCCGAATCTGATGATACTTCTTTGTATATCCGAGCCCTTGCTGCAAACTCTTTCCATCTAGAGGCACAGATGGTTCAAAGAACACTCTGTCCTCCTCATCCGGCATGGCATTCATAATTATGTTCACTGGTGGTGGACAATTCTTATAGCCTATGCACGTGACGTCCCTTTTCTCCTTTTGGACATCAATGATGTGATCCAACATAGCTAGAACTCAAATAATATAACTTGAGTTGGATTGCCTCATTCGTTTTTACACAAGCCATCTCCTTTTGCATTGTCTCAAGGCGAGATATATACAATTAATGTCAGTTTGTTTTCTGGAAACCATTTTAGTTAACTCGGTTTTATCTTTCTTTAACTTTTCGATTACCGATTTAACTCCTTTTCATGATTTTCAAAAAACATATTGGCTTCTGTACATTTGAAAGGTCCACAGTCAATTTCTGATTGTGAATAAAAGTCACATCATACTTTTCTTGCAAAGCTTCATGCTTACTTTGCAAGTCACACAAATTCTCATTCACTGTAGTATGTTTGTCTTGCAAGTCAAATAAACTAGCTTGTAAAGCATCATGTTTGCCTTGCAACTCAGACATACTTTTCTCTACATCAGCACATCTAGCACGCAACCTATCACATTCATCACAATTTACAACATTGTGGTTCATCGACACATACCTGACTTGAATGAACGTCGACATTAGCCATAAAGGGAATGGAGAGAAGACGAGAATAAGCAGCTTGATCCACAGAATAGATCTTCTATCACTTAGTGTTGTAGCTTCCTCCAAGAGCTTCATCAATGTCGATCAACCGAAACCATTTGTAGTCTCACCCACATGATCATCACCTGAACTGGATGATTCTTCATCAACACTCCTGCTGTACCCAGAAGAATCTTCATTTCAGAGATTCACCACCACTGGCGGAAGATTCTCCACCACTGGTGTGAACTGCCTCTCCACAATTCTAGCAAAACAACTGTACCATCCTGAGCCACACACTCAACTGGATTGACAGTCACAACCTTCATCCACTTGAACACAAGTGCCTGTTGGCATTTGATGGTCCAGCTTGACTCTGGTTGTTGACAGGTATTAATGTACGCTCATTGTTTGTTCTGGTTCTGCTGGTTGCCTTTGGTTTCTGAAGGGATTCTGTTCCATGATGGCTGGCTTTGTACACTTTTTAAAGTGACCCGTTCACCACAATTGAAGCACTTTACTGCCTGTTTATCCGAACCATACTTGTGTCTTTCTTGCTTTCCAAGCTGGTTCTGCGCAGTATTTCCATGAAATATGCCCTTCTTACAGCACTAGCAAAGGCCACTTGATATCCATCAAGTCCATCTCTTTCCTTATCAATCTGCGATAGTCTTCTTGTGTCAGATTAATGTTCCAATTGACCTCTCCATTACCACAGTACGCACTCACTACAGTGTTAAGCAGCTCCATGTCCTCCATAACACGCATTTTGTTGTTGAGCAGGAGGAGGAGGGAGGTGGTTGTATTGGATTTCCATACATGTCTGTGGTGGGAGCTGGCTTACAGGAACTTGCACTGGTATTCATACATATCTGTGCTTGTGACAAACGCCGTTGTAGTGGAGCATGTGGACCGGTTCTTGCAGACGAAAGAACTGGAAGTCTCCTAATACATTTCTGGATTTTGTGGCAATGGAACTCTTTTCTGCTTTTAATGTTTCCTCCTGATCCTTGTTTCTAAAAGCTGCACGAAGTCGTTGATATTTGTAGTTCTCAAAACTCCGTTATACTTCAAGATTTCCAAGAAACATCCATTGGGGAGCAAAGATCAGCAACTTCTTCCCACTTCTGCTGTAGTTGTCGCTACTCCAAAATTGTTCAGCTCTGTAAGCCAAGTGATTAAAACCGGCCTTGTCATGTCTCCCAAAGACTCCTTATCCATGCACGTGAAACAGTCAAATTCTTTCTTGAGAGTTCATGACGCAATTGACGTGTTGCTTCATTCTCTATTCTTAGTTTTTCAACCCGTCCCACAACATCTTTGTTGTCTTGAAACTGACAAACTGGTGGTAGATATCTTTGCTTAACGCCTGAGTGAGAATGGCGTATGCTTTCTTTTCCAGATCATACGTTTTCTTTTGATCTTCAGGAAGATCGGCAAACGTAGCAGTATCTGAAGCAACAACCTCTATAGCTTGATCGAAATCTGTAGTGAAACGTATCCACAGTTCGGTATTTTGACCAAGAACGTATGTACGAAATCTATCAACCCAGCCCGGATATTCGTTTAAGTGCATCAACTTTGGAGGACGATTCAAACTTCCGGTTTTGCTTTCGCTCAATAAAATACTTTGAATGCTCGGAGTTTGATTCGATACTAATGCCCATTGACTTGACGATATGGCATTTGCTTGCGAAGATGTCGACACCGGAGACTCGGCCCATGAAGGAGATAAACTTGTACTCGTGTACTTTCCACTGTCTGGAGCCGGTGTACCCCACCATGAGGGGGTTGAACCCGTACTTGTATATTTTCCACTATCTGGAGCCGGAGTTCCCCACCAACTCGGATTCATGTTTGAAAAGAAAATTGAATTCTATATGAATATCCCGAAAGATAACAGCCAGCCGAAGGATCCAAGCTCGAAAGATCTGAGAAACACAACCTTGTTAAATCTAAACAGACCACAATCGAATGATCGACACTTGTTCGAAGGATCAACAGTGTTCGAAAGATCACTGTTGAATTTCGAACAATGATTTCGAAAGATTCACAATTGAAAGATCCTTATCTTTCGAGTATATATCCTTCGAATAGATTCCCTGGATCGAAGGATATGTTACCAACTTCGAAGGGTGTTCGAAAGATGCTTATCTATCGAAAGTCCCTTTAATCGAAAGATGATCTTTCGACTTCGAAGGATATCCTTCGATCACTACTGACACAACTGACAGAAAAATGACAGGTTGGTGAAAAAGGTGATGGGTTGGTAGTCAACTTTCGGCAGAAGGGTATGATCAGACCATGCTTTCTACCAACTCAGACTTTTCAAATAAAATATTACCGAAAATGGAAAGTCTTATCCAGAAAATCCGGTCACCGGAGTAAGCCGGAAATATGGCCGGAAATCACCAAGTTTCTTAAAAACAAGTTTTAAGTTACCCAACCCGTTCTTTAACACACCCGGTTAGTTTAGAACACGTTTTTATGTTTATAAGTGCAAGGAAAACACCAAAAAACGGGTACTAAACCAAGAGAGTTTTATCCAAACACTCCAAAGAACTTGAACAAACTCGGTTTTAACAAGGAAAAGAGCCACGGCTCTGATACCACTTGTAGGTCCCTCGGAGGATGAGGTCAAACCTTAACCTTGTTATGTGAAACACACTAGCAAGTGCGGAATCCAAGCTAGAGTGCAAACCGAGATGAAACAAGCACAAACACAAGACACACAATATTCACCGATTAACACCACTTGTATTAATGCGTATGAAAGGTTCGGTTACAAGCTCAATGTTTACAAATCTGTTTTGCAAACTCTCTAAGTGTGTGTGTGTTCACAGAAGTGTCTCTCCTTGTCTGCCTTACCTCTCGTGACTCTACTGAAGTGAACACACTACATGGGTATTTATACCCATAACAGATGATCTGGTCGAAGGATCAGGTTTACTGATCGAAACATCATCTATCGATCATACTGCCATCGAAGGATCCACATACACCTCGAAGGATGGTATATCCTTCCAGGTCCATCAGTATCCTTCGTGGGATATCTTTCGAGCTCATCGAAGGATAGAGACAATCCTTCGATGACCCAACCTTCGACACAGACAATTTTCAAACCATATTATAACTGTTTGGCCAAGTCAAACCAGGAGGATGGTTGACTTGGTCAAACTTACATGACTAACAAAGACATCGTTTTACATCATGACCGAATACAGACAAAGTACAGACACAAGTGCACCAACAGTTAATATAGTAGGTTTATATATTGTTAGTTATTGTTCACAAATTGTGTAACTTGGCTGTTGTTTGATGTTCAAATTGAATATTTAACATCGAGATTTGGTTCACTTTTTGTTTGTCACTTTTTCTTCACTTCGGCGGGTGGAAATCTGTTTAGTTCAGGCGCACCCGCAGCAACGCGCGGGCTTTCCCATTAGTATAAGTATGTAATAATCTCTATAATTAATATTAGATTGCAAATATATTTTGTGTAAACCAAAAGGTAAAAAACTATCATAAAAGAAAACAGATAATCAACACTTTTCATCATCAATACATTTTTCATGATTAGACCACCAAGATTTAGAAATTTATCATTAAAAAAGTAAAGATAACCACAACTGATCATTAATAATCTTCAAGATTCATTATGTACTTGTTATTCAACTAAAGCTTAGAAAATACGTGGTTGTAACCATTGTGATTCATTTGTGTAAAGTTTGAACCACACTTTCCTTGGATGGTCTCTGTGAAATAACCATACCAACCGCAGACCACCCCAGCTCAGGCCACCACCAACTTCTGCTGCTGCTGGGCTGAGACCTACGGTTCCTCTGGCTCTGGCGTTGCTTCCTATCTTTGAAGGCCCGGATAACTGAATTTGCTGGGATTCGTGGAAGACCGAGGACCCTGTTTTTCCCCGTGACTAGTTTTGTTGCTAATATCTCTCGCATCTGATTCTGATGAACAAAAACCCAGAATTGACAACACATCACATTTCAACATATAAGCATCAGGGTTGTAGGGCATATCACACTTGGAGTACCTTCAGATATCATAAAACAATAAGCCTAATATGAACGTTGATCTAGAAGGTTTTGTTAAAATAAATACAGCATTTAATCGATCAAATTATATCATTTGCTAGCTAATTAATTAGATCAAAATCAAAATTTTTATCTTGGTTAAAATTCATCTTACACAGTGAGTGATATGAAAAAACAGCAACAAGCCCCGAAAAATTATATAGTAAATTGTAGATCCGCAAATCAAATAGGCTCAAAATTTAAACAAAAACGTCCTTAAATAGCGATAGATCTAGAAGGTTTTGTTAAAATAAATACAGCATTTAATCGATTAACAGTTACCTGAAACGAGATTGTCTTCTGAAATCCGATGAGCAGTCAACGATCGTTCTTCAACAGCCTACATAATACTACAGATTCTACGTCATGAAAAAAAAACAAAAGGCTGATATAAAACCAGAACCGGTTTCTGATCATAACAAGAATTTAAAATATAAATACCACTCACCGATGATTTTGCCATATCGGGAGGCCAAATTTCATCAATCTCAGACGCTAAAGCAGTGGCCATCTGGTATAGTCTGCAGCGATCTGTGGAATTATAAATTTGACAAACGAAGAACAAGGGGTAGGGTTTTATAATCTTTTTCACCTAGAAATATTTACAATTCCAGCCCATTTAATTAGTTTTCATTCTTGTCCCTCCCTTTATCCCCCATTTGTTTATTTTCACAAATCTAATGGTCCATGTCCTTTTTTTTTTTCACATAATTGTGTTTATGTAGCCATGTATGTGAATAAAAACATCCCTCAAATATATATGTTTTTTATATGGATGATGATTCGGGGTTGAAGATCACAGATATGAAGTTGAATCCCATTAAGTGGGCCCTTTGGGCATCTGGTTTTCCTTAAAACCGCAGATGGTGGGCTTGGCAGCGTTGTCTACCATTGCGGGTGTATGAGTCATCTTTTGTCATTGGGTACCCGTAGCCAAACTTTTTTTGGTTGTTGGTGGGTATATAAGCACCACATGAATTTAGACACGACTCAATAAACACAAAACAAGAGTTTCAGTACTTTTGGCAAATTAAGGTTTTAATTGTTTCACAAATAAGTTGCCCATTCCTAAGGGATAACTATTTTAGCAACGATAGCAATATAATGTTAACTAAAATTATATAAAATTATGCAATACATTTTCTATGAGTGTTCTTTGAATAGCTAGCAGTGAAGAATGAATGATGACTCTATCTTGTAAGCCAGGATGCCATCACCATAAAAACAGAAAGACAAAAAAAAAACCAAACTGATGTTATTGTAAACTAGCATGCCATCACCATATAATATCGAACATGAAATAGCTATTTACCAAGTGATATGTTAAACCTACTATGCTAGGTATGTAAAATAAATGAGATAACCTTGTAGATCTTCGTAGAACAAGCAATTCTAACATCCATATAAGCCATATCGTCCTTTCATACCGGAGATGTCAATGAGCCTCTAACTTATGAAAGTTTTAGCAAGAAAAATATCAGAAATTAGCTTTAGAATAGAAGCTTCCACAATGGATTCATTTTTTAGAATTGGAAAGCCACGTGGCAAAATATGTAAGTTATTGTAGATACACAAATTGTGCAAGGCATATTAACAACGATCTCATTTGTATTAGAAAACTTCCATCATAGGCATAACTCTTCGACTTTGTGAACTTGTTAGGACCGGTCTTGGCTCTCCAGGTTCCTTCAGTCGGTTACCTCGTTACCAAATGAGAGAATATGACAATAAACAAAATGCTTTCGAGAATTTACGAACGCATTTACGAACACCGATAACAAAACAAATCTTCACGTGCGGAAATATACCTTTTTGGCCCATAATAGTCAAGTCATCAAATTTGACATTTGCATCCGTAACCGTGACTACCCCACATTCTAAAAAAATCACTTGTTTTCATCATCCTAAAGTGATCCCGCGCGCCCCCGAACCCCTACGAATTTTGACGTTAAAGCTGGATTCAAATAAGCATCATGAACACCCGACCCAACTTTGCAACTCACGAATAGAAACGAGTCCACGACTCCATGTCTCATCTAAATATTTGGTCCAATAGAGCCCAGCTTTAATCATTTGCCCATAATTAATTGGCCAATCAAATAGGCCTAACATTACTGGGCCGAACATGTGCCCACCAAAGATAACACATCACAAAAGATTAGGTCTTTCGTCCAAGCCCAACATTACAAATCACTTGGCCCACTTAATAAAATTTATAAACCTGACCCAAATAATAAACTTGACCTCCTGGTTGTGTGGAGATCCATTAGAAATGAAAAACCCACAAGATTGATTGGTAAAATTCACAATAGTTGTGGGCCCCAAAAAAACGTGGCTTCAAGAAATTTAGGAACCATCATGTGAGCCCATAATGTGGTAATGGTAGCTAGTGGGCCCCAAATAAAAATCCAATGCCCATGACCAAACCCTTTTCAAGCAAAACCCTAGAATTTTTTGTTTTACCAGCTGCTAACATCACCTGCCATCATCCTTGTCATCCTCCACTTTCAATCACCCTCCAAACCTTAGACAAAATAACTTGTGCAGCCGACATCAGCTTTCCATTCTCTCTCTCTGCGATTATAAGCCGCCATCAACAGAAGAAAACAAAACCTGATCGTCTTCAACCGTCCGACACCCTTTACTCCCACCGTTTTCACCTTGTCGCCACCATAACCACTTTGTTCTGCTCGGAGCAGCTGTTGTCGGCACCAAGGTTTTTCCGACGGATGTTCTTGGTATAGACCCAACACCAGCGAACAACCTGCAGCCGAAAGACATTCTTGGCATGAACTGGTTCTTCGATAGAATCACTTAGACAGAAGGTTCTTCGTCAGACAATTTTTTTTTCGTCTGATATGGTTCTTTGCAGTGGTTTTTCCACAGGGGGTTCTTTGGCAAGCTGGGGGTTCTTTGTAGAGATTTCTTGGTGGAGAGTTCTTCGGCTGATGCATGTTCTTCGTCCCTAGAAGTTCTTCGTGAGGTGTAGATACAAAGGGTTCTTCGAGAACATGTTTTTCGGCAGAAGCAATAAGACGAAGAATGTTCTTCCCAGGGGATAGGTTCTTCGACAGAAGGTTTTTCATGAGTGGGAGGTTCTTCGGTGGTCCAGATCTGAAGAAACCCTGGTGTTTCGCCACCTTCTTTCAAGAACACAACGAAGAACAACATCTGCAGATCTACGGATTTGACGAAATATGCCTCCATGGATGATGAAAACTTGATAATTTTGGTGTTAAACATAAAACCCAACCCTTGTGTATGGTCTGTTTCATCTAGATCCATATTTTTCGGGTCCAGATCTGGGTTTTCTTCATGTTTACACAACTTTACATCTTGAACAAAACACCACAAAAATCAGATCAAGAGCACATGTGACTTAGTAAATGGTTAGATTCACTAAGTCGGGTACCATGGCTCTGATACCAATTGTAAGTTCATAATTCGGACCGAAAGCCGTGATTAGGTGTGATTATGTTCAAAGACGAAAAGATTAGAGACGGATAAAACAACTTTCATGTATAAATTCGGTAGCATAACATTACAAACCGGCCGGATTACAAGCTAGCCGAACTATACCAAAGAAGCATACATCCGGGGAGAGACCAACTGGTGATCTCTCCCCCAAGTCTAAAACCTTCAAATGCTGCAAATGACCAAGGGTTGGTATTTATAGCCACACCCCATTCACTTGCAAACACACACGGTCAACAAATAACCCTTTCATTTGACCACTTCAAACGAGCGCGTCTATACACGTTCGTTTGACTGCTTCACTAACTATTACATAATCAGCATAAAATGTAGTCTAAACTATTCGAACAACATCGAACACAAAAAAAATGCACCAACACACTTACTACTAGAAACCGCATCAGCAAACTTTGTTTACTTACCTTTAATTTCCATTGCATATAACACTACAAGTGTCACACCCCCAAAATCCACATGCGGAGTACCACCGCTTGGGGGCGCGACTGACCAGGATCCAGCCACCAATTATACTGAGCAATTTAATTAATAACATAAGTAATACGCACCAACCACAAGGTTAGCAAATATCATAGTCAAAGTTCAAAAGTTTTTAAGTTCAAAAAGTAGTAAGTAGCGGAAGCATTGAACAAGCAGCTTTTAAACAAAATTCTTAGTTCAAGTTTATTTAGAACCCAACACAGGGGTTAGACGACCACTACATATCCCCGAGTAGCAAGCTCCTGAGTCACTGGGTACCTGCAAAGGATGCAGTAGGGTATCAACAAAATGTTGGCGAGTCCACGAGTTGTCCAGTTTTTAATACCAAAAACTTGTTTCACCAGTTAATTTATCCGTTTACACATGCCATAGGGAGCTACCCCATAAGTAAGCGACTAAACTGTTTTTTCCAATACCGAATACTAGGTGACCGTACGTTTCCGCAGTGCCCCGTTTGTCAATGTTCTATCATCATTGACGGTTTGCCAGAGTACATTAGTTCACGACCGATCCTCTACAGGCACGGTGTGAGGCTAGTAAGACCTAAATAGCGCTATCAACTAATAACCCGTTCGCTTGGCCCCGACGACTAATCGGTAATAAGTAGTAGGGACTTGAGTGATAGAGTTTCGTTTAGTGTTGCTCGTTGCATTCCGTATAAACAGGTAATTAACTAAGAGTCCCACACAAGGGGAGAAAATAGGTTTGTATCCTTCACAAGGGATAGCGTTGTTTTAAGTTCCGTTTTTCCCAAACCACCGGGAACGCATGCTTTAATAGTTGTGAACTCACCTTGAGTTGCTCGGCAGATTCTTAACTTGGTCAAGCAAGTTGGTCACCACGTCCTAACATGGTTGCCAGTTTGGGTCCGGCTCGGATACAGTTAAGTCATGTAGGTTTTACACATAACTAACTCATAACATGCATATTACACAACATACACACCGATAATTCATACGCTAAGTTATTGGGCCTGATCCAACAGACAGTCAAACAGTAACAAATATCACATAGTCCAGTTAAACAGACAGCCCAAACACAACACATTATGGCCCAACAACCAAGGTAGACAGCCCAGTCGAGACAAGGTGGTCTCGACTCAAGAATACGCGGTCTCGAGTCGCAACAAAGGGTCTCGAGTAGTGCTGGCATGAGTCATAGCCTCAGAAGTCTCGAGTCGAGACCAAGGGTCTCGAGTAGTGCTGGCATGCGTCGCAACCTCAGAAGTCTCGAGTCGAGACCAAGGGTCTCGAGTAGTGCTGGCATGAGTCGCAACCTCAGAAGTCTCGAGTCGAGACCAAGGGTCTCGAGTAGTGCTGGCATGAGTCGCAACCTCAGAAGTCTCGAGTCCAGTTTCGAATAGGGATTATGAGATCTCGGGTCGAGACGATGTTGGTCTCGAGTCCTGAAGTCTTGTCTCAAGCTGGAACTCAATGATCTCGAGTCGCAATCACCGGGGTCTCGAGTTGTAACTTAGAGGTCTCGAGTCGAAACCAGAGGTCTCGACTCGTTTGTCTGCTGATTCATGCACACCTGCAAACACTTGTACTAACCAATAGAATTCCATTTTTGTGATTTGGTGTACTACCCAATTAAATCGCACCAACATGTTTTCTTGTCTAAACCTTAATCAAAACAGATCAAGCAACAAGTTTTTCAAATATTTTCATGACATTCATGTTGTTCTTTATTAGGGTTTTCATCATAAACATGTTCATACGTTTCATCATGAGATTCATCCAAATAGACACCATTCTTCTTGTTCAAAGCATATGCATACACCCTCAATCTATAATACATATCATGCTACTTGGTCAACAAGAATCATGTAAACATTTATTCTAACATTATGACACATTTGTCCTATAATATCAACAAACATCGGATAATCCTAAATACCCTACACTATCAATCATTAGTCATTCAAATAAATTCTAGCAAGTCATTTTTACATAAGATTTCACACTTATTAACCATCATTTCATCATTCAAATAAACATTTTAATGATCAGTCTATTCATTCAACCAAGTAGTGTCATCATGCATTCAAAAGTTACCCAAAGATCAACAAAGTTACAAAACACTAACCGGTCGAATATGGAGGGTAAGGAGGGTCGGTGAGAGGAGTTCCGAATGACGGTAGTGAGCTTGATCCGAGAGTCTTGATGCTACCGATTGAATCCGAGAGAGAGATGGGAGGAGGTGAGCTTGATTGTTAGGGTTTTAGTGAGAGAGAATGAAGGAGAGTGTGTGGGAGTGAGTGTGGGAGAATGATGGAATGTCAAAAATGAGGAAAGGTTGGCTTGGGTATGGGTTTTATACCCATTCAAAGGTCGGTACTCCCTAATGGGTTCCGAGTGGGCTCAAGTGCACGTGGCCCAACTGTTATGGGTCACTTGAGACCGAGTGGTCTCGAGTCGGCCCCCCTTTTGGTCTCGGTTCATTATATATACATATATATATATGTATGTATCTATTTATCATACGTACACATTATCAACACAAGACTTAACACAAGGATAACATAGCATATCAAGCTCAAACACCATTTTCATTTAGTAATATATATATATATATACACACGATGCCACTACAAGATAGTTGCTCGGGAAAACCTAGAGTGTCACATTATCCCCAAGTTTTAAGAACTTTCGTCCCGAAAGTTAAGGCAGCCACTGTCAAGCTAGGTGAGAACGTTTCAACGGGGTGTCACATCATCCCCCCGTTAGTTTGGAATTTCGTCCCGGAATTCGGTTGTAGCTTCAGTGCTAGGGGTTTCATTTGGGAACAATTGGGGATATTTGCACTTCATCTGGTATTCCCGCTCCCAGGTAAACTCTGGGCCACGTCGTGAGTTCCAACGAACTCGCACGAGAGGTATCTGGCTACGTTTGAGGGTTTTGATCTCTCGATCCGTGATCTCAATCGGTTCCTCAGTAAAGTGTAGCTGTTCGTCAATAGTGAGTTCCTTGAAAGGAATGATGAGTGTTTCATCTGACAGACACTTCTTCAGATTAGACACGTGAAAGACATTGTGCACCGCACTCAGCTCTTCAGGCAGATTCAACCTATAAGCAACCTTACCGTTTCTCTCAGTGATTTCGAATGGTCCGACATATCGCGGATTCAGCTTGCCCCGTTTACCAAAGCGAACCACACCCTTCCAGGGTGAGCCTTAACCGGTCACCGACCTGGAATTCTAGCGGTTTTCTACGCTTGTCAGCGTAACTTTTCTGACGGTCACGAGTTGCCGCCATGCGTTGTCTGATCTGGGCAATCTTCTCTGTTGTGTCTACCACCAGTTCCGGGCCTGTGATCTGGCTGTCACCAACTTCCGCCCAGCAAAGAGGTGATCGGCATTTACGACCATACAATGCCTTAAAGGGTGCTGCCTGAATGCTGGTGTGGTAGCTGTAATTATACGAGAATTCCACTAGCGGTGGATGCTTCTCCCAATTCTTACCAAAATCGATCACACATACCCTAAGAATATCTTCCAGGGTTTGGATGGTGCGTTCAGACTGCCCATCCATTTGTGGATGATAAGCGGTGCTCATGTCCAAACGTGAGCCAAAGGATTTGTGCATAGCTTGCCACAGCTCAGAAGTAAAACGTGCGTCTCGGTCGGAAATAATGGAGGTTGGCACCCCGTGCTTGGACACTACTTCTTTTAAATAAATGTCTGCCAAGGTAGAGAACTTGTCTGTTTCTTTAATAGCCAAAAAGTGTGCAGACTTGGTCAATCGGTCTACTATCACCCAAATAGTGTCATTTCCGCGTTGGGATCTGGGTAGACCAGTGACGAAATCCTTGGAGATTTTCTCCCATTTCCATTTTGGGATTTCTGATTGTTGGAGTAGGCCTGCTGGTTTCTGATACTCAGTCTTGACCCTTGCGCAAGTCAAACATTTGCCAACATATGTCGCTATGTGGGCTTTCATGCCAGGCCACCAATATGTAGTCTTTAAGTCGTGGAACATTTTATCTGATCCAGGGTGTACTGAGTAACGGGACTTATGGTCCTCGTCCATCACAAGTTCATGTAGATCTCCATATAGTGGAACCCAAATGCGCCCTGTCACATAGTAAGCGCCATCCTCTTTTTGTTCTAACAGCTGCCTTGATCCTCGCAGGGACTCAGCCCTGATGTTCTCTGATTTTAGTGCTTCAACTTGAGCATTCCGAATCTGAGTAGCGAGGTTAGACTGGATGGTAAGTTGTAGCGCTCGCACACGCTTAGGTGCAGCGTCCTTTCGGGTGAGGGTGTCTGCCACGACATTGGCCTTGCCCGGATGGTACTTGATGGCGCATTCGTAATCATTCAAGAGTTCGACCCATCGACGTTGTTGCATGTTTAATTCCTTTTGCTTGAAGATATGCACAAGACTCCTACGATCGGTGTAAATGGTGCACCTGGTACCGTACAGGTAATGTCTCCATATCTTAAGAGCAAAAACCGCTGCTCCCAGTTCCAAGTCGTGCGTAGTGTAGTTCCTTTCGTGAGTCTTAAGTTGTCGAGAAACGTAAGCAATAACTTTATCGCGTTGCATTAACACACAACCGAGCCCATGAATAGACGCATCGCAGTAAACCACAAAGTCGTCGGTACCTTCAGGTAACGAGAGAATAGGAGCACTACAGAGGTTATCCTTTAGCTTTTGAAATGCAGACTCCTGAGCCTCATTCCATTTGTAAGAAATACCCTTCTGAGTGAGAGTCGTGAGGGGTTGTGCAATCTTTGAAAATCCCTAAATGAATCTGCGATAGTATCCTGCCAATCATAAGAATTGGCGGACTTCGGTCGGAGTTTTAGGCGTAGGCCAATTCCTTATAGAGTCGATCTTAGCTGGATCGACATGAATTCCGTCCTTATTAACCACGTGCCCAAGGAAGTGGACTTCTTGAAGCCAGAAGTCACATTTCGAGAATTTGGCATACAGTTGCTCATTGCGAAGGAGTTCGAGAATAAGACGCACATGTTGTTCATGCTCCTCTTGACTTTTCGAGTAGATCAGGATGTCGTCAATAAATACAATTACGAATCTGTCGAGATAGGGCTTGCACACCCGGTTCATGAGGTCCATGAATACAGCAGGCGCGTTAGTCATTCCAAAGGGCATGACGAGGAAATCGTAATGACCATATCGAGTTCTGAACGCAGTTTTGGAGATGTCTTCATTACGGATTCTTAGCTGATGATAGCCTGATCGTAGGTCAATCTTAGAGTAGTAGCTTGATCCTTGCAACTGATCGAATAGATCGTCGATACGTGGGAGAGGGTAGCGATTCTTGATGGTAACCTTGTTCAGCTCACGATAGTCGATGCACATTCGGAATGTGCCGTCCTTTTTCTTAACAAAGAGCACTGGTGCTCCCCCGGGTGACGAACTAGGACGGATAAATCCTTTATCCAATAGTTCCTGTAGTTGCGTGGAGAGTTCCTTTAGTTCTGCGGGGGCTAGTCGATAATGTGCACGAGCTATAGGTGCTGCTCCAGGAGCTAGCTCGATTTGGAATTCGACCTGACGGTGGGGAGGGAGTCCAGGTAGTTCTTCAGGAAATACCTCGGGGTAGTCACATACCACTGGAAAATCTTCAATCCTCTTTTCCTTCTCCTGTGAGTCGGTGACAAGTGCTAAGATGGCGGTGTGCCCTTTTTGTAAACACTTCTGGGCTTTTAAGAACGAGATGATGCCTGTGACTTCTCCGCCCTTGTCACCTTGAACGATGAGGGGTTTTCCAGAGCGGCGGGGGATGCGAACCATTTTCTCTTGACAGAGGATTTCAGCGTGATGTTTGGATAACCAATTCATGCCAATGACGACGTCGAAGCTTCCAAGATCGCTAGGGAAAAGATCGATGCTAAACGTCTGACCAGACAATACTAGCTTGCAGTCATTGATCACATGTGAGGCCTCGATGTTTCCACCATTAGCTAACTCGACGATATGCTTAGAACTTAATAATGTAGGTGGGTGCTTAAGTTTCTTACTAATACGTAGGGATACATAACTAGTATCGGCTCCAGAATCAAATAATACAGAAACATAACGATCATCGAGTAGGAACGTACCCGCCACGACGTTGGGGTCATTCCTTGCCTCTCCAGCTCCAATGACAAAAGCCCTTCCTCTTGCACCATTCCCAACATTGTTGTTGTTTTGCTCGTTGTTTCCAGCTCCTTGGTTGTTGTTGTGGTTTTGATTCAGTTCAGGGCAATCCCTGCGTATGTGCCCCGTGGCCCCACACTTGTAGCATCCCTGTTGTTCCCTAGCTGCTGTTGTTGTTGTGGTTGTTGCTGATTCTGCCTAGCTGGAAACTGACTCCTACAGTCTTTGGCTTCATGCCCCAACTTGTTGCACCGCTGGCACTGACCTTTGCTACAAGCCCCACTGTGGTGTCGGTTACACTTGTTACACTTAGGGTGGTTTCCTCGGTAGCCTCCCTGTTGTTGAGGGCCTTTGTTGTTTTCAGTTTTCCTTTGCTGAGTTGGGGCCTGAGTGGGGTTAGCATCCTTGCTTTGGTTTCCTTCCCACTTACGCTTGTTATCACCAGAAGTTCCATCAGTAGTGCTGCTGATCCTTTTGGGCAACTTGCCCTGTTCCACAGCCTGATCAGTGAGTTTGTGAGCAAGACGGACGACTGGCTGAATGGTATTGAGGTTGGCTGAGGTCACATGGCTCTGAATTTCTGGGGCCAAACCCTTGATGTACAATTCGATCCTTCGATACATAGGTCGAGACATGTTTGGGCAGAGAGCAACATAGTCGTTGGACAGCTTGGTGTAGGTCTCGATCTCTGATCCAACCATCTTGAGCTCAAAGTACTCATTTTCGAGTTTGTGGATGTCATCCCTGTGACAGTACTCTTCTTTGATCATGTCCTTGAAATCTTCCCATGCAGTGGCATTAGCAGTTTCCAAACCAATCATCTGAATTTGCGCCTTCCACCAGGAAAGCGCGTTTCCTTCAAGCGTACCAGTAGCAAACTTCACCCAATTAGTAGGGGAGACAGCTTCGGCTTTTTCAATCCAGCGTAGAAGACCTATGGTACCCTCAGTGCCATTGAAAGGGAAAGGATTGCAATCCATGAAGGTTTTGAAAGTACAAACACGTGGTTGCGCAGGCACATGCTGACCTGTTGTGAGATGCAAAGCGAATAGGTTTAGGGGTGAAAAGACGATGCGGCGGTAGGATCTAAACATCCTAAAATAACGAGCTTACCTCCAGGGTGAGCTGCGAAAGCTGCAGCCAACGTGTTGATCAGGTTAGTGAACTGAGCCTGAGTCATGTTAACGTTTCCTCTTCCACGTCCACTCATTGTCTTCATAACCAGAAAACATAGTATGAGTGTGATGTCGTAATATAGCGAGAATGAGATAGAAGAGGGAGGTGTATCTATCTAACTAGGCAAACTAGTACGTATAGCAGAACAGAAGGCATAAAGCAAGCAAGCAAGCAAACACTAGTCCGAGCTATGAGGTCTAATGGGTTGCGTCTTGCACATGGAGTGTAGTGTCGTCATGGGTCACGGGTTATAGTTTGGTTTTTCTCAAAAAGATTCCCTTTTTAAAACCATGTTCACTATAACCAATGGCTCTGATACCAATCTGTCACACCCCCAAAATCCACATGCGGAGTACCACCGCTTGGGGGCGCAACTGACCAGGATCCAGCCACGAATTATACTGAGTAATTTAATTAATAACATAAGTAATACTCACCAACCACAAGGTTAGCAAATATCATAGTCAAAGTTCAAAAGTTTTTAAGTTCAAAAAGTAGTAAGTAGCGGAAGCATAGAACAAGCAGCTTTTAAACAAAATTCATAGTTCAAGTTTATTTAGAACCCAACACAGGGGTTAGACGACCACTAAACATCCCCATGTAGCAAGCTCCTGAGTCACTGGGTACCTGTAAAGCATGCAGTAGGGTATCAACAAAAATGTTGGCGAGTCCACGAGTTGTCTAGTTTTTAATTACCAAAAACTTGTTTCACCAGTTAATTTATGCATTTACACATGCCATGGGGAGTTACCCCATAAGTAAGCGACTAAACTGTTTTTCCAACACCGAATACTAGGTGACCGTACTTTCCGCAGTGCCCCGTTTGTCAATGTTCTATCATCATTGACAGTTTGCCAGAGTACATTAGTTCACGACCGATCCTCTACAGGCACGGCGTGAGGCTGGTAAGACCTAAATAACGCTATCAACTAATAACCCGTTCGCCTGGCCTCGGCGACTAATCGGTATTAAGTAGTAGGGACTTGAGTGATAGAGTTTCGTTTAGTGTTGCTCGTTGCATTTCGTATAATCAGGTAATTAACTAAGAGTCCCACACAAGGGGAGAAAATACGTTTGTATACCTCACAAGGGATAGCGTTGTTTTAAGTTCCGTTTTTTCCAAACCACCGGGAACGCATGCTTTAATAGTTGTGAACTCACCTTGAGTTGCTCGGCAGATTAGTTTACTTGGTCAAGCAAGCTGGTCACCACGTCCTAACATGGTTGCCAGTTTGGGTCAGGCTCGGATACAGTTAAGTCACGTAGGTTCTACACATAACTAAAACATAACATGCATATTACACAACATACACACCGATAATTCATACGCTAAGTTATTTGGCCTGATCCAACAGACAGTCAAACAGTAACAATTATCACATAGTCCAGTTAAACAGACAGCCCAAACACAACACATTATGGCCCAACAACCAAGGTAGACAGCCCAGTCGAGACAAGGTGGTCTCGACTCAAGAATACGCAGTCTCGAGTCGCAACAAAGGGTCTCCAGTAGTGCTGGCATGAGTCGCAACCTCAGAAGTCTCGAGTCGAGACCAAGGGTCTCGAGTAGTGCTGGCATGAGTCGCAACCTCAGAAGTCTCGAGTCCAGTTTCGAATAGGGATTATGAGATCTCGGGTCGAGACCTTGTTGCTCTTGAGTCCTGAAGTCTTGTCTCAAGCTGGAACTCAATGATCTCGAGTCGCAATCACCGCGGTCTCGAGTTGTAACTTAGAGGTCTCGAGTCGAAACCAGAGGTCTCGACTCGTTTGTCTACTGATTCATGCACACCTGCAAACACTTGCACTAACCAATAAAATTCCGTTTTTGTGATTTGGTGTACTATCCAATTAAATCGCACCAACATGTTTTCTTATGTAAACCTTAATCAAAACAGATCAAGCAACAAGTTTTTCAAATATTTTCATTACATTCATGTTGTTCTTTATTAGGGTTTTCATCATAAACATGTTCATACGTTTCATCTCGTTTTCATCATAAACATGTTCATACGTTTCATCATGAGATTCATCCAAATAGACACCATTCTTCTTGTTCAAAGCATATGCATACACCCTCAATCTACAATACATATCATGCTACTTGGTCAACAAGAATCATGTAAACATTTATTCTAACATTATGACACATTTGTCCTATAATATCAACATAAATCGGATGATCCTAAATACCCAACACTATCAATCATTAGTCATTCAAATAAACTCTAGCAAGTCATTTTTACATAAGAGTTCACACTTATTTACCATCATTTCATCATTCAAAGCAACATTTTAATGATCAGTCTATTCATTCAACCAAGTAGTGTCATCATGCATTCAAAAGTTACCCAAAGATAAACAAAGCTACCAAACACTAACCGGTCGAATATGGAGGGTAAGGAGGGTCGGTGAGAGGAGTTCCGATTGACGGTATTGAGCTTGATCCGAGAGTCTTGATGCTACCGATTGAATCCGAGAGAGAGAGAGAGGAGGAGGTGAGCTTGATTGTTAGGGTTTTAGTGAGAGAGAATGAAGGAGAGTGTGTGGGAGTGAGTGTGGGAGAATGATGGAATGTCAAAAATGAGGAAAGGTTGGCTTGGGTATGAGTTTTATACCCATTCAAAGGTCGGTACTCCCTAATGGGTTCCGAGTGGGCTCAAGTGCACGTGGCCCAACTGTTATGGGTCACTTGAGACCGAGTGGTCTCGAGTCGGCCCCCCTTTTGGTCTCGGTTCATTATATATATATATGTATATATATATATATATATATATATATATATATATTTATCATACGTACACATTATCAGCACAAGATTTAACACAAGGATCACATAACATATCAAGCTCAAACACCATTTTCATTTAGTAATATATATACACACACGATGTCACTACAAGATAGTTGCTCGGGAAAACCTAGAGTGTCACATTATCCCCAAGTTTTAAGAACTTTCGTCCCGAAAGTTAAGGCAGCCACTGTCAAGCTAGTATAGATGAGAACGTTTCAACGGGGTGTCACAACAAGAACGGGGCACCTTTAGCGGCGACAGCTGTCGCCGGTATTGACCACTTTTGTCGCTGCTATTGACTTTTAGCGGTGACCTGTCGCCGGTAAAGCGTCGCCGGTATTGCTCGGACGCTATTGACCAGTTGTCGCCGCTAAAGACTCCTGTCGGCGCTAAAAGTCTGTTTTTTTTCAATACAACTGCTTTATATACAGCTGCCCAGCCAGTTTTACGGCCGAAAAAACAGAACCTGCCTATTTTCAAACAACGCAAACATACGCCATGAACATAATCAACATATACTAAAGGTAATATTGTTAAAAACTACGTTTAAGTCGTACATTATAATCCTACAACATTTAATTAAATCATACATTATAAACAACAAGTCACTCCTCGTCGGATTCCCTATCAAATAAGTCATCAGTATTGTAGTCTTTTGACTTTCCTTTTCCTTTTCCTTGTGAAGCAAGATAGTTGTTAAGTTGGTTCAAAAAGGACGGTGTTTGGAACAAGCTGTTAACAAAATCCTACAATAATAGATATCAAAACGTATATTAGCATATATTTAACAAGGAAACATGCGTTCGTTTGTCTTCTTCTAAATTGCGTAGTTTACCTCGGAAAAGGGTTCTTGCGTCTGAGCTTGTGAAGACGACATGTTAGATGACGAGTTCGAGGATGTGTTGGAAGAAGGTTTAGGACCCATCCCGCGGTACCATCCTCGCCGCTCACCTAACGCTTCCTAATACGGGGCAATTGGTGGACCGTCACCGCTCCATTCACTTGTGGCCTGTTGTATGTTCCACTGTATTTTACGAAGATGATTAAATATATATGTGTGTATATATATATATATATATATATATATATTTGTTATAGAAACTAATACTTAAAAGAAATACTTACGTAATTTTGTTCAGCAACCGGATCAACCCAATTCCCTTGATTGTCCGTGTGGGTTTTAGCATATGTAGGTACCCAATTCATCTCATGTTTAACATTAAACTTAGATTAGACATTAAGTAAACAAAAGCTTACACACACGCACACATACATAAAACATTACATTTTTATAGGAGGTGCTACCGTACGACGATGTCCCCCCACAGTATGGGAATTGTTGTTTCCCGCGTACTAGTGTGTTGGCCTTGCTTCTTTTAATATATTTTTCGTCTTGAAAACCTTCGATGGTTCTCAACCAGTTATCATAGGGCATATCCGCGGGATGGTATGCCCTTGCGCTCGCAATATCATTGTAACCTCCCTTGCTCTTAAATAATTTTTTAGCTTCGTACTTGCGGTCAGAGTACCGCTTCATAAGCACAGCCCTAATACCACCCATCAAGTTTTTGGCCTCTAAATCCCGTTCCACTTCATCAAAATTGAAATTTTCCTACAAAGTAAATAAAAAAGTTAAAATATCATATATAAATTAGATTTGCATGTGCCTAAATGTTTGATAAAATTTTATGCATATAACTTATTTACCCGTAAGTGGTTCATGAGGGCATCCTTGTAATGTTGTTCAACGTTATCCCATCCAATTTTATCGAACGGGATGGTCCGCCACATATACAGGCTGGCCTCCCGTGAAAACAGATCTCTTGGTTTACCAACATGGGTATACGTGACCTGTCTGTCAAACGTAAGCGATACAGCCCCCCCCCCCCCCCGCTTTTACCGGACGCCTTAGTTTCTCGTTTTTGGCTTTCCCCCTAACCTTCTTCGGGGGAACCGTTGCAATTAAAACAAAAATAGTTAGTAACAACATTTATAATATATAAAATATAAGGACTACAAAATAATTTAGTAAAAGACTTACCGTCTGTCTCGTGTGTGCCACGAAATCCACCAGGAGGAATCGGTGGATCACCAGCGCCGTCACCCCCATGTCCCCAGGGGGCCACATCCGCCATAAGATAAGCGAATCAGCAATACCGAAAACATAATCCCTATAAAGTTACAAATTTTACAGCATGTGTATCTAATAGAAATTAAGGGAAAGTACAACAAGTGTAACTCAAATTCAAATAAATATTTCAAACAAGTGTTTATCAATTACAAATCAATATAAATTACAATAACTTTTCTTTTAGTCAGACTCCACATAATCGGGATCATCCTCATCACAATTAGCCTCGACCTCATCACAATCAGTCTCGACCTCAAACGCTTCATCGGCGGTAGCCGTTTGGGGATCAACTTCAATTGAAGGCTCACCCGCAGTAACATGAGAAGATCCAATTTGAAAGTATTGGGTCAAGTCAATGACAAGTGGACAGTCAGATGAAGAGTTGTTGTCGACAACATCAATATCTTCTAAGTGTTTTTCAACATTTTGAACCTTATTGACGCGGTCATCACTTAATGGCCGATCCCAAATTCTTTGATGATTAACATTGTGTCGGCAGAATGTTTAGTTTTTCCAAGTCGGACCGCGCATTTGGCGTGTCTTTGCTCTTATGTTCATTAGAAGAGTACCGAGCAAGCTGTCGCACACATTTTTCTCTATATGCATTACATCTAAGTTATGTTTCAGTTGCAGAGAAGACCAATACTCAAGGTCAAAAAATATGCTTCTTTTGGACCAGTTCAACTCGAAATCTGACCGGGTTATCCTCCCACCTCCAAAATCTGGTTGCTTTCCTGGTAGACGATTAATTAAACGACCGAGTTGAGCTTCTATGTCAGCTTGGCTAAACTGTCTCAGAGGGTCTCGTGTCTCGGGTCTCCCGCTAAAGTCGAGACTTGTTCTCCAAGGATGGTTGGCATCTAAGAACCGGCGATGAACAACATAAGCACATTTACCATTTACACGTATTGAAGGAGTGTCTTGGTTACAAGTTGGGCATGCCATGTAACCTTGTCCGCTACAACCTGATAGACTACTACGGGCTGGAAAGTCATTTATGGTCCATAACAACGCCGCCTTCATTATGAAGTATGTGTTTGTTGCTGCGTCTTTAGTACGTACACCTGTCTGCCATAATTGCTTAAGCTCATCCACTAACGGTCTAAGGAAAACGTCCATGTCTTTCCCCGGTGATTTAGGGCCAGGAACGAACAAGGTCAACATAAATGTGGACTCTCGCATGCATGACAGGGAGGCAGATTATATGTGGTGAGTATAACCGGCCACGTGCTACGAGTCGAGGATCCACTACCGTTGTTAAAGGGATTAAAATTGTCAGCTGCAAGCCCTAAGAGAACATTTTGTGGCTCCATCATGAAGTTTGGGTACCTTTTATCAAAGTCTTGCCATGCAGATCCATCAACTGGATGACGCATAATCCCATCTTCCGATCGTCCGGTACTATGCCATATCATATCTTTCGCTATGTACCTTGAACAATACAAACGTTGTAGTCTAGGCGTCAAAGGAAAGTATCGTAACACCTTACGAGCCACCTTCGTTCCTTTTGTGTCTTTATCGACCCATCGACTCTCATTACAAACCGGACAATTTTGCAAGGACTCGTTTTCTTTACAAAAGAGAGCACAATCATTTGTGCACACATCTATCATCTCATATGCCAAACTAATCTTCTTAAATGTCTTCTTAGCTACATAATACGAAGGGGGAATCTTGTTGCCTTCTAGCATTGACTCTCGCAACAACGAGAGGATTCGATCTACTGCTTCATTTTGCAAATGGTACGTATCCTTTATATTCAAAAGCTTTGCTAAAAAGTCGATAGAAGAAAACTTGGTACAACGAGGATATAATTCTGTTTCAACTTCCTTCACCAGGTCTTCAAAATCATCAACAACACCGCTACTATCTCCATTCGAGTTCTCTTGGTTTAGGTATGTATCTTCTTCCATACGCTCCCCCTAATGTCTTCAATAACGTTTACCATACCGTCTTGTGGCGCAACATCGTTTACTTCTGCAATTGGAGTCGTGTCCCCGTGATAGGTCCACTTCGGGTATTCCTTCCAAAAACTGTTCATACGCAAATGGTATTTCATTTCTGCCATAGTTTTTAAGCCGGAATTTTTACATCGGGTACACGGACATCTAACTTCATGGTGGTTTTTTATCACTCTTTCACACATCTCAATAAATGACTTGAGTCCTTGCTTGTAGTGAGGTGAATGACGTGGGGAATCAATCCAACGTTTATCGATAGGCATTATGCAACTCAAAGAAAATATAATTTAGGATTAACAAGACAAGGGTAGGCTGCTAAACCCACTTTTTGAACACTTTATCTCATATGTGAATGTGTATTACATGATTGTTTGTTTAAGAAAAATTCGGCAGCATTTCCTCTTAGCTCCCAAGTATTTATGTAATGATATATATACCCGAGGAGCAAAGAGAAAATGATAACCGAATCATGTAATACACATTCACATCCTAAATCAGATAAACTATTCAAAAAGCAGTCCCAAGATAAACGGGGACAACCCGAAATTAATTTCTAAATCAATTTTGGGCGGGTATTTCTAAGCTCGTTATGTTTAAAATGATTAATTCAAACACGGGCACAATTTTTTAAGCTTGTTATGTTCTTAATGATTTTTTTTTTTAAATTTTGGGCAGAACGTTATGTTTTCAATCATGATTTCAATTTCGATTGGGTATTTTCTTAGCTCGTTATGTTTGAAATAATGAATTCAATATCAGGCAGGCACGATTTTTTAAATTTTGGCAGGTATTTTCTTAGCTCCTTTTGTTTTAAATGGTGATTTCAATTTTGGCGGGTATTTCTATGTTGGTTATGTTTTAAATGATAATTTTAATTCAAGGAGGGTATTTCCTAACAAATATATATCTTTCAAAGTTAAATATAAATGTTTTCAAACCTAAACACAAACATACTAATTATCAAAGTTAAACTTTTTTTTTCAAACCTACACAGAAACATACTACCAACACACATACATACTTATAAAGACACATTTACATACGTACACATACATACCTACAAACACACATTTTGACCAAAAACACAAAATTTATACTTGCTTACATACACATTTGCATATTTTATACAAACATACATAATAACATACACATTTTTAACAATTACAACCATTTACATGCACAATTGTTCATCATTTATTTACACCTACATACTAACATACACCTACATACATACATTCATAGACTTATATACACACATACATGCTTACATACACCAAAATACACAAATCAATAGATTTTCATATACACATTTTCATCAAATACACCTACATTATACATTTGACATACTAACATACACCTACATACATACATTAATTCATAGACTTACATACACACATACATGCTTACATACACCTAGATACAAAAATACATAGATTTCCATATACACATTTTCACCAAATACACCTACATTATATATTTGACATACAAACATTCATCCTTACATGCACATTTACATACCTAAACCAAAAAATTATACAATTTCTAAACTTAAAAAAATACATATAAAACTAACCGTATTTTTCAAGTTTCAAGGAGATGAAGACCGAGGAGACCAAGTGGTGCCCGAAAAGTGATGGTGGTGACCGGAGAAGAGATGGTGGTGATCCGAATTTTCTTCCACAAACACAAAAATACACAAAAAAGAGCAAAAATTAAAGCCTATAACATGTATATAACAAATGTAGAGAAGAAATGTAACATAAAACAAGTTAAACTAACCGATTGGGCAAAAAAACGAGTGTCTCCGGCGGTGGAAGCAAGAGTCTTGGAGGGAAAAGTGAAGAGGAGAGAGGGAATGGCGCTGATAAAGCTTCTGTTACGTTTTCACTTTTACCAGCGACAGCCTGTCGCCGCTATTGATTACGTGTTGCCGCTATTAGGTTAACCAGGATAGGATTTGTGTGGCTAGGATTTAATGTGGGACACAAACTTTTAGCGGAGACAGCTGTCGCCGCTAATGACCTACTTTTCGTCACCGGTATTGCCTTTTAAATCCACAACCGTTAGATCAGGATTTTGATCAACGGCTGGTTTGGTCTCAGGGTCCTGTGACGCGGATCGACCAATAGCGGCGACATTAGGCCTGTCGCCGCTAATGGTGTCGCCGCTAATGGCCTCCCATTCTTGTAGTGTAAATTCTGTTAACAATGTGTCACGTGTACTGCAAATATGGCCCACCGAAAACAGGGTCATAACAGGTTAAATCTTAAATGTTTTCTGAAACTTTATTAAAAAATGAACTACCGAAAATACTTGAGGCAATTAACAGTGATAGATATAGCAATTATATTAATTTAAGTTTGCAAATATATTTTGATTTAAAGATACTTTTTTTGCTTCTTGATGTTAAATTAATTTAGTTTCGGTGTTTTATAATTATTTTCAGATTAAATTTTTATTTGTTATAGGTTTTAAAAGCTATTCATTTTTGTCTTTTCAGGTTTAACTAAAATATAGTTTTGTTAAAGTAGATTAAATTTTTTTAAAATTTAATGTGAACAAAAACTGAAAATGCCATTACAAACTAAACCAAAAGGAAAAAATTATCATAAAAATAAAAAGAATATGTGCAATTTTCGACATCAATATAAAGATTCATGAATCACTAATAACAAGTTTGAAGGATTAGATAAATACAATTTTTCATCATTTACCACAAACATTTAGAAATCTATCATAAAAGGATTTAAGATAACTACAACATTTATTTATAATCTTGCAGATTCATTTATGTGCTTGTTAATCAACTAAAGCTTAGAAAAATCGCGGTAACAACAGTTGTGATCAGTTGTGCGTTTCTGCTTAGGAGACTCCTCCAAGAACTGTACAGCAAGGTAGGAGACTCTTGACACCTTTACCAATCACGGTTCCACTAGATATTGTGGCAAAAACTTCATCTGCTACAACAGGTGTAAATTAAACAGCGACTCCACCGTCAACATCATAACCACCGCTTTACATGCAGCGTTCCTCCAGATCGATATAGTTGGGAGTCTAGAATGATTTGTGGGATTCGCATAGGGTTTTCCCCTTTTCTGTTGTTCCTTTTTGATGGCTGGCCTTTAGGACCCACAGGTACTTTCTTGGAATCCTGATTCTTCACAAATTTCTTATCCATCTGTCTTGATGCTTTGTCCGGTTTCGGGTTGGATGAAGTTGATTGCTTTATCAAGAAAAATACACAAGAGTTGAGATATTAATAAAATTAACCCTACCTATGAATTATAAGATGGAACTAACTCTGTATAAAAGTTAAGCATGAAAGTAATGGTAAACACACGTAGATCTAAATTTAATTAAAGAACGAAAACCGGAATAAAAATCTCGACTCGAATGCAATTGAAGGCAGGATTTCATCCCTGTGCTCATCAGATATCAGAATCTAGAGCCTAGGGAGTATTACAGACAACACGACAATCCAAATACAGCAACAAATATTCTTATTCATACAGATCCACAAATTAATTTAGCAATATATGAACTTAAGAACTTTGTCAAAATTACATTGTTAAAAAAATTGCATACAAAGATGCAAGAAAGCGGATCTCAAATCGTTTTTGAAAATATTACAGAAATGAATATACTTACAGAGTTTCAAAAAAATACCAATTACGAGCACACCGATGGAATCAAGCAACAACTCTTTCCAATGAAACCAAGAGAAAAGGAATGATTAATCGAGGGCAAAGGAATGATTAATCGAGGGCAGCTGCTGAAGAAGAACGTATCGTTAGAGACGTCAGTCGGCGCTCTTATGCTTTCTATGGTTTTGTATACTATCCATCTAAGGCCGTGACTCATCCCAGATATCACACTTGGGTTTGTCACATAAGAAGGATACGGTTAACTAGATCCTCCGTTAGTGGACCTACAAGTGGTATCAGAGCCAAGGCTCTCATCCTTGTTAAAACCGAGCCGTGTGGCGAACTTTCGAACTTTTTCTTGAAGATTTTTTAGAACGTTTGTTTGTTTTTTAAAGGAAAAAAAAAGGTTTAAAACTTTGAAAAACCTGTTGTTTTGCTTAAATTTTTACTAAAACCTTGTTCCAGTACATGGAGACATGTTAGTATAGGGTTTTTCCAGAAATTTTTGTGCAAAAATCTTGGTCGGAAAACTTTCCGGTGGGTTGGTTTAACCGGAATTTTCTAGTTTTGAAAAGTTTCTTCACCAACTTCTTTCTCTGATCGTGTGAAAAGGTATGGCCTAATTGGGATAAGGTTCACCAACTTTTACCAACTTTCAAAGTGTCCCACTCCTGCGAAAAACTTTAGTCAACGAATTACCTATTTTTGTCTTGTTTTTAAAATCACATTTAAAAAACCCTTTATCTCATTCAGCTAAATATACTTGTTTTTGTCCTAGACTCACGAAATACTCCCATTATATGTGGGTATTGTTCTTTAGGCCTTAATTCACACAAGTCAAATTTTATTAGCCAATTGGTGGGCTGGTTAGTTGTTGGGCCTGCCTTTCATATCTCACCAAGAACATAATTTTTCTTCAATCACAATTTAAAAAAAAAAAAAAACCAGTCATATATTTTTCGTTGGTATCGATATTATTCGTCTGATTCACCTTTTAAAGTGAATTGTTTTTCGTGGATGTGGGCTCTGGCAACCTAAATTAATTGTTGGACTTTGTAGAATTGGGCTCCAATATTTCGTGGATTTTTATTGGGCTGGGGTTGTTCATCAAGAATCAGTTTTCACGAAAAATAAGTATTATTCGAGGGACTGTTATTCAGTTTGGGCCTAGTAACTCAAGTGGGCCATTCATCTTTCATGGCATATTATTCGTTGTCTACCATTTTTCGTGGAAGTTACTCGTTCACAGTTGTGTCACAGAAGGTTCACCATTGCCTCTTAAGTTGTTTATTTTGACTTCACCATGAGTTCAGATTGGTGGGGTTGGAAACCTGATCCTAATGCAGATATGTATACGAGTAAAGGTTCAGGTCCTGTCCCTTAATGGGCTCAGACTCTCACGTCTTCGTCATCAGCACAATCGAGTTCAATTACAGCAAATCAGTGGTGTTGATGTAGATTTTGTGTTCGATGCTATTCGAATAGATTAGATTTATTTTATGCTGATTTTGTAATAGCTAGTGAAAAGGTCTAACGAACGTGTATAGACCCGCTCGTTTGAAGTGGTTAAACGAGAGGGTTATTCGTTTAACCGTGTGTGTGTTTGCAAGACAAAGGGGTGTTGCTATAAATAGCAACCCTTTGTCATTGTAAACACTTGAAGTTTTAGGAGGTGTTAGACCTCAGAGGGAGAGATCACCACTTGGTGTCTCCCCGGATGTGTACTCCTTTGGTAAGGTTCGGTTAGCTTGTTAATCGGGCCGACTTGTATTGTTATGCTACATAATCTATACAAGTAAGTTTTTCATCCGTCTCTAATCTTCCCGTCTATGAACATAAACACACGAATCACGGTTTCGGTCCAGAAACACGGTCCAACAATTGGTATCAGAGCCATGGTACCCGATTTAGTAAATCTAACTGTTCGCTAAATCACATGTGCTCTAGATATGTGATTATTGTGATTTTTGTTCAAGATGTAAACATGGTGAAAATAAGAAAAACCCAGATCTGGACCGTAATTCGCGGGTCTAACTGAAACGGAACACACAAAAGAGTTGGGTTTTATGTTTTACACGTAAATAATCAAGTTTTCATCATCAAATATCACTTTTGAAGTGATTTTCGTCAAATCAAATCTGGGAATGAACAGTGGCTGTGTTCTTAAAGGGGGTGTGGCGGCTGTTAAGAAACTTTAGGGTTTCTTCATATCAGGTCCCACGAAAAACACCCTCCACGAAGAAGAACCCATGACGAAGAACCCCCCCCCCCCACGAAAAACTCAAATCAATCAACGAAGAACCATATTTTACATAAATAATGAAGAACCTGTTGTTTATGTAATAGTAATAATAATAATAATAATAATAATAATAATAATAATAATAATAATAATAATAATAATAATAATAATAATAATAATAATAATAATAATAATAATAATAATAATAATAATAATAATAATAATAATAATAATAATAATAATAATAATAATAATAATATTAATAATACATCATACCAAGAACCAGGTCCTGGTCTTTTGACGAAGAACCTCTTAAGTTATCTTCCACGAAGAACTGGTCGTTGAATTGGACGAAGAACCTCATAACTCAGTTGACGAAGAACCCTTGTACTCACCTGCGAAGAACCTGATTGTTAACATTGACGAAGAACTAATCAGACATGTTAGCCACGAAGAACGTCTTTCACCATTAAAGTTGTTTGCTGATACTCAATCACGATGAACCTTCGATTCAGCTTGAATATCATCTGCAGATGCCAGAACTATAGAAGATGTTGCAGTTGATCGGAGTTGTCACCAGCGAAAGAGGTTGTTGTCCAGTGGCGAGGTTGAGTGCCGTTGAAGAGAGAGTTGATGTTTGACAGAGGAGCTTGAAGTAGCTTCCATGGTGAAAGATTGAACAGGGGTTTTGTAGGTGGGTATCACAGAGAGAGGGAGAAAGACTTGAAAAATGGGTTTGTCTAAAAAAAATAGATGGAGTTGTCGGCTGATTAAAATTAGGGTGTTTGACTTTTGGGGTTAATTAGCTGCCGTCATAGGCTCATGTGATTCTTCAACAAATGGGCCAAGGTATGGTGGGCCATTGTTCAAGTGGGCTGTTAAAAGGATATTTGGGTTTAAGTATGGATTGATTAGTGGGCTGAGATTTATTATATTTTTGGGTCGCGAACAGAGTGGGGTCGGGTGTTCGTGAAGTTTATTTGAATCGGGCTTCTAAATGTCAACGTCAAATTTGTACGGGTTCGGGAGCACGCGGGATGATAAAGCTTGATGAAAACATGATTTTTTTTAATAATGTGGGGTAGTCATGGTTACCGATGCAAACGTGAAATTTGGTGACTTGACTACTATGGGCCAAAAACTAAAAACCGTATGTTTACTTCCGCACGTCAATGTTTATGTTGTTATCGGTTATTCGTAAATGTTCGTAAGCACTTTGTTTATTGTCATATTCTCGCATTTTGAAACGATTGAATGAACCTCGAATGCCAATGCAGGTCCTAACGAGTTCACAAAGTCTTTGGAGGGATACAAGTCGGATCCCACGAGGTGGTAGGGGACTTTCTTTATCAACTAGAATATGCAAAGAAGAAAGCATTTTGTTTATTGTCATATTCTTGCATTTGGTAATGATTTAATGAACCTGGAATGCCAATACCGATCCTAATGAGTTCACAAAGTCTTTGGAGGGATACAAGTTGGATCCTACGGGGTGCTAGGAGACTTTCTTTTTCCAACTATAATATGTAAAGAAGAAAGTCGTTTTCGTGATTTTTCGAAAACATTCAGTGAAGATTTACGACAGTTCCGCTCAGTGGAGAGAATTGGTGAACATTTGAAGATAAATTCTACTTAGTGGAGAGAATTTTTGGGACACCTGTGCTTGTGTAATCATTATACAAACTCTGAAAAGTTCAATTATCAATAAAACAATGTATTTTGATCCCTATATTCGCTTATCTGTGTTTGACAATTTCTCATTTCAATTCTTGTTCGATTATGAGCTCTAAATCGCTTTCTAGAAAGTTATACACAAACTGATGCGTAAACATAATCAGTTTAATACAAAAAACACCCCGAAATAACAACATAGGCTTAACGTACCTTAAATAACATGTACATAACTTAGAAATAAGTTTTGGAGGGTTTGGTGTGCCCAAATCAAGTTTATTCAATCGCAGGGACTATTTGTGTCAAACTGCGAAAGTCTGCCGATTCGTATCATAACGAACATTCTGGAACTTGATCATAAGTTAAACATACCATAAATATCTTTTACATAGCTTAGAAATAAGCTTTGAGATTAAGGGTTGCAACTGTTGGGTTTTGACGAAGGTTAGATACTTCATCACACCTCGTCGACGACGATGAATGAGTATTTCGTCGCACTTCATCTCGACGAAGGTTGATTCTTCATTGAATAACCTCTGACGAACCCCTAAGGTTCGTCGTCAAATCTGGACTCGACAACGGATAGTCCTTCGTCGCAGGGGGTACTTCGCCGTGTAAGCGAATGGGTTGAACAGTAGACCCTTATGAAGATGATGATGGTAGATAATTGTGTGTATAAGATCTATGTTGCATGTTAATAAGAGTAAGAAGTCTGGTTTAACTAGTATCAATAGCAAACTCACCTGTTATGTGTTGTTTTGTGACATTCACATGAGATGTGGACTTGTATAAGGACCGGGTATTTGATGCATGATGTACGGTGATTCTTGTGATACATGCTATCTGTGATGACACGTGAATTATATGATAATGAAACTAATGTTGTTGGTAACCACGGTAGGGTTTGGGTTGATCAACTTAGACGGGTAACTTAACACACGTAGCAAATCTATGGTTAGTTCATTCCTCTTGAGCATGCGTCCCGGTGGGTCATGGGTGATGGGTCGCATGCTCGCAGGTTGTTAGGTACTTTGGACAAGGAACTTGCTATCTGAATGGCTGGAGTGGTCATGGGTCGCACTACTTGGATATGCATGACCTCTTTTGTGATTTCATTATACATTGGGTTTTGAAACGTTTAAACAATATTTTATTAATCGCTTACGCTGAACATGTTGAATTTGGATTATGTTATGAATGCTTTACCTTAATAAATGGATACATTATTTCAATCTTGATATTAGTTCAATGTGATTGGTGGCTAGATCTCGGTACGTTACACGCCTAGCGAGGTTTTCGCATGTGGTATTTTGGGGGTGTGAGGTATGTGAAAATAAACTTATTTGGTCAAACAGGGACTAAAAGCGTCAAAAAATGCATAAGTTTGCATTTACGTGCATATCTTACGTTCTGAACATATCCGGACATCCGAAAATTTTTGTAATTATTTAAATATTTTATTTTAGTGATTGGCATGCTAAACTTCCATTCGTCGTGTAATTTGGATCGTTTTTCGCGTCCGTTCGTGTTTCGTCATAACTAACCGAATATTGTGACCGTACGACCAAACGAACCGACATCCGAGATAATTTCAAGCATGTTTCATCCTTGTAGAGCCTTGAAAATGGGTTAACGTGGTTTAAACGCGTCAAAAATGGCTTAAACATGCTGCAGGGACCATTTTTGCCAGTTTTTGAAGGTTTCTAGCCCAGGTAGGCCATGGCGTCACGCCACAGCAAAGGGGATATGCCGTCGCGGCACGCGACGCCCCTGTTTTGACAGAAACATCAGTTTTCAGCAACCAGCTTGATTTTGAGGGTCTTTTATGCAAATTTCTCAATACCTTGAGCTGGTTTTTGGAGTTCCATTGTATTAAAAACCATATTCCACAAGTGTAGTGCCAAGATTAATTCCCATAACACTTGAAATGATCTTGTTGATCCTAACTTACTATAAATAGAAGTGGGTTCTTCACATCATTCCTCACATTTGATTCAATTTTGCTCTAAGTATAAGTTTAACACTTCATACCTGAGTATTTTGAATCAATTCTTCCTTGCTTGGACCTTTTGTAAGCTTCTTTCATGCTTGTTTATGCTTTTCAAGCATGAAAGTCAAACAATGTTTTACTTTCTGCTTTAACCAGTCTTTGGTCAATACAAAGTTCGTTTGAACTTTGTAATGAGAGCGTAATCACGATGGTCATAGTCCCTTGTGACTATACATACTGATTACCACGTTAATTAGGCGTAGCGACGAGTCATAGTTTCGGTCAAAATACGTATTTATGCGTATTTTGCAACCAAGTTATCTTTGGGTATCAAAACACTTTTTTTTTATATCAAACTTGTTTTCTAACTTAGTTAAACATGTTTTAACATGTTTAACTCATCACTTTTAGTTTAGTGCTTATATAGGGTCGTAAGATAAGCGGTCTAAACAACCGCTTAGACTTTCGAACCCGACCTGTTTCGTCGATCATTAGGATCCGACCATACATATTTTGTGACCATAGTTGTATAGGGAATAACCTTCCGAGGTTATACCTTATGGTCACATAGTTTACTTAGTTATATGATAGGGAGTTTATATGCCTTAGGAAAATGACCAAAATACCCTTTTTGTGCATAATTCCATTTTAAGCATATGTAAATTAAATTTTGCCACATAAACTGATTATTAAACATGTTAGGGAATATAATGCTTGTCATAGGACTAGTTAGGCTACTCGTTTGCGCTTTAGCGCAAATGACGCGTTAAAGTAGCGTAAGCTACCATAAGCACTTAGGATAGGTTCCGATTTAGAATGTAGGCTTTGTAAAACCATATCATATGAGTTCCAATACTCATTTGGTTTACCAGACCTCATTCTATTTTTTCTTAATTATTTCTTTTATTTTTTGCTTATTAATAATAACTATTTAAAATTTTATTGATCTAACCACGTGTGACGTACACATTTCTAACGTTTTAATAAATATATTAAAAGACCAAGTAAAATGTCATTTTATTTAAATAGTACATCAAAGTTCATTTTTCCCAATAACTTGACGACTGTGTGTGTTACCTAATTATATTATAATTATTCAAGGCGTGTAATACACTTGTTTATTCAACTCGTACAATACACGGGTTTTTAAAGAAGTAACTTTTTTATAACTTAGTATATAAAAATATATTTAATCAACCTGTAGAGGTTTTTACCTAGTTTACTTATAAAATTAAAATCGGAAGAAGAGATTTGATGCGCACATGTGACATTAGCTGAAGTCCTTTATTAGATAAGGATATGTAATTTGTTTTGGCCCCCCTTATTCCCACACCCCCTATATCTTATTTTCACATCCCTAGTGTATACGGGCCATATACAAAATATACGGCCCGTATAGAATGTTTTTGAGTAGGAAAATGCGCAGAGAATGTTTTTTTTTAATTTACTATATACGGCCCGTATATAGTTATACGAGCCGTATACAAGTGTATACGATTTATAAAAAGTATACGGCTCAATGGATTTATTTATGAGGTTTTTGATGTTTACCAAATGTATACAAGCCGTATAACTGTATACGGGCCGTATAGATGGATGTTTTTCAATTATCACGTTTTCTCCTGTAAAAATACCATCATTCTAGGGTTTCTAAACTCTTCATCACCTTTAAACAACGTTGATCGGAACACACCGCTCAAATCGGAGCACAAGTAGAGTAACGTTACCGATTAGTCCGTTGATCAAGAAACTAGCAGAAGAACCCGACACAAACAAGTTCTCCACAGTTTGTTCTTCAGATCTCTATTCGGTCATCTTTCCAAACTATAACACACGATAACTTTAAACTTTATAGTGTGTGATTTGACCAGGAAATGATTGGAGGTGATTGCTACTTTTAATAAGCTATCATAGTTGTGAAATTCGATTTCAACAAATATTTTCCTTTTCCTTCAATTTCTAGAACATTCTCCGTAACATGAAGACGTGTCGGGTTCTTCTACTAGTGGTATTTTAATGAAGTATTGAAGATTGAATGTGCAAACCTAACCGTTTTTTACTACGGAAACGGTGGCTATGCAAAATACAAACCGCAACTGTTTTTTACTACAGAAACGGTGGCTATGCGAAATACAAACCGCAATCTTTTGTGACTATGGGAAACACAAGTTTTCTTTTTGAGCTTGATGGATGTCCGTTATCTCAGTTGAGGCGGGCATTGTTTAAATCTGAATATAAGTAGATGTTACGTGTAACTTCATTAAACCATGAACAAAGCCTATTTTGAAAACATGTGTTCGTATCAGCGTTGTTTATCACCCTGTG
The DNA here is from genome assembly GCF_002127325.2 of Helianthus annuus. Classification (NCBI taxonomy): domain Eukaryota; kingdom Viridiplantae; phylum Streptophyta; class Magnoliopsida; order Asterales; family Asteraceae; genus Helianthus; species Helianthus annuus. The sequence continues at coordinate 56,490,454 of NC_035437.2, forward strand.
TGAGCATTGGAAACCCGACAAACAGTCTTGACAACTGTGACAGCTTATCTATTTGTGTATGTCACATCCATCCTGTTATATCAATCGATATGATTAATTTTACAGATTTTTTTCTAATTAGCGTTGTTAACTACCAAAAGAATGCATACACAAATAGTTCTAGTGGACCAAGCAAAGAGACGGTTGTGTATATGAATCACGTTTTTTTCTAATTAGCGTTGTTAACTACCTAGAAATTGATATGGTGAGTTGGTAATCAAAATCAAGATGTCAGACAACGTGCCTTTCTCCAAGAGGAAATAATAAAACGGCTTCCTGATTCGATTCCGATCATTCTCCAAATCATGGAAAGTTGTTGTTGTTATTGTGCCTATCTTGGTTGTTTAGTACTTTCATGATAATAAAACAAGAAATAATCAAACGGCTTCCAGTAAAATCACTGATTCGATTCCGATCAGTCTCCAAATCATGGAAAGTTGTTGTTGTTATTGTGCCTATCTCGGTTGTTCAGTACTTTGGTGATAATAAAACAAGCAGACATTGATTTTGCCAAGATTGAAGGAAAGAATCTGGCCATAAGCATTGTGGATTCTCAGCGTTATTCGAATGTAAGTGGATCGGGTTCTGCTAGTTATTCGGAATGTTTCGAATCATCACAGAAGACGTGTCGGGTTCAACTCTCCTATATCAACATACTCTTCTCCAGACACTTAGTTGTTACGAATGACAACTTGAGGGGTCTAGTTAACTTTCAGATTCAGATTCAGGAAGCAGATGATTGGAGCGCAGGAATCAATGCAAAACCCTCACCCTCAAAATCAACCAGAAACCAAAGGAAAAAGGGCAGATAATGGCTGATGGTTCTTCGTTGAGGAAACCAAACGTAGACGGAAATGATAGGCCTGGTAACCGGAAGAGAAAAAACCCTAGTGCATATTCAATCTTCATTGCTTCATTAAAATTACAACACACGATAAAATGCTTGGAACTCACCTGATAACAAATAATTAGTTCAAACTTTCAACAATCGACATCTGGAAATTATTGGAGGTGATTGCTACTTTTAATAAGCTGTACGGGTTTTGGTGTTTTGGTAGGTTGAAAGAGGTGAATGGTCCTTGTTTTTCCACATCATTCTGTCACTTTGTGTGTTGACGAAGCTGACAAACACATTGGTATTTTCTCAAAATGTGCAAACTTGAAGAATCTCACATTAAAGGAGTTTGCAACAACGGGATCAGATGGTTTGAGTATCTTTCATCCTCGTTTGGCTAATCTCACACAATGATGAACAGATGATGTCAGATAATACTTCATTTGTCGAGAAACCATACTGTCAAGAAACTAACATCTTTTAATACTTCATTGCGTATGTGCTTGTGCTCTAGAAACCGGTGATGAATTTGTGTATCTAAGTCAGGTTCTCTGCCTTAGATCGGTCATTCCTTGTGTTACATGAACGTTGTATTCTTGTCTTTCAGAAGAGTTTGTATTGAACCAAGAATACTTCAAACATTCTAAACCCTACCTGGAAACAAACCAACAAAATCCTGATAGTCTTCTAGCAGAACCCGACACGTCTTCTATCATGTGACGGACACAGGTGCAAGAGAATAGCGAGTTATTTTCAGTTATTTCTGTTGATCCACAAATTCCATTGTTTAAATCAGAATTAGGTTCTCAAAACAAGGATCGTTCTAATAGATTAAAGAGAATAAACCAATTTTTATCATTTTTTACCCATAGTATATGGCCGTATAACAATATACGACCCGTATACATCGTTCGTATACATTGTATACGATCGGTAAAAAAAATTTAACCGAGAGTATACGGCCGTATAAACCGTATACGACCCGTATACATATGGTAAAAAATGGTAAAAACCTCTGTAATCTTTATATAGTGTGTGATTTGACCAGTTGTATTAAGTTATCTCTGTTGAATTTGATTTCAACAAATCTTTTCCTTTTCCGTCAATTTCTGGAACATTCTCCGTAACATGAAGAGAAATCAATTGTATTTTTTTAGTTGCTTCTCTTGTTAAGTTTCTGAACCAACCGAAATCCACAAATTCCAACAGTTAATATTCACTGTGGTGGATGCAAGCATAAAGTTAGAAAAATACTCAAGAAGATTGAAGAGTACACAACTGATGGTTCAGTGCACGAAAAGTTTCTTACGAACGATATGTATATTACATAGGGAAGCTCAGTATCAACAACTTGTGCTGTAGAAACCGGTGATGAACTTGTGCTGTAGAACATTGGAAACCTGACAAACAGTCTTGACAAATGTGATAGCATATTCAATCTTCATTGCTTCATTAAAATTACAAACACGATAAAATGCTTGTAAAATTGCATCAACTCTCCTATATCAACATACTCTTCTCCAGACACTTAGTTGTTATGAATGACAACTTGAAGGGTCTAGTTAACTTTCAGATTCAGATTCAGGAAACAAATGATTTGTAAAAAAAAAAAAAACCTGTTGATGAAACTGAAGCTGTTATTTCCGTTGTTCAGTACTTCCGAGATCTGATCCAACCGAAATCCACAAATTCCAACAAATTGTATCAGGAAGCTCAACTTGAACGGACGATATGTATCTTCTATCATGTGACGGACCCAATTTTTGCAAGTTAAATCCACAATCAACGTATACAGGTGCAAGAGAATGGCGAGTTATTTCTATTTAATCTATTACAACAATCCAAAAAACGAAGAACAAAGTCAAATGTGATCAAACTTGGACATCTGACGTAAATGTTGATTCAGATCTCTATTCGGTCATCTTTCCAAGCTACAACACATGATAACTTGACACTTTAAATAATGTGTGATTTGACCGGTTGTATTCAGTTATTTGTGTTGATCCACAAATTCCAACAAATACTTCACTCCAATAGCTTAAACCAAACGTAGACGGAGATGATAGGCCTGGTAACCGGAAGAGAAAAAACCGCAGTGATTCGGAATGTTTCGAATCATCACAGAAGACGTGTCGGGTTCTTCTTCTGCTAGTGATTCGAAATGTTTCGAATCATCACAGAATACGTGTCGGAATCAGGCGTTGGAAGGATTGTAGTAGTAGGACATTGGTACCACTGTGAAAGTTGCATCAGGAAGCTCAACTTTAACGGACCGGTTATTCGACCGAGTAATCAGTTGTATTTTTTTAGTTGATTCTCTTGTTAAGTTTTTCTGACCCAACCGAAATCCACAAATTCAAGTCAAGGATCGTTCTAATTGATTAATGAGAATAAACCCTTGTTTCTTCATCTTCATCTTCATCTTCAAGAACAATGATGAACAGATGATGTTTTTTTGGCATGTACGTGAGATAGTCTGATACAATTAGGATGTTGGGAATTAAACGCATGTACGTGACAAAACAAGGATCGTTCTAATAGATTAAAGAGAATAAAGCAAGGATGTTGTGAATTCGCATAAACATATACGTTTCATAACCTCCTCCTATAAATCAACCACAACTTACAAAGAGCCTGTATTAGAAACCATCCTATGTCTTTTACCAACCGAAGAGGCAGCAAGGATAGATAATACTTCATTTGTCGAGAAACCATACTGTCAATAAACTACCATCTTTTACTCATAAACCCTTGAATCCCAACGCTTCTCTAAAAGAGCCTGTATTAGAAACCATCCTATGTCTTTTACCAACCGAAGAGGCAGCAAAGACAGATAATACTTCATTTGTCGAGAAACCATATTGTCAAGAAACTAACATCTTTTAATACTTCATTTGTAACCGTAAGGATAATGCAAATTTGTACGTAAAGATCTCTACACAAACTGTGTATGTGCTTGTGCTGTAGAAACCGGTGATGAATTTGTGTATCTAAATCAGGTTCTCTTCCTTAGATCGGTCATTCCTTGTGATACATGAACGTTGTATTCTTGTCTTTCAGAAGACTTGGTATTGAACCAAGAATACTTCAAACATTCTAAACCCTACATGGAAACAAACCAACAAAATCCTTATACTCTTCTAGCAGAACCCGACACGTCTTCTATGATGATTCAAAACATTCACGAACCATAATGGACTCAGACTCATACTACTCACCCTCCCCTGAGGAAAAGTTTTCCCGACGACTCAAGACAAAGCAGTTGGTTTGGGTTCTTATCAGCATTGTTTATCACCCTGTGTAAGCATTGGAAGCCCGACCACTAGCAGAATCATTGCATTACATCCCCGTTGAAAACAAGTGATTAAAACGCTTCTCCTTACAACTCTCACCAAATGCCTCACCCTTCCTTTTTATTACAGTCATACGACACATTTTTTTGTTTTTCAATCTTTGTTACTTGTTAAAGTTTTATTTTTTTTCTACTTTTAGAAAGATTTGACCACCTAACGACTGTAAAATGTCTCGTGTGATTGACACCTTAAATCCATTAAATACTTTGGGTAAAATCTAATTCTCTTTTCATACGGGCCGTATACAGTTATACGGCCCGTATGGAATGAAAAAAACTGACAAAGTCTGAAGGCACAGACTTTGTTAGTTTTATTTTATTATATACGGGCCGTATAACTGTATACGGCCCGTATACATCATGTGTAAATAAGTTTTTGCCATGTATTAATATCAGGACCCTTTGTTTTTTTATAATTTAACTATATTATAATTATTCAAGGCGTGTAATACACTTGTTTATTCAACTCATACAATAACGGGTTTTTAAAAAAGTAAATTTTTTATTACTTAGTACATAAAAATATATTTAATCAACCTGTAGAGGTTCTTACCTAGTTTACTTATAAAATTAAAATCGGAATTGAAGAAGAGATTTGATGCTGACATGTGACAATAGTTGAAATCCTTTATTAGATAAGGATATATAATTAGTTTTTTTATAATTTATATAGTGGTACAATATACAATGTAATATAATGTAATATGATATAAGGTGATTAGTAATGTAATATGATTCGATACATAGTGCAATATGATATAATTCTCTTTCCTCTAATAAATCTAGTTGTTCATGTCTACAATAGTATATTTAATAACAATAGTATATTTAATATCATCCTTTTTTTATCCAGTTTTTCTTATATAGGTTAACAAACACATGTACAAGAGTTAGGTTGGGGTCACGCCACTTCTACAAAGCCTATGTAATGCGTTTACTCTTCCATATAGTTTGTAATGGTCTCACTAGACATATTAATTGTTTAACATTTACCTAATTTCGCTATATATTTAAATACATTTTTCAACAAAATACAAATCTTAACTATTAATCCAAAAAATACAATTATATATAATTATGTGCAAATTGCTCATTTCTTATGTTGAAGTTAATACTTTGCCTTAACCATTTTCACATGCTTTGCCATAGTTATAAAATATGAGATCTTACACTTTTAAAGTATTTCTTTTTACTTGGACATTTCTTTGAAGTTTGAACACTTTCTATGCTAAAGTAGCTGTATGTTTTTATATGGTGAAACATTTACAGGGACTGAATAGTGGTAGACACCCGTGTTTTCTCCATCCGACAGTGGAGATGTGAGTACCAGCCCGTTTACTAGGATGGTCGATCCCTTTTAACAGCTTCTTTTGCCACTAGGGTTTGAGAACTTGAATCTGCCATTAACTGTTGTAGAGAAATCAATTAGCAAAATACAAGAAATCACAAAAAAAATGATGTACCATCTGGATCAATGAACTATAATCCACCAGCAGTTACTTCAGGTGAATTCAGCGTTTTGCCTTTTTTCCTAGAATATGGTGCAGTTGAAACCCTGGCAACTGACTTGTTATCATTTGTTATTAGAAGCCCCTATATGCCACAATCTCGGACAGCATAGATCGTAAATTCAAGTACAAATAACTACAGTGTATTCTGCAACACCTCCTTCCAACAATGATATATCTGATGGTAAAACAACCATTGGTACCATGTCAAAAGCGAAATACTTGCTTCAGTTTAGAAAACACTACACTCGTATTGAAAGCGAGAAAAACATTAGTGATGCAGCGTGTATTACGAAAAAATGAAGATCAAACACGTTGATTCTACGAATACCCGTGTAGTTCTTCCCCAACCCCCAAATTGCAACCCAAAGGGCACAAAATTTGAAGTGAGAATGAGTTAATCAAAAAATCAAGTCTGCCTTTTCCAATTACTAGAGAAAGATATAAATAGGAACAAAAATTCAAAATGGGCCTAAAAAAGACAACAGGCCAAACACAAGCCCAAAAACAAAATGCCCAAAACACTTAAAAAAACATAAAAACATAAATAACTAATAGAAATAAGCGTTTTTTGGCCCGGACGATGACCCAAACCGTCATCGGCGTTTGCGGAAAGATGGAGCTCATTCTCACGTTCGTTTCGCCTGGTTGCACACCCAAAACGGACCCCCGTAGCCCAAGTTAGAGCCATTTTAGTGAAGCCCATTTTGTTACGCGGTCTTGGGCCTCCAAATACGAGATAGCCCGCTCCTCCACACTTGGGCCCGCATCAATTAGAAAGAGTAAAAAGTGTCATCTTGTGACAATATTGCAGATGATGTTATGGCGTCAGCATTTTTTCGAGTTATGATTCTTCAATTACATGTCCTAAACAGTCTATCTAGTCTATCTGGAACATAAAGACAACAATTACATCATGAAAAACATTTGTTGCAACTGAACTTGAATGCTTTGTGTTTCAACTGAATTCCTGTTTGGTTGCGTCTATATGCACATAGAGCTTGGGCTTGTGCGTTTTTTTCAAGTATGCTATAGAGACCTTATTTTCGTACTTATTTAATTTTTTTTTAAGCAAGCAAAATTAATTGTAAGAGCAAATCCTGGTTTGTTTGTTATTATCTTTTTTATTTTATTTCTACTTTCAGACCTGAAAGAGCTGGGCAATTGCCTTTGAATTATTCATCGGTTAACGATTTATTTCTTCACTATTTAAAAGAAGGTTGCAATCCCAGCTGCTGTATATCTTCATTATTTACTTATGTTTAAATTTTAAATTTCTTGTTTAGTTGTTTCACATTTAGAGGTAGTAAAAAGGGTGGGTTAGGCAGTTCACATATTGGGTCAAAACGAGCCATTTTAGCACAGTAATAAGTTGACTCAGTGTAACCCGCAAACATTGTTCTTTCCTTAAGAAAACCCGTTTAAATAGTTACGAGCGTTAGTTGTTAAATACCAAAGTATTTTTTTTAAACGCAATTAAAAACCAGCTCAAAAGCTCTCGAGTTCAATCTGATGAGTTCCGGGAAAGTAATAAATACCAGAGGTAACAGTTAATATAGTAGGTTTATATAGGGTGTGCCTATTGGCACACCAAACCCTAGCAAAACTAGGGTTTATATACGCAGCGTATAGGTCAATACGCAGCGTATAGGGTTAACCCTCTACGCTGCGTATTGACCTATGCGCTGCGTATATAAACCATGGATCTCAGTGCCTAATAACCAATCATTGCAAAGAAAACAAGGTTTATATACGCTACGCATAGGTCTCTAAGCAGCGTATATAAACCATCTGAAAATTTGGGGTCATTTTGTTAGGTTTGAAGCATCAGTTTTTCACAAGGATTATATACGCTGCGTAGAGACCAATACGCAGCGTATATAAAGGTCTAAAAATGTCCTTTATACCCTTGTGTTGAGGCTATACGAAGCCAAATACAAGGGTAGTTGTGTCATTTTTGTCTCATACGTAGCGTATGGATCTATACACAGCGTATATAAAGCTCCATTTTTGTATTTTTTTGTGTATTTCTTTGTTTATTTATAAAAAAGAAAATTATTTATAAAAAAACAATATTATTGGTAATACAAATATAAATTATACATATTAAAAATAATACAAATATTATGAATTATAAAAATTAAAAATAATACAAATATTATGAATTATAAAAATGAAAAATAATACAAATATTATGAATTATAAAAATAAAAAATAATACAAATATTATGAATTACAAGACCTACAGAGAACCTATACGAGACTTACACTATACGATACGATACGATACGATATAACACCCGTATAGGCCTATAGGCGTGGTTTAGCTCCCGTATTGACCTCGTATAAGCCTATAACTTTGATATCGTATGGTATAGGTGTGGTTTAGGTCTCGTATTGACCTCGTATATGTCTACAAGTGTGATATCGTATCGTATAGGTGTAGTATAGGTCACGTATTGACCTCGTATAAGCCTATAAGTGTGATATCGTATCGTATAGGTGTGGTATAGGTCTCGTATTGACCTCGTATAAGCCTATAAGTGTGATATCGTATGGTATAGGTGTAGTATAGGTCACGTATTGCCCTCGTATGAGCCTGTAAGTGTGATATGGTATCATATAGCGTAGTATATGTCTCGTATAGGCCTATAGGTGTGGTTTAGATCCCGTATAGGCCTATAGGTGTGGTTTAGGCCCCGTATAGGCCTATAGGTGTGGTTTAGGTCCCGTATAGGTCCCGTATAGGCCTATACGGTTGTTATATCGTATCGTATAGTAGCGTATCGTGTTGCATGGTATAGTGTATAGTATAAGTCTCGTATAGGTTCCTTGTAGGTCTTGTATACGCCTATAGGCCTACACGGGACCTAAACCACACCTATAGGCCTATACGAGACATATATACACCTGTAGACCTATACGGGTGTTATATCGTGTGGTACAGTAGCGTATCGTGTTGCATCGTTTCGTATAGTGTATAGTATAAGTCTCGTATAGGTGATGTATATGCCTATAGGCCTATACGGGACATATACTACGCTATACGATATGATATCATACTTATAGGCTTATCTGAGGTCAATACGTGACATATACTACACTATACGATATGATATCACAATTATAGGCTTTTACGAGGCCGATTCGTGACCTATACTACACCTATACGACTCGATATAACCTTTATAAAAAAAAACCTTCATATACGCTGCGTATAGTTCTATACGCAGCGTATATAAAGGGTCAAAAAGACCATTTAGCTCTTCATTTGGGGCTATACGAAGCCAAATGCAAGGGTAAAAATGTCTTTTGACCCTTTATATACGCTGCGTATGGGTCTATACGCAACGTATAGTGGGAAAGACAATTTTACCCCTGCATTTGGGGCTATACGCAGCCATATGCAAGGGTAAAATTGTCTTTTTGACACTTTATATACGCTGCGTATAGGTCTATACGCCACGCAGCGTATATAAAGGGTAATTTTTATTTTTAACCACAAACTTGTGGTAAAAATATACTTTTTGACCCTTTATATACGCTGCGTATAGGCTTATATGCAGCGTATATAAAGGGTGAATTTAAAAAAAACATTTTTAAGTATCGTATGGTATAGTATAAGTCTCGTATAAACCTCGTATAAGTATCATATATGTCTTGTATCTGCCTATAGGCCTATACGTGACTTATACTATAGTGTCGTATCGTATTGTATCGAATCGTATCGTATGGTATCGTATAGTGTATATTATCGTATCGATCGTATAGTGTATAGTATAAGTCTCGTATAGGTTCCATGTAGGTCTTGTATATGCCTATACACCTACACGGAACCTAAACCACACCTATAGGCCTATACGGGACATGTATACACCTATAGACCTATACAGGTGTTATATCGTATCGTATAGTGGCGTATCATGTTGCATCGTATCGTATCGTATCGTATAGTGTATAGTATAAGTCTCGTATAGGTGATGTATATGCCTATAGGCCTACACGGGTCCTCAACCACACCTATAGGCCTATACGGGACATATATACACCTATAGACCGATACGGGTGTTATATCGTATCGTATGGTATCGTATAGTAGTGTATGGTGTTGCATGGTATCATATAGTGTACTAGCGTATGGTTTTGCATCGTATCCTATAATATATTTGTATTATTTACCAATAATATTGTATTCTTATAAATAATTTTCTTTTTTAATTTTTATAATTCATAATAGTTGTATTATTTTTTATTTTTATAATTTATATTTGTATTATTTACAAATAATTTTGTTTTTTATAAATAATTTTCTTTTTTAAATTTTATAATTAATAGTAGTTGTATTATTTTTAATGTTTATAATTTATATTTGTATTATTTACCAATAATATTGTTTTTTTTATAAATTATTTTCTTTTTTAATTTTTATAATTCATAATAGTTGTATTATTTTTAATTTTTATAATTTATATTTGTATTATTTACCAATAATATTGTTTTTTTTATAAATAATTTTCTGTTTTAATTTTTATAATTCATAATAGTTGTATTATTTTTAATTTTTATAATTTATATTTGTATTATTTACCAATAATATTGTTTTTTATATATAATTTTCTTTTTTTTATAAATAAACAAAGGAATACATAAAAAATACAAAAAATGAGCTTTATATACGCTGCGTATAGGTCCCTACGCAGCGTATATAAATCCTTGTTTTCTGTGCAATGATTGCTGACAAGGCTCTGAAATCCATGGTTTATATACGCTGAGTATATGTCTATACGCAGCGTATACGGTTAACCATATACACTGCTTATAGACCTATACGCAGGGTAGGTAAACCCTAAGTGTGGAGATAGGCAAACAGGGTGTGCAAATAGTTAGAGCCTTTATATATTGTTAGTTATTGTTTACAAATTGTGTAACTTCGCTATTGTTTGATCTTCAAATTGAATATTTAACATTGAGATTTGGTTCACTTTTTGTTAGTCACTTTTCTTCACATCGGCGGATGGAAATCTGTTTAGTTGAGGCGCACCCGCAGCAGCGCGCGGGCTTTCCCATTAGTATTAGTATGTAATAATCTCTATAATTAATATTAGATTGCAAATATATTTTGTGTAAACCAAAAGGTAAAAAACTATCATAAAAGAAAACAGATAATCAACACTTTTCGTTATCAATACATTTTTCATGATTAAACCACCAAGATTTAGAAATTTATCATTAAAAAAGTAAAGATAACCACAACTCATTAATAATCTTCCAGATTCATTATGTACTTGTTATTCAACTAAAGCTTAGAAAATACGTCGTTGTAACCATTGTGATTCATTTGTGTAAAGTTTGAACCACACTTTCCTTGGATGATCTCTGTGCTTTGCAAATCAAAATGATTGCTAAAAAACCATTTCTTCGCCATAGAACGGACCTTCTGTGAAATAACCATACCAACCGCAGACCACCCCAGCTCAGGCCACCACCAACTTCTGCTGCTGCTAGGCTGAGACCTACGGTTCCTCTAGCTCTGGCGTTGCTTCCTATCTTTGAAGGCCCGGATAACTGAATTTGCTGGGATTCGAGGAAGACCGAGGACCCTGTTTTTCTTAATTGGTCCCTGGGCTTCGATTAATGCTGAATTCCAGATTTCCAACCATGAGATGCTTCTCCCGTGGCTTGTTTTGTTGCTAATATCTCCCGCGTCTGATTCTGATGAACAAAAAAACAACCCGTGACCCAGAATTGACACCACATCACATTTCACCATATAAGCATCAGGGTTGTAGGGCATATCACACTTGGAGTACCTTCAGATATCATAAAAAATAAGCCCAATATGAACGTTGAACCTCATAAAATACCAAATTATATCATTTGCTAGCTAATTAATTAGATCAAAATCAAAATTTTTATCTTGGTTAAAAACAGCAACAAGCCCCGAAAAGATATATAGTAAATTGTAGATCCACAAATCTGTCACACCCCGACCACGTTAAAACAACAAACCGTGGCGGAAACGTCGGGGAGTGTTGCAACAGAATTATTGTTTCACAACCATGGTAACCAAATGTTTTGTTTTATTGAATTATTATGTAATGTACATTGTCTTTAAATCAAAACAAACTAACTACATATTGTTTATAACTGTTTTTAAATCACTAAGGCCTCGTCCAGGTCCTATGTGACACAAGCTTCCTAGCAAGCAACATCAAACAATATCACCTGAAACATATGTAAAAAAAATAAAGTCAGCAAAGAAATGCTGGCGAGTACATAGGTTTTGTGGGAGTATTGGATTCATGGCTCGTTTATATGTTGCAGTACCTCGTTAGACTACATGAGTCAAAAATACAAACCTCGTTTTGAAAAGTGTATTGCAACATAATTAACCAACTCAAATCAAATTGGTTATAGTTTATAAAATCTCGTAGCCATGAGTCTTAACCCAAAAACATTTGTTTTAGTAAAATAATTTGGAAACATCTCGTAAAAGCTCGTTAATAAAACTCGTATGGTTTATATCGTTTTGATAACCTCGTTGTGTGATATCGTTTCAAATCGTTTTCCCAAGTGAACTAAATAATGACACGCAATGTAATATGATAGAATCACTTATATATAAGAAGTACCAGCGGCGTATCTACCATGATTCTAGCATACTACACTCGTTCCATTATCTAATCACTACCCCAAACCAATCGTTTATCTAAATCATTTATCTCGTTTAAAATCATCTCAAATCGTTTAACTCGTCCCAAAATCGTATTCGTTTTAATAGTGAAACTTCTTTTGGTCGTCTCGTTAACAACATTCAAACCTTCGTGACTCGTTTAACTTGTTTCTCGTTTCGTATTAACAAACCACCAAAGGGTAAGTTAACAATCATCAGGTTCAGTCGTTACCTACATAACCCCCACACATAACCATGGGTGTAGTCTGATAACGGGATTTTTCAGACCTATGGTACCATAACCTAATACTGGTCGGCTTGATCAGAGCTAATGAATGTCATTCGTTATGTAAATACAACCAACAAGTCTTGTTCACCTTTTTGAAATCGTTATTAGTTTAGTATAAACCATCGTTTTTGAAATCCTCGTTTAAACCTTGAAATTCGTTTTGTACATATGAATCACCCCAAAACAATTGAAAACAATAAAATAGGGGAACTATGTACTCACTTGAGATTGTAGGGTATCCTTGATTTTGTGAACTATCGATGCACGGGCAATCAAGGAATCAAGTGGTACCTAGTATCGGATTGCTAGATAAATAAATCGACACCTAAATCGGGAGATAGGATAGAATGAGGTTCTATAAATCAAATGAGTAATTGAACTCATATGGTATGATTTAATACGCCCTACATTCTGATTGGAAAGCCTACCTAAGTGCTTTTGACCCGTTTCGACACATTATGGTAACATAAGCTACTATAAGGCGTCGTTAGCGTATAACTATGTTCGGACGGTAATCTATGTGCTATGCCAAGTCTTACATGCCCAATTATCCCTAAACATGTTACTAAATCAGATTACAAGTCAAAAATATGTTCACATAGTCAAATTACGGATTTTAGCTTCAAAAGGGCATTTTGGTCATTTCCTATGGGCATACAAGCTAACTAGCAAATGATTAACCGATCCTACGTGATCATAAGGTATAACCTCAGTGGTTATTCCCTATGCAATAATGATCACTATCTAAGCTTGGTCGGATCCAAAGATCGACCAAACGGGTCGTGTTCGGAAGTATAAGCGGTTGTTTAGACCGCTTATCTTACGACCCTAAACAAGCACAAACTAATAGTGTCGAGTTAGACATGTCAAAACATGTCTAACCTACTGATTTGGTATCAAAACAAAGTGTTTTGATACCCTAAAGTAGTTCCGTTGCAAAATGCGTGCTAAAACGCATTTTGACCAAATCTTTGACTCGACACTAGAACTAGCTAACGTGGTAATCAGCGGTTATAATCACGAAGGATTATAACTATCGTTACTACAATCACGTTTCAAAGTTCAATTGAACTTTGACTTGACCAATTGATGGTCAAAACCGAAAGTCAAACTGTTGGTCAAACTGTTTGACTTTCTGCTTAAACATAAAGAACAAGCATGAAAGAAGACTTACAAAGGGTCCTAGCTATCTTTTCTACAAAGAATAAAGTTCCAAGCAGATTAGAAAGCTCCCAAATCAGATAAGAGATGAGAAATGAGAGGAATGAGCAAATGAAACAATGGAGGGCCTTGCTATTTATAGTTGATGCAACTCAACAAGATCACTACACATGTATTGTGTAGCCTCCAAGCAATAATCTCATCCATACACTTGTTTGATGCAGGTGCAAAGCCTTGGAGAGGTGGTAACTTGGTTACCACACAAAGAAGTTGCAAGATTTGCCCCTGAATTTACAAACTGATGCTGAAAACACGCTTTCTGCCCAGATGTGATGCTCGCGTAGCGCGACGGCATAGGCAGTAGGTGCTCGCGCTACGCTACCATGTATCTGATTCAGCAAAGTTTCAAAAATGGCAGAAATGGTCCCAGCACGTGTTTAAAGCCTTTTTCGATGCGTTTAAACCCCGTTATCCTCATTTCAAGGCTCTAAAATGAAGTTAAAGCATAGGGGACTCAAAACATGCTCAAAAATATCTCGGATGTCGGTTCGTTTGGTCGTACGATCACGTTGTTCGGTTAATTACGACGGAAGTCGTAACGAACGCAAAATCGATCCAAATTAAGCGACGAATGGAATTTTTGCATGGCGATCACTAAAATAAAAATATTTTAGTGTGTACAAAAATTTTGGATGTCCAGATGTGTCCAGAACGTAAAATATGCGCGAAAATGCAAACTTACGTCGTTTTTGACACTTTTAGTCCCTAAAAGATCATATAAGCATGTTTTCGCACACCGAACCACTCAAAGCTTGTTTCTAAGCTATGATTAGGTTATATATGGTATGTTTAATTTATGATCAAGTTCTGGACTGTTCGACACCATACGAATCGGTATAGTTTCGCAGTTTGACACAAATAGTCCCTGCGATTGAACAAACTTGTTTTCGACACACCAAACCATCCAAAACTTATTTCTAAGTTATGTGAAGGTTATTTAAGGTATGTTAAGCCTATTTCACTATTCTGGAGTGTTTGTCGCATTAAACTGACTGCGTTTACACACCAGTTTGCGTATAACTTTCCAGAAAGCGATTTAGAGCTTGAAATCGAACGAGAATTGATATGTGCAAACCATACACATATTTATACAAATTTCCAAGTATGAAATACAATATTTCATTGTTTTGGTATTTGTTCGATGGTCCTGGAGGCACAGATGTCACAAAATCGGCTCAAAATTTAAACAAAAACGTCCTTAAATTGCGATAGATCTAGAAGGTTTTGTTAAAATAAATACAGTATGTAATCGATTAACAGTTGCCTGAAACAAGATTGTCTTCTGAAATCCAATGAACAGTCAATGATCGTTCTTCAACAGCCTGCATAATAGTACAGATTCTACGTCATGAAAAAAAAAAAAAAAACTAAAGGCTGATATAAAACCAGAACCGGTTTCTGATCATAACAAGAATTTAAAATATAAATACCACTCACCGATGATTTTGCCATATCGGGAGGCCAAATTTCATCAATCTCAGATGCTAAGGCAGTGGCCATCTGGTATAGTCTGACGGCTGCGGCGATCTCTGGAAATATAAATTTGACAAACACAGAACAAGGGGTAGGGTTTTATAATTAATTAGATCAAAATCTAAATTTTTATCTTGGTTAAAATTCATCTTACACAGTGAGTGATATGAAAAAACAGCAACAAGCCCCGAAAAAAATATATGGTAAATTGTAGATCCACAAATCGGCTCAAAATTTAAACAAAAACATCCTTAAATTGCAATAGATCTAGAAGGTTTTGTTAAAATAAATAGAGCATTTAATCAATTAACAGTTACCTGAAACAAGATTGTCTTCTGAAATCCGATGAGCAGTCAACGATCGTTCCTCAACAGCCTGCATAATAGTACAGATTCTACGTCATGAAAAAAAACAAAAGCCTGATATAAAACCAGTACCGGTTTCTGATCATAACAAGAATTTAAAATATAAACACCACTCACCGACATTATTTAAACGTTAATAACTTTTTCATACGACATTATTTTTTTATAAAAATTGCACCAAAAAAACGAGCATTTTTTTATTTTTAAAACGAGTATATTATTGCTATATTTTCGAAAAAATTTTTTGAACACCCAGTTGCGTAAAACGCAATGGAGAAAACCCAGTTGCGTTGCGTAAAACGTAATGAAAAAAAAAACGTAAAAAATGACTTTTTCTAAAACGCAACGCACCAAAAACACAAAGAAATGTCTTATTTCTAAAACGCAATGACCAGAAAACACAAATAAATGTCTTATTCCTAAAACGCAATAGTCTAAAAACACAAAAGAAAGTGTACTTTCTAAAACACATTGGACTGAATGTGTTTTACCTAAAACGCAATGCACCCAGAACACTTAAAAATGTCTTATTTCTAAAACGCAATGGCTAGAAAACACTTAAAAATGTCTTATTTCTAAAACGCAATGGCCAGAAAACACTTAAAAATGTCTTACTTCTAAAACGCAATTCCCAGAAAACACTTAAAAATTTCTTATTTCTAAAACGCAATAGCCTAAAAACACAAAAGAAATTGTTCTCTCTAAAACGCAATGAACTGAATACACATAAAAATGTGTTTACCTAAAACGCAATGAGTAAAAACACTTCAAAAATGTTTTATTTCTAAAACGCAATGACCAGAGTTGTTCACATAACCAGAAACTGTCTAAAATGCAATGACCAGAAATTGTTGTTCAAAGAACCAGAATCTAACTAAAACGCAATGACCAGAACCTGTTGTTTACAGAACCAGAAACACTGTCTACGAATGCAGTTTTGTATGTGAATTGTCTGAACCAGGAAGCAGGATATAAAAAACTGCCCCTTGAACCCCGCCAGGGGCTGCCGCCTCTGGGACCCCGCTACCAGGGGCGCTGGCCCCGGAACCCTCCAAGATCGTAAAACGCAAAGAATAAATCAAAAACCCAGATCGTAAAAATGAAATTAAAGAATTTCTTACATGTTCTTCGTCCCTTGATGTTCTTCGTGAGGTGCAGACACAAAGAGTTCTTCGAGAACATGTTTTTCGGCAGAAGCAATAAGACGAAGAATGTTCTTCCCAGGGGATAGGTTCTTCGGCAGAAGGTTTTTCGTGAGTGGGAGGTTCTTCGGTGGTCCAGATCTGAAGAAACCCTGGTGTTTCTTAAACAACCACTACCCCCTTTCAAGAACACAGCGAAGAACAACTTCTACAGATCTGCGGATTTGACGAAATATGCCTCAATGGATGATGAAAACTTGATAATTTTGGTGTTAAACATAAAACCCAACCCTTGTGTATTGTCTGTTTCATCTAGATCCATATTTTTTGGGTCCATATCTGGGTTTTCTATAGCTCCCGTTTTTTCGGTGGATCGATAACGAAAACCTATCCTTATTTATCACAAACACGGTAACGGGTGCGAAATCCCCGTGACGGTGCAAACCAAACAAAGTTAACAAGAACACGCGCGTAACCAAAAGATTCAATATCTATTGATTAGGGATGAGTACAACCACAAACATATACAAACAATGTTTTAACGACTCTCACTAAGTCTCTCTGTGCTCATCAGTTTCACATAGAAACTATGAGGGGTATTTATACAAGACAGACACATACTTTGACGAAACAGAAAAAGGACCCGGCGAAACAACAAAGTCGAGGAAACACATTCTGTTTCGTCGATATACAAGTGACGAAACAACTTAGTTTCGTCGATGAGGATCTAGCCCAAATTGACGTCAAAGCCCAATGAGGAAAAACGACCCATGTGAAGAATTACGGCCCTGAATGCATGTTTCGTTGACTAATCTTTCAATTTCAATGGCTATGTGATGTCATGATGATGTGTCATCGGGAAATGTCGCGGCTCTCCCTGCTTCGCGTGTCGAACTCTGGGGCGCACGACGGAGGAATGTCGTGACATCGGGCTTGAGCCGGACCTAACCGTGTCGAACCGGACTGAGTCGAACCGAGCCGAGTCGAGTCGAACCGAGCCAAGTCGCGTCCACACAAAGTGTATCAACAAACTCCCCCATGGACGCTACTCGTGATGGTTCATCTTCTGTGTTGGTTCGTCTTCTGTGTCTTTCATTTCGGAGGATCTTCAAAATCTTCACGCGTCGTAAGCAGAAAGTGTATCAACAAACTCCCCTTTTCATTTAGGAAGTGTGTTAACAAAATCCCCCTTAGAATGAACTCTCCTTTGAGTCATGCTCGTGAATCTTTTGATCGTTAATTCTTGAGATCCTTGTGGTGTTGATGAGTGGTCAACTGCAATCCGATCATCTTTATCTTTTGAGTGCCTTCACGTCGTGTCTTCATTCCGAAGCTTGTCATCGAACATCTTCTCCTCGCCTTTAGCATCTGCACATGCAAGAAATCTAAACGCATAATGAGAACAACCGCTTGGAATATAGTTTCCATAAACAAACGACACATGTGAGATCAAATCTCAATCAAACACCGACCGACAACAGTTTGAAAGTTTAAAAAATTGATCAATTTTAATCCTTTAACTTTCAAAACTTGTTAACTTCGACTATTTATGAAGGTGTAATTGTTTTCCGGCTTACAATCAGGATTTTGGGTAGGATAGACTCGAGTTCCAACATCGGTCTATCAAAAATAAACTAGAAGAAAAATCTTTTTGGATTTATGAAGTTTATATTAAAACACACCTAAAATCTTTTTGGTATTTTTTCATTTTTCAAATGTAAAGACGGAAAACAATAAATAAATATATACAGAGATGCAGAAACGAAAGCAGTAAATAAATATTTACAGACATTCTTTTTGCGAGTTTCGAGGGTAAGAGAATTATATCAGTGTACGGTCATACCAAAACACTCTTGTTGTTCAGTTAGTTAACATTTAGATAAGCATCCTATAACAATTATCGGTATTGTTGTCCACTTAAGCTCAACTTATCAGATGTAATCATGGCGAGGGGATACGTTAAGGTATGATTTATACTTACCTACCGGTGTTCATCCACACATGACACATTCTCGTATCAAGGTATGCACGAGAGTTCATCTTATCGGTGAGTATACCGTTTATCATCTGTTTGACCGTATAAAAGAATGTGAGAAACTCACTTATTTTGATTTGAAAAACAAGCCCTATGTGATAGAATCACTTATTGATGAGGAACTTGATTTTCATTTGCATGAGGGCACAAGAGCAAGTCCGTGAACAGGTCGGTACTTTCGTACAGCAAAGAGACGAACTTGACTCCCGGAGAAATGTGATATTTTATCACTTATTTGTTTGGACATGTGATTGTTGATCACTTATTGAGGTCGAATGCTATATGTACACGTATGTATAGTATCATGGAAGATCTAGACTTGCGTCCCCGTTATTTTTCGGTAAAAGAAACAACCATGATACCGAGATGATACGCAGCATAAAGACCGAATATCTCAGAACCTCGGCAATCTCTCAAACGAAATTTCGGTACCAAGACCATATGCCAATGTGCGGTTCCCACCTTGTCTTCAGTCGATTTAAGTTTATATCACCCTGCACACTTTAAAATGATTGTGAGCCTACCGATACATCTTATATAGAGCTGCTTAACATTTTTCATTTTAAGTTCAGTTCGAAGAGGATTCGACAGACCACTGATTGACTATCATTTCCTCTTTTTCTCGCCAGGAAACTCATTTTTGTTTTTCTATTGTTTTTGTGTTTTGAAATTTTTCGATGTTTTTGGATTTTCAAATTTTGGATTTACTCCCCCTAAAATCAACAAACTAAGATAAATTTAAAAGACACAAAGATATTTACAAAAATGATTTTCCGATGTCGGTTAACTCATGTTTTGCCTCAATGCCGTTTACCAAAATTAATTTTAATCAAAAATGATTTTATCGAATTTTGGAAAAATCAGTTGGCACCTCGGTAAGCGGAGCAGACCAAGACAACATTGACGAGTTTCATAGTGAAACAATCACGTGCGAGGTGATATTCGAGTTCAACGTGTCTGGCCAAAGAGTGCTATACGAGATAATAATAATTCATAATAATTCGTGCATTGCCAGGAATCTGAGCGCTCTCCCAAACTGGATATCCGCCCGGTGTGGATTTCAAAGTCGAATTTTTGTAGCTACTTCAATGAATCCGAGATAGCTCTAAACAACAACAAGATCAGAAGCCTCCAGGTCCGGCTGGTCTTCCACATTGCACCAGCGAAGGTATTTATCTTTCTTTTTGATAAGTAGTGTACGGTTGTTCAATCCACGCCAAGGCATCCGCACACCCGGTTGGTTTGTTCAACAAACACATTTTCTTTAATCACATCGCGAAGAAATGTACACTGCACGTTCATTTTGTTGATTGTGAACTTCAGACGTGCTGCAGGTGCGTACATTTTGATTGAGTCTATCTCGGGGACCCGATCGAAGCCATTAACAATCAAACTTTGAAATGATTTGCATTTTGTCGAAGCTTTTCAATTTCTTTCAGCAGACAACTCTGTTTCCCTTTTCATCTTCTCTCCATCAAAGGCAACAATTTCTTTTGTCGCCTATCTTGTGGAAGGACATTCCACTATCAATAATCCTATAAATATCGATAGTTCCTCCTGGAACTTCCTGCACACTCACTCAGAGATTAGTTGGAGAGGGGGACCCAAGCCTTCATGGACTTGGGTTGCCCCTGAGAATCAAGAAATGTAATTTCAATTTCCTGATGATTTTCAAACACAGCACCTCCCCCTGAACTTTCACCTATTTTAAATCCTTTTCAACAGCTTTGATGTTTTGACGTCGTTGTTTCTTTTCTTGTTCCTTAATAGTTCTTTTATCATGTTTTGGTGAAACAGGACGACGTTGTGGGTGAACCTTTTCAGGTGGTGCTTTCTCAACAAAATTTGGTTTGGGCGAATTTGTGCAGTCCTTAATGATGTGCCCAAACTTCCCGCATTTGAAGCAAGTTCTCATTTCAACAAACATAGGAGAATCTGATCGACGACCTGGCGTAGAAGTTGTAGACCCAGAGGTACTAGCTTCACACCCATTTGTGTGTTGGGTGTGATTGTTATCACTATTACGTTTCAAAATGTTGACTTTTTATACAAAATCGGTATTTGATTTATTTTCAAAAGTCTCCACTTTATCAGTACCTTTGGAGGCCACAAACTTAACGTCTTTTGCTTTCTTCTTGTAACAAGCTCCTTTTAAATCAACCTTAGCCTTTGGCTTTGGAGCTCGTTGTTGTTGTTTTCCCTTAAAAGCAATTGGTTGTTGCTTTATCGGTGATTTCTATTTTTCAAATTGTTTTCTGATTTCAGCCTTTGGAATTGGATCACATTGAGTTACAGTAACTCCCGGGATTCCCAAAAACTTGCTTGTGTTATCTTCAAAAACTTTATCAATCAAAGATCGATTGACATTTTTAATTGGAAAATCTTTATCTGAATAGATTTTAGAATCACGAACCAAAGTGTACAACACATTATTACTCTTAATGGTAGACACAAATTTCTTGTCATCTTTGACATCCTTGACAGGATCTATCACTTGCTTGGCAACAGGTTGCACGGCAGGAGTAGGAGGATCACAAAGAGTATGATTCTCTATTGGAATTTCTACTCCTTTCGTCTCATCAAGTGATTCATCTTGGTCATTCACATCTAATTCATCATCTGAAGAATCATAGTCCTCAATGGTTGGAGGACTTTGATTTGAAGCACATGATGATTTTTCTTTGTTATCAGATGAGCCCTCCGATGAATTGTCCGGTTTGAACCCTAGGCCAGTAGTAACTTCCTCATAATCAAGAGGCACACTTGGTTCATACCGAGGCATATCCTCTTCATCGGGCATTTTGGTATAGTTATGTCTCAAAAGGGGTGGACATGCCTTATACCCTACGCCTTACACGTTCCATTTCAGTTGTTGAACGTCAATTATGTGATCGAGCACAAATCAGGAGTTAGAATAACTCTCCAATTTTTGCTTGATAGCATCATGCTCACATTTGGCAATGGCTAGTTCCCTTTTGGTTTCCTCAACAATGTTAATGTAATCGTCAATACTAACTTGTTTATGATAAACAACTTTGTTCACTTCGGAAACACTTTTCTTTAAGGTTTCAATTACAGATTTAAATTCCTTTTCATTTCGAACTAAAGCCATATTTGCCTCTTTGCACTTTGACAGTTCAACAACCAAACTCTGATTGTGACTATGAATCGTTTCAGATTCACGTTTCAAATCAGCACATTTAAGTTTCATATCAGCACAATCACTATATATGCTAGGAGTTTCAGATTTTACCTGACTCGTAGAGGCTGAGACATTTGCCATAAAAGCAGTTTGACAAGAAAAAGATCCATCTTCAGAATTATAATCTCCAGCATTCGAGCCTTCTTCATCTGAACTCCCGCTATAACCCGAGCTATCATCGCTTTCAGCAAATTTTTCTTTGTGAACATGCTTGATGTGGTTGATGATTTTTGCATAGCAAGCAGTTCCACCTCCTTGATTACCATCTCCGAATTGTACAGACCAATCAAATCCTTCATCAGCTTGAACAACTAATGCTCTGTTGGTGTTTGAAGGTCCAGACTGTTTCTGGTTGTTGTTCACCGCTACTATCCCATTTCCACGGTTATCTTGATTGGCATTGGAAGTACTTGTCTGATTTCTGAATGGATTCTGGTTGCCTTGTCTGCTTGGCCGAGTGCACTCACGTTTGAAGTGTCCCCTTTCGCCACAATTGAAACAAGTAATCGCATTGTTATCAAACCCATACTTCGTATCATTCTTGCCTTCCAATGAAGTTCTTCCTGTTCGAGCCATGAAATCCTTTGCCCGTCTAACAGCACTTGCAACCGCCCACTTGATATCCATTAACTCCATTTCATCATGGTTTATCTGCTGATAATCTTCATTGGTCATATTGATGTTTCCAATGTGACCTGCCACCAATCCACAATATGAACTGAACATTGTGTTGAGAAGTTCCAAATGTTCCTTAGCAACTTCTACACCGACTTTTGAAAGATTGGAAGTATCAACTCTGACAGTGTTGGTGTTTTGGAGTGAAGGATTGTTGATATAATGTGCTTGTTGCTGTTGGGCTTGTGGTTGGGGTATGGATTGCGACATATAAGCACTTTGATTCCACTATGGTTGGGCTTGATTGAACTGTGGAAACGGAGATGAGCTTGTGTTGGACACAAACGCCGTTTGAAGCTTCGATTGCTGAATAGAACTAGCTGAAGGACCAAAACCAGGAAAATACATTTCTGTGTTTTGACGAGGTGCAATCATTTTAGCTTTCCGGATTTCCACTTCGTTCTAGTGCTCCAACTTCTGAATGAATTCATAGAGGGTGCCATTGGTTGTATCCATAGCGCCCGTATGCTTTAGAAGTTCAATGAATGGACTCCACTTAGGAGGTAGAGAATCAACAAACCTTGCAATCATTTCCTGATGAGTTGCAACAACATTATAAGAACACATTTCACTAATCAAATGATAAAAACGAGAAGTCATATCATTTAGAGTTTCATTATCCAAGAATCGAAATGATTCAAACTCTTTCTTCAATAAATCATGGCGTGTCTTTCTAGAAGATGCATTCCCTTCTCCTCTCGCTACCAATGCATCCCATAACTCATTCGTGGTCTTATAATAGGAGAATTGATGATAGATGTCTTTGTGAAGTGCTTGAGTGAGAATAGCATACGCTTTCTTCTCCAGATCATATGCCTTTTTCTCGTTTTCAGGCATATTAGTAAAACCGCTGAAGTTGATGCTGCTACTTTGAGGGCAGGGTTGCATGCATTAATGAAGCATGTCCAAAGTTCGCTGCTTTGCCCTCGAACGTATGTGTGAAGACGACCCTTCCATGATGGACAGTCGTTGACTTGCACTCTTACTAAGCAATAGACTTTGAATGTGTGATTTTGATTTAACTTTGGCGGCCGATTGTTGCTACCCGTCTCACTCTTACTAAGCAATAGACTTTGAATGCTCTGATTTTGATTCGACACCAATGCCCATTGACTTGCACTTATTGACTGTTGTTGTCGAGGTATGGTACTCGCTAAATATTCGGCCATCGAAGTCGATTTTTGAACTGGTTGTGAGTCCGTACTCCAATCCCATGGACTCGTGCAGCTCATATTTGATGTATGTAAGTGAAAACCCGGTCACACACAGCTTATAATTTTAATCAGCCGACAACCTTATAAATTTTGCGAACACCAACTTCTAACAAATTTTGTTGATCTAGACCAATTATCACCAAGCCCCAACTTCTAATTCTTTTGATGCACTCAGGTGGGCTTTAAAGAAAATAATAACCCACTCACTTAGAATTGTTAAATCTTACAAAGCCCAAAACTATGGCCCAATTAAAAATACCCAACTTTCTCAATCAATTTCAGCTTCAAAGAACCAGCCGAAACCTCTTCACTTTCTCTCTCGAAGAACAAATTCAAAGAATCAAAACCTTCAACCCTGTCCTCTTCATTTTGAGATACCCAGCATCAACATCTATAACCTTCAACCTCTACCTTCAATTCAGACTAACCGCTGCACTATTATCTCACTGATTCGCCCAATCCAAAACCCTAACTGAAGAGATGAAACCAGGCGACCAAACTCAGTGATGATGTTGGACTATTATGACGAAACTGAATTTGTATAAAATCAAATGGACGAAGAAACCGATCCTGATTGTGAACGACGAAACTCAATTGAATTACTGATCGACGAAACAGGGAATTGCGACGAAGGTGAATCATGATGTTGTGGTCGACGAACAGGGAATTAAAACTTGGCGACGAAACAGCTTGATGTTTGTTAATGTTCGACGAAACTATTTATGTGCGACGAAACCCAAAATTACATTTGATTCCGACGAAACTGATTGATGTTGAATTGAGTTTGACGAAACAACTCACAATATGACGAAACAGGTATAATGATGGTGTCTTGTGCGACGAAAATGAATTCAGATATATGATGACTTGATGTACGACGAAACAGGAAAACCCTTGATATTTGATGTGCTTCGACGAAACTGATGTGGATAAGGGTGGGAGTTGGTGGGTTGGTGAGTTATTTTCAGAGAAGCCTTATCTTGCTTCTGACATACGACACCAAATTCACACTTACACCATACTTTTTGAACATAAATTTCAAACAACATACAATTTTTAATTCACAAACAGATTGTACAGTGTCTTCTCAAAAGATCAAAAAGTTGATGTCATGAAGAACAGTTATGAACTCTTTGAAGATTCTTTGAAGATATGAAGGTCAATCCCAGAAATTTTGAACTTTCCTGTCACCGAACAATTTTCCGAATCAAGAAATTGCACAAACTTTTAATGAAAACCCAAATCCTATCATGCTAACATGCCATAAAAATAAGATTTTCAATAAAACATAAAGCAAAAACAACGATTTAAACTGAATTTGAAGAAATTTTCAGAAAAATAAGAACTTTTCCAGAATACAAATCTGAAAATCACAAACACTTGATAAACCACTAACAATGTTTGGTTTTAAACAAGGATTAGAGCCAAAGCTCTGATACCAATTGTAGGTCCCATTTTTCCGGTGGATCGATAATGAAAACCTGTCCTTGTTTATCACAAACACGGTAACGGGTGCGGAATCCCCGTGACGATGCAAACCAAACAAAGTTAACAAGAACACGCACGTAACCAAAAGATTCAATATCTATTGATTAGGGATGAGTACAACCACAAACATATACAAACAATGTTTTAACGACTCTCACTATGTCTCTCTGTGCTCATCAGTTTCACACAGAAACTATGAGAGGTATTTATACAAGACAAACACAGACCTTGACGAAACAGAAAAAGGACCCGGCGAAACAACAAAGTCGACGAAACACATTCTATTTCGTCGACATACAAGTGACGAAACAACTTAGTTTCGTCGATGAGGATCTAGCCCAAATTGAAGTCAAAGCCCAATGAGGAGAAACGGCCCATGTGAAGAATTAAGGCCCTGAATGCATGTTTCGTTGACTAATCTTTCAATTTCAATGGCTATGCATCATCATGACATCACAATGGTGATGTGTCATCGGGAAATGTCGCGGCTCTCCGTGCTTCACGTGTCGAACTCTAGGGCGCACGACAGAGGAATTTCGTGACGTCGGGCTTGAGCCGGACCTAACCGTGTCGAACCGCACTGTGTCGAACTGAGCCGAGTCGAACCAAGCCGAGTCGCATGCACACAATGTGTATCAACATTTTCTTCGTGTTTACACAACTTTACATCTTGAAAAAAAAACACCACAAAAATCACTGATCAAGAGCACATGTGACTTAGCAAATGGTTAGATTCACTAAGTCGGGTACCATGGCTCTCATACCAATTGTAAGTTCATAATTCGGACCGAAACCCGTGATTAGTGTGTGGTTATGTTCAAAGACGGAAAAATTAGAGACGGATAAAACAACTTTCATGTATAAATTCGGTAGCATAACATTACAAACCGGCTGGATTACAAGCTAGCCGAACTATACCAAAGAAGCATACATCCGGGGAGAGACCAACTGGTTAGATTCACTAAGTCGGGTACTATGGATCTGATACCAATTGTAAGTTCATAATTCGGACCGAAACCCGTGATTAGTGTGTGATTATGTTCAAAGACGAAAAGATTAGAGACGAATAAAACAACTTTCTTGTATAAATTCGGTAGCATAACATTACAAACCGGCCCGATTACAAGCTAGCCGAACTATACCAAAGGAGCATACATCCGGGGAGAGACCAAGTGGTGATCTCTCCCCCAAGTCTAAAACCTTCAAATGTTGCAAATGACCAAGGTTTGGTATTTATAGCCACACCCCCTTCACTTGCAAACACACACGGTCAAACGAATAACCCTTTCGTTTGACCACTTCAAACGAGGGGTCTATATACGTTCGTTTGACCTCTTCACTAACTATTACACAATCAGCATAAAATGTAGTCTAAACTATTCGAACAGCATCAGACACAAAAACTGCACCTACACACTTACTACTTGAAACCGCATCAGCAAACTTTGTTTACTTACCTTTAATTTCCGTTGCATATAAATTCTGTTAACAATCTGTCACGTGTACCGCAAATAGGGCCCACTGAAAACAAGGTCATAATAGGTTAAATCTTAAATGTTTTCTGAAACTTTATTAAAAAATGAACTACCGAAAATTACTTGAGGCAATAAACAGTGATAGATATAGCAATATATTAATTTAAGTTTGCAAATATATTTTGTTTTAAAGATACTTTTTTTGCTTCTTGATGTTAAATTAATTTAGTTTCAGTCTTTTATAATTATTTTCAGATTAAATTTTTATTTATTATAGGTTTTAAAAACTATTCATTTTTTTCTTTTCAGGTTTATCTAAAAAATAGTTTTCTTAAAGTAGATTAAATTTGATATTTTTAAAATTTAATGTGAACAAAAACTGAAAATGCCATTACAAACTAAACCAAAAGGTAAAAACTAGCATAAAAATAAATAGAATATCAGCACTTTTCTTCATCAATATAAAGATTCATGAATCACTAATAATAAGTTTGAAAGGATTAGATAAATACAATTTTTTCATCATTTATCACAAACATTTATTTATTGATGAAGGATTAGATAAATACAATTTTTCATCATTTATCATAAAAGGATTTAAGATAACTACAACATTTATTTATAATCTTGCAGATTCATTTATGTGTTTGTTAATCAACTAAAGCTTAGAAAAATCGTGGTAACAACAGTTGTGATCAGTTGTGCGTTTCTGCTTAGGAGACTCCTCCAAGAACTGTACAGCAAGGTAGGAGACTCTTGACACGTTTACCAATCACGGTTCCACTAGATATTGTGGCAAAAACTTCATCTGCTACAACAGGTGCAAATTAAACAGCGACTCCACCGTCAACAGCATAAACCACCGCTTTACATGCAGCGTTCCTGCAGATCGATTTAGTTGGGAGTCTAGAACCAGAACATGTCTCTGTGATTTGTGGCAAAAATGAACATGCAGGTTTTCCCCTTTTCTGTTGTTCCTTTTTGATGGCTGGCCTTTAGGACCCACAGGTACTTTCTTGGAATCCTGATTCTTCACAAATTTCTTATCCATCTGTCTTGATGCTTTGTCCGGTTTCAGGTTGGATGAAGTCGATTGCTTTATCAAGAAAAATACACAAGAGTTGAGATATTAATAAAATTAACCCTAACTCTGTATAAAAGTTAGGCATGAAAATAATTGTAAATACATGTAGATCTAAATTTAATTAAACAACGAAAACGGGAATAAAAATCTCGACTCGAATGCAATTGAAGACAGGATTTCATCCCTGTGCTCATCAGTTATCAGAATCTAGAGCCTAGGGAGTATAACAGACAACACGACAATCCAAATGCAGCAACAAATATTCTTATTCAGACAGATCCACAAATTAATTTAGCAATATATGAACTTAAGAACTTTGTCAAAACCTCAAATCAATCCCCGAAGAAATATATAAGAAACTATAGATCCACAAATCGGCTCAAAATTTAAATAAAAACGTTCTTAAATTTAAATATATAAGAAATTGAAGCTTGTTAAAACGAATACAGAATTTAACGGATTAAAAGCTACCTGAGACGACATTGTCTTCTGAAATCCTCTGAACAGCCAACGATCGTTCTTCAACACCCTGCATGATGATACCGATTCTTGGTCATGAAAAAAAAAACACAAAACACTGAAATAAAACTAGAACCAGTTTCTAATCAAACTAAAAACGATATTGATGAAAAGAATTTAAAATCAACCAGTTTCTGATCAAACTAAAAACGATATTGATGAAAAGAATTTAAAATCAAAAACCACTTACAGATGATTTTGCCATATTGAGAGGCCAGATTTCATCAATCAGAGGAGATAAAGCAGTAACCATCGATTATAATCTGACTGCTGCGGCCGCAGTCGATCTGTGGAACATTAAATATCTGACAAACAAATAACAAGTAATAGGGTTTTATAATCAGTTTAACCTAGAAATATTTACAATTCTAACCGAATTCTATTTCATTCCAGCCCCTCCATTTACGCCCATTTGTTTATTTCTTCTAATCTAATTGTTCATATCTTAAAGTAGTAATATTATGTCTTAATTTTTTCACCTAATTCTCTTTATCTAGGTGAATAAACAATTAATATGCGAAGAAGAAGGCCGTTAGCAGTAAAAGAAATGTGCAAAGTAAGAAAAAAAAATCAGATAGTGGTTTGGAATGGAAGTTTCCGCAATGAGTTCATTTTTTTAGAATCAGAAAGCCATGTGGGAAAATATGTAAGTTATTGTTGATACACAAGTTGTGCTCGGAAAATTAGTTATTGTTGATACACAAGTTGTGCTCGGAAAATTAAACAACTATGTCATTTTGTATTAGATCTAAAGACGGAGTGATGTTCGATATTGCATGTGACTTATAACTCAATACATATTGCTACAGGTTGTTGATGCATATTTGTGGATGCGGCTCGGTTCGGTTCGGTTCAAGACCGACGTCGCGACATTCCTCGGTAGCGAGCCCCGAACGACACACGAAGCACGAAGAGCTGCGAGTGATCCGTTTGAAGGATGATGACGTCACGATGACACATCATGATGTCACAAAGACGTCATGATGAAGATATGACTTCAGCATGTGCTTTGGTGATGTGCATGAAATAATGGAAGCCACATGCATTTACTAAACTTGGTGATGTTCATTAAATAATGGAAGCCACCTGCATTTTTGTAACAAAAGGCACACATCATGTAGAATTATTGCATGTCCTCACAAAGAATCATCATGAAGAATAACCAATCATATGAAAACTGACGAAGAACACTTCATATGCGAGTACTTCGTGAGTTGAGCTTGGACGAAAAACATGATATATTTTTCATGGGATCTGGTCTTTAATATACATCAGCTAAGAACCTAGATACTTCACTGAATATGATTCACGAAGAACCCATGTTCTTCGTGAGGTTCACTTCTTCGTAGGCTTCACTTTGGGCCTAATAGGTTCTTCGTTTGGCAGTGGATAAGGTTGTATAAAAAGGGTCTTGTTGCAGCACACAGTTAGAACACAGAGAACACAGTTTGAGTGAACTTGAGTGAGTTTGAGTGAGCATCTTTGTATTTTATTGTAACAACTCTTCTGAAGTAATATACGTTGAGTTTTAACAGTTGAATCTTTCTCTTGTGTGTGTGTTCTTTGCTCGGTTTAACTTACCCTCTTGGATTCCGCACTTGCGGGTTTGTCGCATAACAAGGATACGGTTAACAAGATCCTCCACTAGTTGACCTACAAGTGGTATCAGAGCCTTGGTTCTCATCCTTGTTAAAACCGAGCCGTGTGGCGAACTTTGGAACTTTTTCTTGAATATTTTTCAGAACGTTTGTTTGTATTTTAAAAGAAAAATGGTTTAAAACTTTGAAAAACCTGTTGTTTTGCTTAAAATTTTTACTAAAACCTTGTTCGAGTACATGGAGACATGTTAGTATAGGGTTTTTCTTGAAATTTTTGTGCAAAAATCTTGGTCGGAAAACTTTCCGGTGGGTTGGTTTAACCGGAATTTTCAAGTTTTGAAAAGTTTCTTCACCAACTTCTTTCTCTGATTGTGTGAAAAGGTATGGCCTAATTGGGTTAATGTTCACCAAGTTTTACCAACTTTCAAAGTGTCCGACTCCTACTCCTGCGAAAAAACCCTTTGTCTCATTCAGCTAAATATACTTGTTTTTGTCCTGGACTCACGAAATACTGTCATTATATGTGGGTATTGTTCTTTGGGCCTTACTTCACACAAGTGAAATATTATTAGCCAATTGGTGGGCTGGTTAATTGTTGGGCCTGCCTTTCATATCTCACGAAGAACATAATTTTTCTTCAATCACAATTTAAAAAAAAAATCCCAGTCATATATTTTTCGTTGGTATCGATATTATTCCTCTGATTCATCTTTTAAAGTGAATTGTTTTTGGTGGATGTGGGCTCAGGCAACCTAAATTAATTGCTGGACTTTGTAGAATTGGGCTCCAATATTTCGTGGATTTTTATTGGGCTGGGGTTGTTCGTCAAGAATCAGTTTTCACCAAAAAAAAAAGTATTATTCGTGGGACTTTTATTCAGTTTGGGCCTGGTAACTCAAGTGGGCCATTCATCTTTCATGGCATATTATTCGTTGTCTACCATTTTTTCATGGAAGTTAGTCGTTCACAGTTGTGTCACAGAAGGTTCACCATTGCCTCTTAAGTTGTTTATTTTCACTTCAACATGAATTCAGATTGGTGGGGTTGGAAACCTAATCCTAATGTGGATATGTATACGAGTAAAGGTTCAGGGCGAGTCCCTTCATGGGCTCAGTCTTCCACGTCTTCGTCATCAGCACAATCGAGTTCAATTACAGCAAATCAGTGGGCTTTTGTTACAAACCAAAATCAAAGTACTCAAAGTCTTCTTTTGAGCGTAAATGAAACCGGTAGTAACAACCGCCCAACAAAGCTCATGCATATGAACGAGTATCCCGGATGGCAAGAGAGATTTCATACGTATATTCTTGGGCAAAACATAGAGTTGTGGTTGTCTTTTACCACGGAATTCAATTAAGCACTTGAAGAAGCCGGTTCAAATGCTGGGACATTTGCGGATCTTTCTGTCGATGATAAGAAGATATATGATTTAGAAAAGAAAGCATTCTCAATTCTAACTCAAGCCTTAAACAAAGATACTTATCGTCAGTTTGTGGGATTCAAAATGACAAAAGGTCTATGGGATGCACTAAAGGCAAGAGGTCAAGGAAATGCGTCGTCACGCAAACTGAGACATGATCTGCTCAAAAAGGAGTTCGACTGCTTCATGTGTATGGAAAGGGAGTCGCTAGGAGACATGACAAGTCTATTTTATCATCTGCCGAGTGAGTGAGATGGGTAATTTTAAGGTCACGGTAACTCCGGAAGAGGTTGTCACAAAGTTTGCCGATGCATTGCCAGCTCAATGGAATGGTTTTTTGGAGATTCTGAAATATAATGGCACGTAGCTACTAACAACATCCATGATTTCATTCAACTCTTGGAGAACAAAACTCAAGAGGAAATCAGGAAGGCAAAAAGAGTGCCGGTACCACAAAATCCCGTGATGTACTATGGAAATTGTGGAGGTACCAGCACGGTTGCAAGACCTGCTCAACATGCTCAGCTACAAATGACTTTTGTCTCGAGCACCAATATGTATGGAACACCTCAACCGGCAGCATCTGAGCAAAGCTGTCAGTCTAAGTCTACTGGAGTACCATCATTTCTTGATCCAAACTACAAAGGCTGTTGGGATTGAACCTTGTCAAAGGAACAGATAATTAATGCCAAAACTGGATCAGAGCAATGGATCCAGAATAAGCAAAATTTATGTATTCAAGTCTCTCCCCTTGAAAGTGATTTCAACATCTGCTGACCTCCAATTCTCTGTTCATTAAAAACTGCTGACCTACAACTGCTGCCCAAGTCAAAGACTGATGGAAGACTAAAGCTCTGCTGTTCTATCTACTGATATGGGTCAAGCTCTGCTGAATATATCAAGTACTGCTGGGTTCACATCAGTGGAAGGATGCAGAAGTAGTTTAGTTTATATTGTGAAATGTAATGTATGACAGTAGTTAGCATAGCAGAGGTTGTATAGATCAGATATTAGAGTTTGTTAGGAGGTTAGATGTCACTTTCATGGTGACATCAGCTTAGATGTTTCAGTGGTTTGCTCGTGCCTATAAATAGAACAGTGCTCTGTACTGTTCTATTAGCTCTTCACCATATTTCTCCTGCACGAACAAATCACTGTGAGCTCAGGCCGAGGGGGAGTTTGTTACATACTTGCAATTGTAATTGAATCTGGGAATAAATTCAAGCATTCGGTTCAATGCTAAACTTGTGTGTTGAAAGCAATTCTCCTGTTTGATTGTGTGTAAAGTTTGTTATCATTTATATTCCGCTACATTTCTCATTCACCTTTCATCTTAATTCAAACGTAAAACACAATCAATTCAAACTCAGATCCTAACAATTGGTATCAGAGCTCAGAGCTCGGAGAGTCAAATTTGATTTAACAATCATTTTGACATAAATAGTTCAGCTCAAAATTGTTGATACTGATAGTTTGTTTGTTTTGTTGAAAAACGGTGTAAGGTTTAATCACCATTAAAGTTGATTAATCAGTGCCTGTAAAACAACCAGGATGACGTCACAATCACAAGATGAAAAGAATAACATTGGCTCTCTTTTCAAACCACCTATGCTTAAACGTGATAAATACAACATCTGGGAGAAGGATGGGTCACATCCTTGCTCAACAGAATATTGGATGTTGGAGATCTGTTGTTTTTGGACCACATGTTCCCATGGTGCCAAGTGCTGAGGATTCAAAGAAGTACGAACCTAAAGAACCTGAAAATTATACAGAAACTGATTTTCAAAAGTTCGAACTCGATGCCAAAGCATTTAGCATCATTACATCTGCATTACCCAATGAGATCTATGCTGGATTGTTACATTGCAACAGTGCCAAAGAGCTATGGGTTGCACTGAAGGAAAAGTTTGGGGGAACTGAAGAAGTTATTGAAAATAATAGGGAAATTCTGAATCAGCAGTATGAAACCTTTTGTCACATCAAGGGTGAATCATTGACCCAACAGTTTGAGCGATTTACCTGTCTCATTAGTGAGCTAAGACTTGTTAAAGTTATATTTCCAAACGCAACTCAAAATAGCAGGTTTCTTAGATCACTACCTGAAAAATGGGAAAAAGATGCGGATACTTCGCCTTCATTTGATCTTCGCGTTCCCAAGTAAACTCGGGTCCACGTTTAGATTCCCAGCAAACCTTGACCAAAGGAATGCGCTTGCGTTTAAGCGACTTGACTTCACGTTCCATGATTTCCACCAGTTTCTCAACAAATTTCAGTGTTTTATCAACACGAATTTCGTTAAGCGGTATGTGGAGGTTCTCGTCAGCTAAACACCTCTTGAGATTGGACACGTGAAAGGTTGGATGAACATTTCCATGTTCAGGAGGTAACTCAAGTCTGTAGGCTACCTTACCGATTCTTTCGACGATCTTGAATGGTCCAATGTATCTAGGTGCAAGTTTTCCTTTCTTTCCAAATCTGATCACACCTTTCCAAGGTGAGACCTTAAGTAATACTCGATCACCGACTTGAAAATCCAAGGGCTTGCGTTTTAGGTCCGCGTAACTCTTTTGACGACTTCTAGCTGTCTGAAGGTTATCATGAACTTTCTTAACCTTATCTGTTGTCTCTAAAATGAGGGCAGGTCCAGTAAGCTGATCCTCGCCGATCTCATTCCAGCAGACTGGTGAACGACATTTTCGACCATAGAGAGCCTCGAAATCAGCCATGTTGATGCTGGAGTGATAACTGTTGTTGTAGGAGAATTCAATCAATGGAAGATGTGAATCCCAACTACCACCAAAATCGATCACACAAGCTCTGAGCATATCCTCCAGAGTCTGGATTGTTCTTTCAGACTGACCATCCGATTCGGATGATAAGCTGTGCTCAGATTAAGTTGGGTCCCCATAGCAGATTGCATGATTCTCCAAAAATGAGAAGTGAAACGAGCATCTCTGTCAGAAATGATGTTCAAAGGAACACCATGTCGAGCTATTTTCATCCACACAGATTTGAGCAAGTTTGTTAGTAGAAAAATCCTCACGGATTGTCAAGAAATGCGATGACTTAGTAAGACAATCAACAACTACCCAGATGGCATCGTGACCTTTCTTTGTGCGCGGGAGTTTAGTAATGAGATCCATAGTAATGTTTTCCCATTTCCAAACTGGGATCTCTGGTTGCTCCAATAAACCAGAAGGACGCTGATGTTCAGCCTTAACCTTAAGACAAGTAAGGCATTTTGATACATATAAGGCGATGTCTTTCTTCATACCAGGCCACCAATACTAAATACGAAGATCTTATACATCTTATCCGAGCCAGGATGAATAGAATAACGAGACTTATGGGCTTCATCCATAAGCAAGGTACGATGATTATCTTGGCTTGGGACCCACAAACGGTCCATGAAGTAATACGATCCATTGTCCTTCAGTTCAAGAGCAGGTGTTTTGTGATAAGGAAATTCCTTATCCATCAAACCTTGTGAAACACAAGATTGTTGAGCCTGAGAAATACGGGCTTGGATATCGGTTTGAGCTTGAATATCAGATTGAACATGAACAAAATGAAGCTTAGTACGTTCCTTACGACTCAAAGCATCGGCTATAACATTTGCCTTGCCAGGATGATAGCGAATTTCGCAGTCATAGTCGTTTAGAAGTTCTACCCAACGTCGCTGCCTCATGTTGAGTTCTTTCTGATTGAAGATATGTTGAAGACTTTTGTGGTCAGTGAAAACCACACATTTTGTACCGTACAAATAGTGTCTCCAAATCTTAAGAGCGAAGACAACTGCACCCAACTCAAGATCATGAGTGGTGTAGTTCTTCTCATGTATCTTCAACTGCCTCGATGCGTAGGCTATGACTTTGTTTCTTTGCATCAGGACGCAGCCAAGGCCTTGTTTAGATGCATCGCAATAAACGACCAAATCATCATTGCCCTCGGGCAAAGTTAGAATAGGCGCGTCACAAAGTTTTTGTTTCAAAGTCAGAAACGCTTCCTCTTGCTTGAATCCCCATTCAAAGGGTTTGTTCTTCTGATTTAGAGCAGTTAGAGGAACTGCAATCTTTGAGAAGTTTTTAATGAAGCGGCGGTAATAACCCGCAAGACCAAGAAAAGAACGAATTTCAGTGGGAGTAGTAGGTGTATCCCAATCCTTAATTGCACTGATCTTGGAGGGATCTACATGAATACCTTGTTCGTTGACAATATGCCCTAAGAATTGAACCTCTTTAAGCCAGAATTCACACTTGGAGAATTTGGCGAAAAGTTGCTCTTTCTTTAGGAGTTCCAAAGTAAGACGAAGATGTTGCTCATGCTCAGCTTGCGTCTTAGAATATATCAAAATGTCATCAATGAAAACGATGATGAACTTATCCAAATATGGCTTGCAGACCCTATTCATCAAGTCCATGAAAACAGCAGGAGCATTAGTCAAACCGAATAGCATGACTGTGAACTCATAATGCCCGTAACGAGTGCGGAACGCTGTCTTGGGAATATCTTCTTCATGCACACGAAGTTGAAGATATCCAGATCATAGATCAA
The DNA here is from genome assembly GCF_002127325.2 of Helianthus annuus. Taxonomy (NCBI): domain Eukaryota; kingdom Viridiplantae; phylum Streptophyta; class Magnoliopsida; order Asterales; family Asteraceae; genus Helianthus; species Helianthus annuus. Next base: position 56,526,618 of record NC_035437.2, read on the forward strand.
TCTTTGAAAAATAAGAAGCGCCTTGCAATTGATCAAAGAGATCATCAATGCGAGGTAGGGGGTATCGATTCTTGATGGTAAGCTTGTTAAGCTCACGATAATCGATACACATCCTAAAAGATCCATCCTTCTTCTTGACAAAAAGAACGGGAGCAACCCAAGGTGAAAAGCTAGGACGGATAAAACCTTTGTGAGAGAGTTCCTGAAGCTGCTTAGACAACTCTTGCATCTCAGACGGTGCAAGACGATATGGAGTTTTGGCAATGGGATTTGCACCAGGTACGAGATCAATACGGAACTCGACTTGGCGTGCTGGGGGTTGACCAGGTAGATCTTCAGGGAGCAGGAATATCCTGAATAGACTTACCTTTGCCCTTATCTGCTACAACATGTGCCAAAAATGCCACATAGTTCTTTCGGAGATACTTCCGAGCTTTAAAACAAGACATGAGCTTTAGACCACCAGCAGGTTTCTCACCGCGAACCTGTAGGATCTCACCTGACGAAAGCGGTATACGAACGATCTTCTCAAAACAAACTACTTCTACGCGATGCTTGGCTAACCAATCCATACCCACAATAACGTCGAAGCTTCCAAGTTGCATAGGCGTGAGGTCAATAGGAAAAATATGGTTGTTAAGGTTCAATTGGCAGTTGCGGAGAACAGAATTAAGAACAACGGGTTCACCGCTCGCCACTTCTACTGTCAATGGTTTACCTAGTTTCGTTCTAGAGACGCGAAGCAAGGGTTCAAAAGATAACGACACAAAACTCCTATCGGCACCCAAATCAAAAAGAACAGGTGTCGGCTGATTATTAATAAAGAACGTACCGTTCACCACATTATCATCTGCTTGTGCCTCTTGTGCGTTCATGTTGAAGACTCGACCTCGAGCTTGAGCCTGATTCTGATTCTGGTTGGCTAGCCTTGGGCACCGGTTTCTGTAGTGGGAAATGAGGTCGTGCAGCTTGACCCTGTTGCTGAGTAGGAGGCTGAGCAACCTGTTGAACCGGGTTCTGAACTGCCTGATTCTGAGCAAAACGACAAACACCAACAAGATGACCTGGCTTCCCACAGTTAGTACAGATGCGGCACGGAAATTGGGGCTAATGGTGACCGTTGCATCTAATGCACAAAGGTGCATTCCCTGCATAAGGTTTCTTCGCTGGAGGCTGTGCGGGTTGGTTGGGAGCTGCCTTGTTAACCTGGGCAGTGACCGTAAAATTTGGGAAGCCTTACGCTTCCTTGACCCCCTTGAGGAACCAGAATCCTTTCCCTTTTTGTTTTGACCTTTCTTGCTATCTTCTTTGTCAGCTGCCTGCTTCTTACGCTTGTCACCCTTTTTGTGCAGCTTTCCCTTTCGAATCTGCGACTCAGTCAGTGTCGCTGCTAACTCAATCGCCTGACGTAGTGTGGTAGGGTTACTTCCAGTAATGATGTCTTGTACCGAGTCAGGCAGGCCGTCGGTGTACCTTTTGATGGCCTTGTCGAGTGGGGCAACCATTGTTGGGCAAACCAGACTCAACTCCTCAAACCTATCAGTATATGCCCAGTGCTCGCCACTGTATTGTTTTAAGTCATCAAACTCTTTCTCCAAAGCTCGCTGCTCATGAAGAGGACAGAACTCCCTCATCATTAGTGCCCTAAGTTCAGCCCATGTCTGTGCTAGAGCAACTTCTGTACCACGATCCCTCATAACCCCGTTCCACCACGTAAGAGCCCTCTTTTGAAACACACTCGAAGAAAACTCGACCTTGCGATTGTCAGGACACTGCACGTGACGGAATGTATTCTCAATGCTCTCGAACCATTGAAGAAGCCCAATTGCTCCTTCGGAACCACTAAACTTGAGTGGTTTAGCCGAGTTAAAATTCTTGAAATTGCACGGAGCATTGTAGTTGTTGTTGGCTTGGTTCCATTGAGCAAAGAGATTTGGGAATTGAGCAGCCATTTGCTGTGCAATAATTTCTGCCAGTTCGGCAGTCGCTATCTGGTTTTCACGTAGAGGAGGCATTCTAAAAGAGGAAAACATGAAACAAAACGAGTGAGATGATTGGATGAAGAGAATGAGATGAAACAATTTCAACAAAAGCAAGGATGGTGGTTACGCATCGCAAAGCAACCAAGCGACACACAATGTCTAGTCAAAGTAAATGGGTCAAAAATAATGTATCGCGAAGACATGTTCGCCTATAAGTGAACACTCACCCTAAGAGTTCCCAGGTAAGAGTGACTGGTCCGATTATGTGGATTTGTACGAACACTCTAGCCTTAGACAGAAAACTCAGGGTACAGGCATTCACTCTTCCAGTTCGCACGTGTTCGCACGTGTTCACACTATTAAAACCCGAAAACCTTGACGAGATTTTTGAAAATTCAAAGGGGTTCAAAACCATATAACAGAGGGTTCAAAACCTAGTAATCAATCATCCTAGAACAGATGATTAATTTTCAAAGCGGATTCGGGATCGATGTTCTCGTTGTGGTTATCACCTAAGGATAGGTGAAGTGCAGTTTTAAAATCTAAACACAAGATAACTTGTGTTAGGGTCCTAGAAAGTTATAGTCTAGGTCAAAGCATTACTAATAACCTAATTCCCTATAACCATTGGCTCTGATACCAACTCTTCTGTCACACCCCGACCGCGTATAACATGCAACCGCGACGGAAACGTCGGGGAGTGTTGAGACAGAATTATTTGTTTCACAACCATGGCATACAAAGTTATATCTTATTTATCAAACAAACGTGTTACATTGTCTTCAAACAGGAAATAAAGAGTTTATAACATAATTAAACTAAGTCTATCTTCGTTTTATGTCTCTAAGGCACAGGTCCGCCCTAGTATCAAAATCATCATCCTAAGCGACAGCTCCTGAAAACACATGTGAAAGTAGGTACGTCAGCATAAAAATGCCTATGAGATACATAGGTTTTGTGAAAATAGAATTCATGACTTATGTTTGTGAAAATGTTTAGTCATGAACCTTGTAATTTCCTTTGTCTTATAAATCATATGAAAAACGATAAGATCAGATGATATGTATAAATGAAATGTAAGGTTAAATGAAAGTAAAAATGAGTTTGTATAAGATAAGTTGTTTGTAAAACAATGTCTTGCGAAGAATGTGTTATTTGTGTAAAATGTAATACGTCTATACTGAAATGATTTAAATAATGCAACGATAGGTAATATTATACAAACATTTATATATAGGAAGTACCAGCGACGTATCCACCATGTTTGTATCATATTACATACGCCACGTTACTCAAACCATTTACCCAAACCAACCACCATGTAAATTGTTCGTGTATAAATCAATTGTCAAGTGTTACTGTGTAAACCATATCAAAATGTTCATGTCTAATGTAAACCACCAAATGTGTATATCAATGTCAATTTATTTATGTTTAATGTAAATCATATAATGTGTATCCAAAATATCATGTATGGCATGTGAAATATATCAACTAGGCCATAGGTAAAAATGCACAAAAACAGGGTATTGAATTAAACATAGTTTAAGTCAAAGTTATGTTTTGTGGAACAGTTGCATGCTATACTGATTCAAACATTTATGTGGTATTGTGAAAATGCATACATTCAAGCCTTTGTGACTGTGGTGATAGACCTTTAAACAAGTTAAAGGTTTATATGTGTTATTGTTTATCGAATTCGGTCATTCCTTTCAATCCAAACAAACCCGAGATTTCAGGAATGGGAGTTGTCAAGTCCTATGGTACCATTACCTACTAACGGGCGGCATGATCAGTGTTAATGAATGTACATTGTATAATTTAAACAAACCAAATGTCATACCAAAATGTGAGCATGTATGCACACAATGGGCATACATAGCATAAAATGCAATGTAAAACAATGTACTAAGTACGCATACAATGGGCATACATAGCATAAAATGTAATGTAAAACAATGTACTAAGTACGCACACAATGGGCATACATAGCATAAAATGTAATGTAAAACAATGTACTAAGTACGCACACAATGGGCATACATAGCATAGAATGTATTGAAATTATGTACTATAAATGTACTAATGAACATAGCAAGTATATGATGTGAAAACAGGAAAGCGTGAAAGTAACAAGTAGACGCATGTGTTTCACCCCAAAACAGTTTGGAAAGCAGTAAAAGAGGGGTCTATGTACTCACCTGAGATTGCTTTGAAGTCCTTGTATAACAACCAAATGATGCTAGAGATCACGGATATCAAAAGGCACCTAATATAGGTAACTATGTTAATATACCAGACCTAAATCGGAGGATTTGGATGGAATGAGGGTTTGTAAATCAAAGAGTATGGAGACTCGTGTAATATGGTTTAACAAAGCTTTCATACGAAAATGAAACCTAGCCTAAGTGCTTACGACCCATTACGACCTGTTTAGGTAGCTTATGCTACTTTAACGCATCGTTCGCGGGGAAACGCGTTTGGAACGCCTAACGTCGTGACCATAAGGTATAACCTCGGAAGGTTATTCCCTATACAACTATGGTCACCTAATGTGTTTGGTCGGATCCTAATGATCGACCAAATGGGTCGGGTTCGAAAGTATAAGCGATTGTTTAGATCGCTTACCTTACGACCCTATATAAGCATTATACTAAATGTGACGAGCTAAGCATGTTAGAACATGCTTAACTAAGTTTAGAAAACAGGTTTGGCATCAAAACAAACGGTTTTGATACCCACGAGTAGTTTGGTTACAAAATACGCAAGAATGCGCATTTTGGCCGAAACTACAACTCGTCACTGAGCCTAAATAACGTGGTAATCAGTAGGTATAGTCACCATGGACTATAACCATCGTGATCACGCTCACGTTATGAAGTTCCAATGAACTTCGTGTTGACCATAAGCTGGTCAACGCAGAAAGTCAAACAAAGTTTGACTTTTTCACTCAAAAAGCGATAAAAGAATGAAAGAACACTTACGAAGGGTCACCGAAAGCTAATCTTGATCCAGGAGCTCAGGTATGAAGCAATGGCATCAACTTAGAGCTCTTTGATCAGATTTGTGGGTTTAAACAAGAATGGGGGGGGGGTATTATAGGATATGCAACACCGTAAGGATCGTTTCTTGAATATCGTGCCTTGATCTCATTCGTACACTTGTCAAAATGTTGTGGTATCAAAAAGTGACCCCAACCCCAGAGATTGTGAAGAGGCATTGCCCCTTGGATGCTTGAAAGGCCATTTTCAGCAAGAAAAACGAGTTTCTGCATCTGCAGGGCTGACGCGGGCTGCGTAAAGGTTGCCCCTAGGCTTACGCGGGCCGCCTAGAGGTTCTGATCAGAAGCCAAGTTTCAAAAATGACAGTTTAGGTCCCTGTTATGGCTTAAGGCCATTTCCGACACGTTCAAGGCCCGTTAAGCCATCTTTAAGGCCCTAAAATGATGCCTAAACATTGAGGACATGAAACATGCTCAAAAATATGCCGAATGTTGGTTCGTTTGGCCGTACGATCGCGATGTTCGCTTAATTACGACGGAATGCGCATAAGCGCGAAAAACGATCCAAATTGCGCGACGAATGGATTTTTCTCATGCCTAACACTAAGGCATAATATTAAGATGCTTGCATAAATTTTTGGATGTCCGGATGTATTCAGAACGTAAGTTATGCGCGAAAGTACAAACTTGTGCACTTTTGACACTTTTAGTCCCTGAATGATCCAAAAGTTTATTTTAGCACACCGAACACCTCAAAGCCTATTTCTAAGCTTTGTAAAGGATATTTAAGGTATGTTTAACTTATGGTCATGTTCCGGAATGTTTGTTACAGTTCAAATTGGCATACTTTCGTAGTTTGTCAAGTTTAGTCCCTGTAAGCGAATTAACTTGTTTTTGCCATACCAAAGCCTTCAAAACTTATTTCTAAATTATGTAAAGGTTATTTAAGGTATGTTGAGTATATGTTGATGTTCCGGAGTATTTGTCGCATTAAACTGAGTATGTTTACGCACTAGTTTGCGTATAATTCTCCAGTAAGCGATGTAGAGTTTAAAATCGAACAAAAGTCAAAACATGAAAAATGTAAAACACAACCAAACAAACATTGGGATCAAATAACATTGTTTTATTGATAGTTGAACTGTTCACAATGATTGCGAGCACAAATGTTACACCCCTCTCCAACTAATCTCTGAGTGAGTGTGTGTAGGATGTTCCAGGAGGAACTATCGATAGTCATCGGATTGTTGATAGTGGAGTGTCCATGCACAAGATCGACGACAAAAGAAATTGTTGCCTTTGATGGAGAGAAAAAGAAAATAATACAGAATTGTCTGTCGAAAGAAATTGAAAACCTTCGACAAAATGAAAATCATACCAAAGTTTGATTGTTAAAGGCTTTGATCGGGTCCCCAGATTAGATTCAATCAAAATGTACGCACCTGCAGCACGTCTGATGTTCAAAATCAACAAGATGAACGTGCAGTGTACATTTCTTGGTGGTGTGATTGAAGAAAATGTGTTGGTTGAACATACCAACCGGGAGTGTGGATTCCTTGGCATGGATTGAACAACCGCACACTACTTCTTAAAGAGAAAGACAAAGACCTTCACTGGTGCAATGTGAAAGACCAGCCGGACCCAGAGGTTTCTGATCTTGTTGCTGTGAAGAGATTTCTCAGATTAATCGAAGTAGCTGGAAAATCGTCCTTGAAGTCCACACCGGGTGGATATCCAGTTTGAGAGAGCACTCTGATTCCTGGCAATGCACGAAGCAGTTGCAGGATACGGTTTTGAATTTATAATCTCTCCTTTACTTATCGATATCTAAGCTGCTTTATGAATTATTATCATCTCGTACAGCACTCTTTGGCCAGACACGTTGATCTCGAATATCACCTCACACGTGATTGTATCAAAATGAAACTAGTCAGTGTTGTCATGGTCAACACCGCTTACCGACGTGCCAACTGATTTTTCCAAAATTCGATAAATCATTTCTGATTAACTTATTTTTGGTAAACGGCATTGAGGTAAAACATGAGTTAACCGACATCGGGAAATCCTTTTTGTAAATATCTTTGTGTCTTCTCCGGGTAAACTACTAAAAAGATCAAATTCTTTCTTTAGTAATGCTTTCTTGCTCTTGATCATTTTTTCACTGCCTTCAAACTTAGTACGAAGAGCATCCCAAATAGACTTTGAAGTTTTATCATGCTGAAGCAGTATGAAGATGTCTTCTTTCATAGCTTGTTGAAGCAAACTAATCATCATCTTCTCAGCCCGATACATTTCTCTTTCTTGGGTAGTAAATTAAGATATTTCCTTTTCACCATGCATATCAGTACACGGTAACACATATTTCTTTATTATGCACTCCCACGATCTTAGATGGTTGGCTTGAACCCAGTTTTCAAACCGATCTTTCCATCCATGATATTCTTCGATACTCATCAATTTAGGGGGTTTTTGGGTAGTTCCGGTCTCGTTTTCAAGATTCATGTTCTGAGCAATGACAGCCGGAGTAGATGAAGACGTAGCGAATGCGTTGTAAAAATCGTTGTCCATAATTCTTTTCAAGAAATCACAAACTGTTCTTTAAACAAGTTGGTACACAAATCACCTTGAATCAACTGGATCACCTGAATTAACGGCAACAAACAAAAACACAATCAGTTTAAATCACTTATCAAAGCAACTGAATCAAACTGAAACTCCGTGCGAAACGAATCACTCGAACTGATGAATATTCTGTGCGAACTGAGGATTGACAAACTGTGTATTCCCGGATCAAAATCAAATGACTTTTTCAATGACCTTGTGCGAATGAGACTGACATGACTTGAATTTGGTGCAAATTGACCCAAAACTCACAATCACACTGTTTTGACCAACTCCAATGAGCCGAGATGGGCCTTATCTTTTAAATGAATTAATATGCCGAATAATTCTGATTGGGCCGAGAATGTGGCTGACAAACTCAATGATTCCTTTAAAAAACTTTGATAGGTCCGCATTATAATACTTCAACAATTAAAGTTCAATTGATGTAATTGGACCGCAAGACTCACGTGGGCTGAAATAAAACCTTCTGACAACTATGACTATTAAACACATTGACCAAGATGTATTAATATCAAACTCTTACACTACTTTTTCATTGGGCCGGTATATTTTGGTTGTTCTAAAATGATAGGCCGTACAATTTGAACATTCAACTAGGTCACATCGGCCGATTATAATATGAGAATGATATTGATTGGACCGTTTTTTTTAGTGGAGAGTGAATATGATTGATTGTGATTGGGCCGTTTGTTTATAATGTGGACAAACAACAACACTTACAAGTTCAATTATGGCCGACAACTTTTAGCATTTGATAAGTAATTGGACCTTTAAATGTGTGAATTCTATTTGACCGTTATTTGATTGTTGCAGACACCTTATAAACGAAACACTTGATTGGACCAATATATTGTTGGCGATCAACCGTAATGATATGTCACATGCAATATAACATGCAATATGACTTCCCACTTACTGACACCTCGAAAAATGTTATACACAACTCGATGCACTTTTCAAATTGGCATACTTTCGTAGTTTGTCAAGTTTAGTCCCTGTAAGCGAATTAACTTGTTTTTGCCATACCAAAGCCTTCAAAACTTATTTCTAAGTTATGTAAAGGTTATTTAAGGTATGTTGAGTATATGTTGATGTTCCGGAGTATTTGTCGCATTAAACTGAGTATGTTTACGCACCAGTTTGCGTATAATTCTCCAGTAAGCGATGTAGAGTTTAAAATCGAACAAAAGTCAAAACATGAAATGTAAAACACAACCAAACAAACATTGGGATCAAATAACATTGTTTTATTGATAGTTGAACTGTTCACAATGTTTGCGAGCACAAATGTTACACCCCTCTCCAACTAATCTCTGAGTGAGTATGTGCAGGATGTTCCAGGAGGAACTATCGATAGTCATCGGATTGTTGATAGTGGAGTGTCCATGCACAAGATCGACGACAAAAGAAATTGTTGCCTTTGATGGAGAGAAAAAGAAAATAATACAGAATTGTCTGTCGAAAGAAATTGAAAACCTTCGACAAAATGAAAATCATACCAAAGTTTGATTGTTAAAGGCTTTGATCGGGTCCCCAGATTAGATTCAATCAAAATGTACGCACCTGCAGCACGTCTGATGTTCAAAATCAACAAGATGAACGTGCAGTGTACATTTCTTGGTGGTGTGATTGAAGAAAATGTGTTTGTTGAACATACCAACCGGGAGTGTGGATGCCTTGGCATGGATTGAACAACCGCACACTACTTCTTAAAGAGAAAGACAAAGACCTTCGCTGGTGCAATGTGAAAGACCAGCCGGACCCAGAGGTTTCTGATCTTGTTGATGTGAAGAGATTTCTCGGATTAATCGAAGTAGCTGAAAAATCGTCCTTGAAGTCCACACCGGGTGGATATCCAGTTTGAGAGAGCACTCTGATTCCTGGCAATGCACGAAGCAGTTGCAGGATACGGTTTTGAATTTATAATCTCTCCTTTACTAATCGATATCTAAGCTGCTTTATGAATTATTATCATCTCGTACAGCACTCTTTGGCCAGACACGTTGATCTCGAATATCACCTCACACGTGATTGTATCAAAATGAAACTAGTCAGTGTTGTCATGGTCAACACCGCTTACCGACGTGCCAACTGATTTTTACAAAATTCGATAAATCATTTCTGATTATCTTATTTTTGGTAAACGGCATTGAGGTAAAACATGAGTTAACCGACATCGGGAAATCCTTTTTGTAAATATCTTTGTGTCTTCTCCGGGTAAACTACTAAAAAGATCAAATTCTTTCTTTAGTAATGCTTTCTTGCTCTTGATCATTTTTTCACTGCCTTCAAACTTAGTACGAAGAGCATCCCAAATAGACTTTGAAGTTTTATCATGCTGAAGCAGTATGAAGATGTCTTCTTTCATAGCTTGTTGAAGCAAACTAATCATCATCTTCTCAGCCCGATACATTTCTCTTTCTTGGGTAGTAAATTCAGATATTTCCTTTTCACCATGCATATCAGTACACGGTAACACATATTTCTTTATTATGCACTCCCACGATCTTAGATGGTTGGCTTGAACCCAGTTTTCAAACCGATCTTTCCATCCATGATATTCTTCGATACTCATCAATTTAGGGGGTTTTTGGGTAGTTCCGGTCTCGTTTTCAAGATTCATGTTCTGAGCAATGACAGCCGGAGTAGATGAAGACGTAGCGAATGCGTTGTAAAAATCGTTGTCCATAATTCTTTTCAAGAAATCACAAACTATTCTTTAAACAAGTTGGTACACAAATCACCTTGAATCAACTGGATCACCTGAATTAACGGCAACAAACAAAAACACAATCAGTTTAAATCACTTATCAAAGCAACTGAATCAAACTGAAACTCCGTGCGAAACGAATCACTCGAACTGATGAATATTCTGTGCGAACTGAGGATTGACAAACTGTGTAGACCCGGATCAAAATCAAATGACTTTTTCAATGACCTTGTGCGAATGAGACTGACATGACTTGAATTTGGTGCAAATTGACCCAAAACTCACAATCACACTGTTTTGACCAACTCCAATGAGCCGAGATGGGCCTTATCTTTTAAATGAATTAATATGCCGAATAATTCTGATTGGGCCGAGAATGTGGCTGACAAACTCAATGATTCCTTTAAAAAACTTTGATAGGTCCGCATTATAATACTTCAACAATTAAAGTTCAATTGATGTAATTGGACCGCAAGACTCACGTGGGCTGAAATAAAACCTTCTGACAACTATGACTATTAAACACATTGACCAAGATGTATTAATATCAAACTCTTACACTACTTTTTCATTGGGCCGGTATATTTTGGTTGTTCTAAAATGATAGGGCCGTACAATTTGAACATTCAACTAGGTCACATCGGCCGATTATAATATGAGAATGATATTGATTGGACCGTTTTTTTTTAGTGGAGAGTGAATATGATTGATTGTGATTGGGCCGTTTGTTTATAATGTGGACAAACGACAACACTTACAAGTTCAATTATGGCAGACAACTTTTAGCATTTGATAAGTAATTGGACCTTTAAATGTGTGAATTCTATTTGACCGTTAGCTGATTGTTGCAGACACCTTATAAACGAAACACTTGATTGGATCAATATATTGTTGGCGATCAACCGTAATGATACGTCACATGCAATATAACATGCAATATGACTTCCCACTTACTGACACCTCGAAAAATGTTATACACAACTCGATGCACTTTTCAAACGATTCCCAATTTTCAAACGGAAGATGCCTTTTCAAACTATATTTCAAACGGAGTGATGCCTTTTCAAACGGTCACATGCATTTTCAAACGGACTTGACTCTTTCAAACGATCATTCAAACTGAATAGGCATTTTCAAACGAAATCCATAGCATTTTCAAACGATAGGACAGTTTTCAAACGGTAAGGTAGCAGTTTCAAACGGTCAGGCACTTGGCACGTTCAAACGGACACCAGTTTTCAGTCAAATTTCACCACTTTTACTTCGAGTTTTAAGCTGAAACTTTCAAGTGTTTGTTAAAACATCATTACGCACACATTGTGAAAGTTTCAACAGATTTTAACCGTGAAAACTTGTGATTTTTGAAAAAGAAAGATGTAGAAGCAAAAATTGCAGCTGAATTGTATAGAACTCTTCTTCCTGAGCTCTGATACCACTTGTAGGATCGATTTCGACCCGAATGAGTCGGTCAGAAGAGCTCTAGTTCGTTTCAGAGGCGGAACCTAAGAAACGAATGTGAAAAACAGCTAGAATTACACTTTAAACCTCTTGTATATTGAAATGACTGTCACACCCCGATTTTCGGTTTATGCGGAAGCGTATGGCGAGGTGTGACGAGAGCGGCAATCGTTACAATCAATCGAGTAAACAACATATTTGAAACATAAAAGATGTTCATCCATACATTTGATTCGAAACCATAATTTACATTACATATGTCTTGTTTGAAACATGAAACAACAACAACTTTAACTACATTATTCAAAGTTCAAAACATAACAACCAAAAATGGATGACATCACAAAAGCTTGTGTTCTTGATAACCACTTGAACATATTTTTCCAAAGCCGTCCACTAATCTCCTGTAATACATGTTAATTTTGAAAACATCAACAAAAGTTGAGTGAATTCATGTTATTTTGTTTTCGCATCAAATGAGTCTCCAAAACATTTGAAGTAATAAAATTCGTTTTTGTATAGTATGATAAAAAAAATTGTATGATCATTAGTGTGTTGCAAGGACACTAATATGTATGCCGAATAGGAGGCAACCAAACCTTGACAATTTATCGTGTGTGTCAACGACACTAGTTTGGACACAAAGGCACTCTTGACGATCGTGGTTATCGTTGTCGTTAAGAGTGGGGCTTGCCAAAACCCAAATAGATCTATCCGTTTGTTCCTCGGTACTTGTTTATTCATTAATGGCCCCTTTATTTTAACACCTATCCGCATGTGATCAAAATAGTTTCATTGTATTATCATACTATTTGTAACATGTATACATCCCCGAAGTTTAAAACTATAAACATTTAAAGTAAAAGGGGAAACATGAACTCACAGATTTGCGTTCCGTGCAAATCTCTATTCGATTCCTTGTTCGCGGTTCGTTTCTTAACCTACAAGTGTTCTAATCAAGTTAGACACTTAGGTTTGTTTTTGTGTATCGTACAAATATTCTATCTTGTATTTTGTTTTTGTGTTTTCGTATATATATATAACTTCCTTGTATATATACATTTATTTTATTTTATTTGTGTTTGAATGGGCTTAATTTATGTTTTAGAATTTAAGTCCATTTTAGGTATTTGGTGCTTATGGGCCTAGTCCAAATAACTTTGTTTGAAAATATGGGTCAAGTCCAAATTAATTTGTAGGGGTGGGCCTTAGCCCAAAACATTTTATAAAGGTAGACCTAGCCCAATTTAGTATATAGTTGTGGACTTAGCCCAAATAACTTGTGTAAGAATGAGCCTAGCCTAAATTGTTTTCTAAAATATATCTAGTCCATAATAATTTATAAATATTGGGTTTTTAGCCCAAGTATTTTGTAAAGTGGGTTTTAGCCCAATTTTGACTAAAAATACATTTTAGTCCATTGTTTTGTAAAAGTGGGCCTAGCCCAAATTTTATTTATGAGAAATGGGCATTAGCCCAATTTTTAATTTATGGACTAGTTTTCAAAATGCAAAACTTTGGGCTAGTGAAAAATAATAATAGTAATACTTGTATTTTTATAAAAATCTAGTTTTTCTAAAAATCATTATTTATGCCAAAGTTGAACATTTTAGTGCATAAACTTGTGTGACGGTTCATATTTTATTCTAGTCGTTTACTACTTGTCGGTTTTATTTATTCATATCGTTTGTCCCGTTGTGTCGTCCGTCACATTTTACCATTTGCTTTGTTTGTGCCATTTTTGTTTGTCCAAAAGTCCATATAGTCAAATAGTGTCCGAATTTGTCCATTTGTGTTTTCGTGTCCAAGGATGGACTTTTTATTTCGTTTTTCATGTTCATATATATATATTTGTAATTTTTATGGATGTGTATCAATTGTGCATTTGTTCCTATTTGAACTAACATATGATGTACACATCAAAAATATATATACTTATGATACTTGATGAATATTTTTGTAAGTACACATTTTATCCAAAAATATATACTTGTCATTTTTATTTAGAAATCTTTTTATAAAATATGGATTTATGTCTTTGTCCAAAATTTGTTTGACCATGTTCAAAGACCTCAAGTAGTTGTTTTAGTTACATAATTCTTTGTTTAACAACTTTTAGAACATAACAAAATTTATAAAAATTTTGCCATAGTTTTGTTTGAAATATGGAACTTTACCCAAGTTTATACAAAACTTGTTTTCAATTTATTTCAATACAAAACATCAAGTATCAATATCTATCCAAATTTGTCAACAAAAGTAGCATGAACATGATATTGTTCTTAACTTTCCTAAAAAGGAAACTTTATTCCTTATTTTTACCAAAAATTTGTAGAACAAGATTTTATCAACGACTCTTGTTTTAGATGTCTTACAAGGTCATTTAAAGCATAAATGTGTATTCAAAACGTTTACTACCAACACATTTGTTGTTCTTGATTCTTTCCAGAAATGGAAACTTTATTCAAGTAATTTATCAAAAATTTAGTTTCTTGGATTTAAATAATTTCTCATGCTTCTCTAGCATGCATGTTAACTATTTAAATCATAAAAACCCATGTTCATCATTTTTGTTGATGAATCTTGGTAGATCTAACATGCATGTGTTTAGATCATGTTTTTATACAAGAATAACCAAGATTCATTTTCACTAGCATAAGCTTCTTCAAGTTCATCCAAAATCATAGAAAAATCATAAGATAAAAATAATGATTTTTGGTTTTTCTTAGTGTTTTTCATATGGGTTTTGTTTTGGTTTGATTCAAGATGAACTTGTATTCTTTAAAAACTCAAGAATAATAAAATAGAAACTAGTGAAGGATTCTTACAATTTTGCTAGAAAAATAAAGATGATGATATGAAAATGTTGATGATTCAAGAACTCCTAGTGCTACCAAAGTGCTTCTAGTGTATCTTCAAGTCTTGGAAATGCTTTGAATCAACCATGCACCTCCATGTATGTACGAATTTCTAGCTGTTTAGATTTTTGGAAGTGAAGATGGGAATTGTTTGGCTTGGCCGATTTCAACAAAGAAGGGAAAAGGAAAGATGAAAGTTTTGGTGTTGTAAATTATGAAAGTGAAATGAGGAGTGTTTGCATGTAGTCTTGGATCTCAAAGTGATTCATAATTGAATTGAATAAAAAGTTAGACATCACAAATGACTAAGCACTCCTCCATGTCTTACAACACATCAAATTTGAAAAGTGAGTGGGCATGGGGACCCACACATGTGGTGAGCTAGCATGGGGGGAAGGTTTTTTTTTTATTTTTTTTTAAAGTTAGCTATATTTTATAAACTTTATAAACTTTGATAATTCATATAAATTTTTTTATAAAGTTTCAAGGTTCCACATTTTAAAGTAATGTGACACTAGGTAAAACTAGTCCACCAAAATTTTTAGTTTGTTGTTCGGGTGAAAAAGTCGGTTCGGGTCCTGTACCGGGTTAAATACTGACACCGTGTTTTGTTTAGATAAATACATAACAAAAATTATTTTTGTACATGTTTTATTATCCAAATAATTAATCCAACTTTTTGGACTGAAATTTTATTATTTTTGACACGGTTCCGGTACCGGCTTTTCTGACTGGCAGTTTACTGAACTAGCCGTGCAGCTTAACGCAATAAAATTCGATTGCGGATTTTGTGTCGTTTTTAATACCTATAATATTTATATTATTTATGTCAAATAATATTTATTTTTGGGTTTTCGGACTGTTACTGTTTCGTTCTGCGGAATGCTGTAAATTTCCATAGGATTGCTGTATTATTCTGCTGACTTGGACAATTTGGTTTTTAATTGGAATTTTGTAAATAATAAGGCACATGTTATTTTTGGACAAAGCTTTTTATAGAATATTTGTGTAGACATATCCGTATGTCTTGTTTTTATCGTGTCAGACTGTACCGCGACTAGTACTGACAAGTATTGTTTAATCGCGTTCCTATTGTTAGTCTAGGATATTGTTTCCAATCGCAACGTATTTGTTATCATAATTTACTATGATTTTTGTAATTCCTAGACTCTCAAGACTTTAATTAATTAAAATCAAGTCGTATACGCGAAAATAAAAATTTAACTAGTTGTTCAGGTTGTACGGAATTACCGGAATTTTGCCGATTGTCACATTCTCCCCCTGTTAAAGAAAATTTCGTCCCAAAATTTTAGGTTGCGTTACTCTTCGTTGGGACTTTCTTAAACAAATGAGGGTACTTCTTTTTGAATTTGTCTTCTCGTTCCCATGTGAACTCGAGTCCTCGTTTCGAGTTCCATCGGACTTTGAATAGTTTGATACGACTTCTCCTCGTTTTGTGAATCCTTGAAACCAGAACCTCAACAGGTTCTTCAATGAAACGGAGTTTGTCGTCTACATGGATTTCGTCCGGGGGAATAATAAGTGTTTCATCCGAAAGACACCTTTTCAAATTCGACACATGAAAAGTGTCGTGAACGCTACTGAGTGTTTCTGGCAGTTTTAACTTGTAGACGACGTTTCCAATCTTTTCCAAGATTTCGTATGGTCTTATGTATCTCGGGCTAAGCTTCCCTTGCTTACCGAATCTAGCTACGCCTTTCCACGGCGAGACTTTTAGCAACACCTTGTCTCCAACCTCAAAAGACAATGGTTTACAACGTCTATCCGCGTAGCTTTTCTGTTTGTCTCGAGCCGCCTTGATACGGTCTCGAATCCTGAATATCAGTAGTTTCTTGAACTAACTCAGGACCTAACATTTGTTTGTCGCCTAGTTCCGCCCAACATAGTGGAGATCGACACTTACGGCCATAACGCTTCGAATGGTGTGGCTTTAATACTCGTGTGATAACTGTTATTGTATGAGAACTCCACTAACGGCAAGGGAGTATCACAATTTCGACCTAAGTCCATCACACAAGCACACAACATATCTTCTAAAGTTTGAATCGTGCGTTCACTTTGACCGTCAGTTTGGGGATGAAAGGCCGTACTCAAATTTAATTGGGAATCCAAAGGCCTTTTGAAAAGACTGCCAAATCCTTGATATAAAACGACCGTCTCGGTCAGAGATTATTGACAAAGTTACACCATGTCTTGCTGAAATTTCTCTGAGATAGATTTCAGCTAACTTCTCAGTACTATCTTTCTCACGAATAGGCAAGAAGTGAGCTGACTTGATTAATCGGTCAATGATTACCCAAATCATGTCGTGACCACGGGAAGTTCTGGGTAATTTAGTTAAGAAATCCATAGAAATATGTTTCCATTTTCAATTAGGGATTTCGGGTTGTTGTAGCATTCCAAAAGGTTTTTTTTTTTTTTTTTGGTACTCGGCCTTAATTTTAGCACATGTTAGACATTTTCCAACATATGTCGCAATATCACCATTGATATTAGGCCACCAATAAAATTCCTTGAGATCGTGGTACATCTTATCTGCTCTAGGATGTAACGAACATTTGGATTTATGAGCCTCGTCAAGATTTAGGTCTCGAAGACCACCAAAACGAGGAATCCAAATTATATTCATGAAATATAAGGCTCCATTCTCTTTTGGCTGTAGTTGTTTTTCCATACCTCTAAGCATTTCTGCTTTGACATTTTCTGATTTTAATGCTTCTTGCTGAGCATCTCATTCGAGAGGTAAGTTTGTTATGAATTGTGAGTCTTAAAGATCGCACACGCAAAGGTTTAACTCGTTCCTTTCGACTTAATGCATCCGCGACAACGTTCGCTTTGCCCGGATGATATTTGATCTCACAATCGTAGTCATTCAACAATTCGACCCATCGTCTTTGGCGCATATTTAACTCTTTCTAGTTAAATATATGTTGAAGACTCTTGTGATCCGTGAATATCGTGCATTTGGTACCATAAAGGTAATGACGCCAAATTTTTAGTTCAAATACGACTGCACCTAACTCTAGGTCATGGGTGGTATAGTTCCTTTCGTGTATCTTTAGTTGGTGTGATGCGTATGCAATAACTTTTTCCCTTTGCATTAACACGCATCCTAACCCTTGTCGTGAGGCATCACAATAGACTACGAAATCATCCGTACCGTCTAGGAGTGACAGAATTGGTGCATTATAGAGTTTGTCTTTAAGCAGTTGAAAAGCTGCTTCTTGTTTCTCTCCCCATTCAAAGTTCTTATCTTTTAAGTGAGAGAAGTAAGGGATTGTGCAATCTTCGAGAAGTTCTCAATGAATCTTTGATAATAACCGGCCAATCCTAGGAATTGACGTATTTCAGTCGGTGTCTTTGGTGCACTCCAATTCTTTATGGCCTTAATTTTCGATGGATCAACATGTATGCCTTTCTCGTTGACTACATGTCCGAGAAATTGAACTTCGCGAAGCCAAAATTCGCATTTAGAAAATTTCGCATACAGTTTCTCCTTTTTCAACAACTCAATGATAGTTCTAAGATGGTGCTCGTGTTCGTCCTTGTTTCGTGAGTATATCAATATATCACCGACAAGCACTATCACGAATTTGTCAAAGTAAGGCTTGCACACGCGGTTCATTAAGTCCATGAACACCGCTGGTGCATTTGTTAAGCCAAAAGGCATAACAAGGAACTCGTAATGTCCGTAGCGAGTTCGGATTGCCGTTTTTGGAACACTTTCTTCTTGAACTCTGAGTTGATGGTATCCTGATCTCAAATCAATCTTCGAATAATAGCTCAATCCTTGTAGTTGATCAACTAGATTGTCAATCCTCGGTAATGGATACCAATTCTTGATTGTGAGTATATTCAACTCCCGATAGTCTATGCACATCCTAAAACTTCCGTCCTTCTTCTTCACGATTAACACTGGAGCTCCCCAGGGTGAGTAGCTTGGTCTAATTAAAACCTTTGTCCAACAACTCTTGAAGTTGTGTGGACAATTCTTGCATTTCCAAAGGAGCAGACTGGTATGGAGACTTTGCCACAGGTACGACACCTGGAATTAAGTCTATTCGGAATTCGACTTGTCGTTGTGGAGGTATTCCCGACAAATCTTCAGGAAAAACTTCAGGGAATTCCTTAACAACCGGGATTTCCTCAAGTTTTAGCTCCATGGCCTTTTTGTCAACTATGTGCGCTAAGAATGCTATACATCCTTTTCGTAGGCACTTTCGGGTTTTCATACAGGAAATAATTCATAACAGCATTTTGTTTGTCTCATCAAGAACAAGAAGTGTTTCGTTATTAGGAAGGGGAATTCGAATGATCTTGTCGTAACATACGATTTCAGATTGATTGATGGATAGCCAATCCATTCCAATTACAATATCAAAACTACCTAGTTGAATAGGTATTAGGTCAATTTTGAATTTTCTTGCTCCTAGTTCTAAGGAACATCCTTTAACAATTTTATCAGATTCAGTCACCTTTCCATTCGCTAATTCGATAGTGAACGGAATATCTAGTTTAATTGACTTTAGTCCAAGTATATCTTTAAATTCTAAAGATATAAAACTAAAATCTGCACCGATATCAAACAAAATAGAAGCAAAATGATCGTTGACAGGGAACGTACCGGGATCATGTTTGGATCCTGTCGTGCCTCTTGAGGTCCAATTACAAAGGCTCTTCTGCGGCCTTTGTTCTCTTTGGGACAGTCCTTCCTGAAGTGTCCCATATCACCATAATTAAAACAGCCTTGGGTTCTCCCTCGTTCTTTATCGTTACCACTGCCTCCTTCTTTGTTAACCACCTCGTTGTTACCCCAACATTTTTCTGTGCGGTGACTCATTTTCCCGCATTTATCACACTTGGTGGCTTGGCATCCACCATAGTGGTGATAACCACACTGTTTACACTTAGGTGCATTTCCATTATATTTCTTACCACTCTTTTCCGTTGTGGCAACGAATGCCTTGGTTTTTCTTACTCGTAGGGGTTTTCTTATGTTTGTTGTTCGACATAGAACCTTTCTTGAAATATGAATACTTTCTCTTATTGTTACTCGAAGTAGACTCCACATGCGTCTCCTTTTTCACCGCACCTTTATTCAGTTTTCCCATCCTTACTACATCCTCATAAGACTTAAGGCAAGAGTTATAGCCTGAGCAATTCTCAATATGGTTCCTCCAGTTCCACCATTGTTTGCAGTATGGTTTGCTTCATGTTGTACGACTGCTTCTGCAACTCACTGGTTCAGTAGAGCAGCAAGCTCAGCTCGTGTTATAGGTAAGGGTTCCGTTTGGGCTTAAAAAGTGTTATTTCGTTCTGGTGCCATGATCTTCATATATATATAAAATATATATCGAAGAGATTAGACATGATCGAAAATAAAAACATGTCGTCACGCACTATGATCATAAGGTCAAGATAGATCATAATGATACTTATGCAAATCTTTCGCACCATATTCATCACATCCTTGCAGGGATGTAAAATAAATTACAACAGTGTGTCAATAAGAAAATACCAACTTATATATGCCATGTCACCTTTTTACAATTATTTTAGTGAAGAAAACAAAAATAATCTCGGAGTTACATCACTTCGGTCGATACACGACATATCGTAATATATAAAATAAGGTGAAGTCTTTTCTTCACATTGTTCCTGATTGATATTTAGTCTCCAAGTCTTCAACAGTCTTTAGTCTTTCACAAAATAGGGTATACTTCCCAAAAGTTAGTAATTGAACATAACTACCGTGGTGTGGGATGTGTAAGTGAAGACTTAGAAATTAGACCATGAAGGCACGTAACCTCCTCCTCGAGACCAAAAATGTGCCTAATGGTGGCAGTCGAGTGGTTCTCAAGGGTATGAATGTGTTCCTCAAATGATAGAGGCGCTTTGTGGAATGTAGAGTGTGGAGGTACTGATAGCGGAAAAATGATAGTAATGGGCCATTCCAGGGGAGGTCGAGTAGCAGAAATCTGAGTCTTAAGATCATGGACTCATCGAAAGGGAAAACTAAGATGAATCTTGGAAGATAAAATTCATAGTTTATAATAATAAGCGGAAAATGGCATGGAAGATAAGGATTAGATGGGCTTATGTCTGGTAGTGGAGGTTGAGAATGTGCATCGGAATAGTAAGGTGGAGAGTCGTGGGTGATAGGATGTATGTGTTGTCCATATGCCTTAGCAGAACAACCATCTGTTCAGGAGGGGAAAACCAAGCAGTTACCTCTATCCTTACAGTATGTATTCCATACTCTATGGACCTTGGTCGTCCAAAGTAAGGAAAGTCCTTCGTCGCATTAACTCATGTGACGAATACATTAGTATTGTTTGAGCTCAACGAATTCCAACAAAGTTGTTATGATTTCTATAGATGTCGAATGGAATATGGTAAGAGACTTGCGCCATGGCTCGTGCCATATTACCCTTTGAGACCAAACGAATGTCAAATAACGTATTTTATCGCAATAACTCCAATAAATATGATAAGGTGTTATAGGCATCGTGAGATTAACCCAAATGTTGGAGTTTTAGAATGTTTGAGGAAAATCCTTCCTGGATGGTTTTCCTAATTTGTTTGCTTAGATGACTTGTCTCAACTGACTTGTGATATAGATCGGATGCTAGGCACGAAATCAATACGTGTAGTTTTTAATGTATTATGGGGAATCATAGTAATCACCTTAGTTAGCGTTCTAAGAAATGGAAAAATTGAATTCTTAAGTAACAACTCATGAATTTTGAACAGGTAGTGATCATTAGTCTGACCCGCAGGGCCCACCAGGATTCCCATCCACTGCAACTTATTATTACGTGGGCCCCCGTAATAATAAATTGCCTTGTATGGTCACCCTAGCGTTCCCTCGTTCAAAACAGACGATCAGTCGGAGAGGGGGACATGATTGTCTAATTACCTTTAACATAGAATGGACCTTCATGATGGTCCACGCGTTAATACTTGTAGCCATCGCTCGCGGAATGGCACGAAGTTAAGAAATAGAAGTAAGAGGATTCATAACAATAATGGCTGAATGGGTACCTTCAAGATGAGTGTTTCATCTACCTTATCTTGGCAAGAATGTCACCAATCATGCTTAATATGAACCATAGGGGCCTCGTTCCTACTAATAGAGTGTTCGTCCAAGGCTACTACCTCCGCCTCATTGTCATCATTGAAGTCAGGCGTTTTCCGTGTCCGAGGGAAAACAACCATCTTTTATGAAATGTCGAGCTCAAGGTTTCACTTAGGGACTACGCCCTACCATAAGCTCATCAACAGATGCGAGGTCAGTACGCTTGTTATGAGAATCCAGAATAATAATAGAATTTGAATACTAAGATATTATGGTCGTGGCAAAATAATCCGTACAACGTCTAGATGTGAACAACTTATAAATAATAGATTTTTGGGCAATTGTACTTTTGTTTTCATCGTTTTTTTATATCGTGTATCGTTTCAAGTTCGACTTATTGTTATTGTGTCTAAACCCCATAGACTTGTACCAAATAAACTAGTCTTTGGTATCATCGTTTCGAACTATCGTTTAATACTATCACATAGTATCCTTGCATTATCGTTTTGTATTTGTGGACGCTTTGTAAAAATATAATGTAGAACGCTTGTTGTAAACAACATCGTTTTGAAATTGTAGACTAGACTCAAAAAGAATCTTAGTTCATTACAATTGATGCTCTGATACCAGGTCTGTCACACCCCGATTTTCGGTTTATGCGGAAGCGTATGGCGAGGTGTGACGAGAGCGGCAATCGTTACAATCAATCGAGTAAACAACATATTTGAAACATAAAAGATGTTCATCCATACATTTGATTCGAAACCATAATTTACATTACATATGTCTTGTTTGAAACATGAAACAACAACAACTTTAACTACATTATTCAAAGTTCAAAACATAACAACCAAAAATGGATGACATCACAAAAGCTTGTGTTCTTGATAACCACTTGAACATATTTTTCCAAAG
Source organism: Helianthus annuus (assembly GCF_002127325.2). Taxonomy (NCBI): domain Eukaryota; kingdom Viridiplantae; phylum Streptophyta; class Magnoliopsida; order Asterales; family Asteraceae; genus Helianthus; species Helianthus annuus. The sequence goes on from NC_035437.2 coordinate 56,549,266, forward strand.
CCGTCCACTAATCTCCTGTAATACATGTTAATTTTGAAAACATCAACAAAAGTTGAGTGAATTCATGTTATTTTGTTTTCGCATCAAATGAGTCTCCAAAACATTTGAAGTAATAAAATTCGTTTTTGTATAGTATGATAAAAAAAATTGTATGATCATTAGTGTGTTGCAAGGACACTAATATGTATGCCGAATAGGAGGCAACCAAACCTTGACAATTTATCGTGTGTGTCAACGACACTAGTTTGGACACAAAGGCACTCTTGACGATCGTGGTTATCGTTGTCGTTAAGAGTGGGGCTTGCCAAAACCCAAATAGATCTATCCGTTTGTTCCTCGGTACTTGTTTATTCATTAATGGCCCCTTTATTTTAACACCTATCCGCATGTGATCAAAATAGTTTCATTGTATTATCATACTATTTGTAACATGTATACATCCCCGAAGTTTAAAACTATAAACATTTAAAGTAAAAGGGGAAACATGAACTCACAGATTTGCGTTCCGTGCAAATCTCTATTCGATTCCTTGTTCGCGGTTCGTTTCTTAACCTACAAGTGTTCTAATCAAGTTAGACACTTAGGTTTGTTTTTGTGTATCGTACAAATATTCTATCTTGTATTTTGTTTTTGTGTTTTCGTATATATATATAACTTCCTTGTATATATACATTTATTTTATTTTATTTGTGTTTGAATGGGCTTAATTTATGTTTTAGAATTTAAGTCCATTTTAGGTATTTGGTGCTTATGGGCCTAGTCCAAATAACTTTGTTTGAAAATATGGGTCAAGTCCAAATTAATTTGTAGGGGTGGGCCTTAGCCCAAAACATTTTATAAAGGTAGACCTAGCCCAATTTAGTATATAGTTGTGGACTTAGCCCAAATAACTTGTGTAAGAATGAGCCTAGCCTAAATTGTTTTCTAAAATATATCTAGTCCATAATAATTTATAAATATTGGGTTTTTAGCCCAAGTATTTTGTAAAGTGGGTTTTAGCCCAATTTTGACTAAAAATACATTTTAGTCCATTGTTTTGTAAAAGTGGGCCTAGCCCAAATTTTATTTATGAGAAATGGGCATTAGCCCAATTTTTAATTTATGGACTAGTTTTCAAAATGCAAAACTTTGGGCTAGTGAAAAATAATAATAGTAATACTTGTATTTTTATAAAAATCTAGTTTTTCTAAAAATCATTATTTATGCCAAAGTTGAACATTTTAGTGCATAAACTTGTGTGACGGTTCATATTTTATTCTAGTCGTTTACTACTTGTCGGTTTTATTTATTCATATCGTTTGTCCCGTTGTGTCGTCCGTCACATTTTACCATTTGCTTTGTTTGTGCCATTTTTGTTTGTCCAAAAGTCCATATAGTCAAATAGTGTCCGAATTTGTCCATTTGTGTTTTCGTGTCCAAGGATGGACTTTTTATTTCGTTTTTCATGTTCATATATATATATTTGTAATTTTTATGGATGTGTATCAATTGTGCATTTGTTCCTATTTGAACTAACATATGATGTACACATCAAAAATATATATACTTATGATACTTGATGAATATTTTTGTAAGTACACATTTTATCCAAAAATATATACTTGTCATTTTTATTTAGAAATCTTTTTATAAAATATGGATTTATGTCTTTGTCCAAAATTTGTTTGACCATGTTCAAAGACCTCAAGTAGTTGTTTTAGTTACATAATTCTTTGTTTAACAACTTTTAGAACATAACAAAATTTATAAAAATTTTGCCATAGTTTTGTTTGAAATATGGAACTTTACCCAAGTTTATACAAAACTTGTTTTCAATTTATTTCAATACAAAACATCAAGTATCAATATCTATCCAAATTTGTCAACAAAAGTAGCATGAACATGATATTGTTCTTAACTTTCCTAAAAAGGAAACTTTATTCCTTATTTTTACCAAAAATTTGTAGAACAAGATTTTATCAAAGACTCTTGTTTTAGATGTCTTACAAGGTCATTTAAAGCATAAATGTGTATTCAAAACGTTTACTACCAACACATTTGTTGTTCTTGATTCTTTCCAGAAATGGAAACTTTATTCAAGTAATTTATCAAAAATTTAGTTTCTTGGATTTAAATAATTTCTCATGCTTCTCTAGCATGCATGTTAACTATTTAAATCATAAAAACCCATGTTCATCATTTTTGTTGATGAATCTTGGTAGATCTAACATGCATGTGTTTAGATCATGTTTTTATACAAGAATAACCAAGATTCATTTTCACTAGCATAAGCTTCTTCAAGTTCATCCAAAATCATAGAAAAATCATAAGATAAAAATAATGATTTTTGGTTTTTCTTAGTGTTTTTCATATGGGTTTTGTTTTGGTTTGATTCAAGATGAACTTGTATTCTTTAAAAACTCAAGAATAATAAAATAGAAACTAGTGAAGGATTCTTACAATTTTGCTAGAAAAATAAAGATGATGATATGAAAATGTTGATGATTCAAGAACTCCTAGTGCTACCAAAGTGCTTCTAGTGTATCTTCAAGTCTTGGAAATGCTTTGAATCAACCATGCACCTCCATGTATGTACGAATTTCTAGCTGTTTAGATTTTTGGAAGTGAAGATGGGAATTGTTTGGCTTGGCCGATTTCAACAAAGAAGGGAAAAGGAAAGATGAAAGTTTTGGTGTTGTAAATTATGAAAGTGAAATGAGGAGTGTTTGCATGTAGTCTTGGATCTCAAAGTGATTCATAATTGAATTGAATAAAAAGTTAGACATCACAAATGACTAAGCACTCCTCCATGTCTTACAACACATCAAATTTGAAAAGTGAGTGGGCATGGGGACCCACACATGTGGTGAGCTAGCATGGGGGGAAGGTTTTTTTTTTATTTTTTTTTAAAGTTAGCTATATTTTATAAACTTTATAAACTTTGATAATTCATATAAATTTTTTTATAAAGTTTCAAGGTTCCACATTTTAAAGTAATGTGACACTAGGTAAAACTAGTCCACCAAAATTTTTAGTTTGTTGTTCGGGTGAAAAAGTCGGTTCGGGTCCTGTACCGGGTTAAATACTGACACCGTGTTTTGTTTAGATAAATACATAACAAAAATTATTTTTGTACATGTTTTATTATCCAAATAATTAATCCAACTTTTTGGACTGAAATTTTATTATTTTTGACACGGTTCCGGTACCGGCTTTTCTGACTGGCAGTTTACTGAACTAGCCGTGCAGCTTAACGCAATAAAATTCGATTGCGGATTTTGTGTCGTTTTTAATACCTATAATATTTATATTATTTATGTCAAATAATATTTATTTTTGGGTTTTCGGACTGTTACTGTTTGGTTCTGCGGAATGCTGTAAATTTCCATAGGATTGCTGTATTATTCTGCTGACTTGGACAATTTGGTTTTTAATTGGAATTTTGTAAATAATAAGGCACATGTTATTTTTGGACAAAGCTTTTTATAGAATATTTGTGTAGACATATCCGTATGTCTTGTTTTTATCGTGTCAGACTGTACCGCGACTAGTACTGACAAGTATTGTTTAATCGCGTTCCTATTGTTAGTCTAGGATATTGTTTCCAATCGCAACGGATTTGTTATCATAATTTACTATGATTTTTGTAATTCCTAGACTCTCAAGACTTTAATTAATTAAAATCAAGTCGTATACGCGAAAATAAAAATTTAACTAGTTGTTCAGGTTGTACGGAATTACCGGAATTTTGCCGATTGTCACAATGACAGTGTTTACAATAAGAGGAAATACCGGCAGCACCTCGGTATCACTTTACCCGTTCGTTACAAATGATGACAGTTTGAACCCTATTTATACTAGAAGACCCAACCGTTTGAACATGCTCAAACGGTTAACACTTTCAAACAAAAGGCCTCAAACGGCCACACCCTTTCAAACGGATAAAAATTACAAACGGTCACCTTACATATGATTCAAACGGTCATGTCTTCATTTCTAATTGGACCATCAAATGGACATGTCTTATTGGACCAAAATATCTTTTGTCTTCATTCATCTTGACTTTCACGTGAATGTTGAATTGATGAGCATGTTTAACTAGTGACATCATATATGTGATGTCACTCGTCATGTCACATATATGATGTCACGCTTGTTGAGATCCACACCGAAACCGAGACTTGACATAAGACGAAGACGACAGATGAATGCACCAACAAAAGGAGAACGTGTTTTAAGTGTGGGGAGTTTGGACATATCATTAAAAATTGTACAAATACTCCAAAAGAGAAATTTGTTGAAAGAGCACCACCTGAAAAGGTTCACCCACAACGTCGTCCTTTTTCACCAAAACATGATAAAAGAACTGTTAAGGAACAAGAAACGAAACAACGACGTCAAAACATCAAAGCTGTTGAAAAGGCTTTAAAATCTGAAGTCAAAAGGGAACCAAGTTCTTCACAATCATTAATACCAGAAGTTTCAAAATCTGTTTATAAGAATCAAACTGGTAAACAAAAACAAACTTGGAAACCTAAAACGGGTGAAAGTTCAGGGGGGAGGTGCAGGGTTTGAAAATCATCAAGAAATTGAAATTACATTTCTTGATTCTCAGGGGCAACCCAAGTCTATGAAGGCTTGGGTCCCCCTCTCCAACTAATCTTTGAGTGAGTGTGTAGGATGTTCCAGGAGGAACTTTCGATAGTTGTAAGGTTGATAGTGGAGCGTCCTTGCACAAGATAGGCGACAAAAGAAATTGTTGCCTTTGATGGAGAAAAAAAAGTGAAAGAAATGTCTGAGAAAGAAATTGAAAAGCTTCGACAAAATGAGAATCATTCAAAAGTTTTATTGTTAAAGGCCTTGATCGGGTCCCAGGATAGATTCAATCAAAATGTACGCACCTGCAGCACGCCTGAAGTTCAAAAATTCACAAGATGAACGTGCAATGTACATTTCTTCGCAGTGTGATTGAAGACAATGTGTTTGTTGAACAAACCAACCGGGTGTGCGGATGCCCATGCGTGGATTGTACAACCGCACACTACTTCTCAAGAGAAAGACAAAGACCTTCGCTGGTGCAATATGGAAAACCAGCCGGACCCAGAGGTTTATGATCTTGTTGCTGGGAAGAGATTTCTCGATTAATTGAAGTAGCTACAAAGAATCGACTTTGAAATTCACACCGAGTGGATGTCCAGTTTGGGAGAGCACTTAGATTCCTTGCAATGCACGAAGCAGTTGCAGGATACGGTTTTAAATTTCTAATCTCTCCTATACTTGTCGATATTTAAGCTGCTTTTTGAATTATCATCTCGTACAGCACTCTTTAGCCTCACACGTTGAACTCGAATATGACCTCACACGTGATTGTTTCACTATGAAACTCGTCAATGTTGTCATGGTCCGCACCGCTTACCGACGTGCCAACTCATTTTCTCCAAAATTCGATTGAATCTTTGTATATATTTATTTATTGCTTTCCGTCTTTACAATTGAAAAATGAAAAATACCAAAAAGATTTTAGGTGTGTTTTAATTTAAACTTTATAAAAGCCAAAAAGATTTTGCTTCTAGTTTATTTTTGATTGACCGATGTTGGAACTCGAGTCTATCCTAACCAAAATCCTGATTTTAAGCCGGAAAACAATTGCATCTTCATAAACAGTCGAAGTTAACAAGTTTTGAAAGTTAAAGGATTAAAATTGATCAATGTTTTAAACTTTCAAACTGTTATCGGTCGGTGTTTGATTGAGATATGGTCACATAGGTGTCATTTGTTTAAATGTTAACTATATTCCAAGTAGTTGTTCTCATTATGTGTTTAGATTTCTTGCAGGTGCAGATGCTAAAAGCGAGGAGAACATGTTCGATGGTAAGCTTTGGAATGAAGACACGACGTGAAGGCACTCAAAAGATAAATATGATCGAGTTGCCGATGACCCTTCATCAACACCACAAGGATCTAAAGAATTAACGATCAAAAGATTCACGAGCATGACTCAATGGAGAGTTCATTCTAAGGGGGAGTTTGTTAACACACTTCCTAAATGAAAAGGGAGTTTGTTGATACACTTTCTACTTACGACATGTGAAGACTTTGAAGATTCTTCGACATAGAAGACACAGAAGACGAACCATCACGAGTAGCGTCCAAGGGGGAGTTTGTTGATACACTTTATGTGGACGCGACTCGACTCGGTTCGGTTCAACTTGGTTTCGACACGGTTAGGTCCGGCTGAAGCCCGACGTCACGACATTCCTCCGTCGTGCGCCCCATTCGACACGCGAGGCACGGAGCGCTGCGAACCAAGTCCCGATGACACATCACACTGACATCATTATTGTGATGTCATGATGATGTCATGGTTGACTAATCTTTACAAATTGAATATTTGTTGAATCTGTTTCGTAAGGAATGCATGTTTTGGCCGAAATCTTCAGTTGGGCTTTGACTTTTCAATTTGGGCCATAACAAACGACAAAACATATGGATTAAAATGTATGTCGACGAAACAGAAAGTGTTTCGTCGACTTTGTTGTTTCGTCGTGCCATCTTTGCGTTTCGTCTTGGTCTGTGTCTGTCTAGTATAAATACCCCCTCATAGTTTCTGTGTGAGATAGAGAACAAAGGGGAGAGCTGTGAGACTTTGAGAGAGTCTGTAAAACATTGTTTGTATATGTTTTTATCGGTTCTCATCCCGTTTAATCAATAAATTGTGTTTCATTGGTTAAACCGTGTTCTTATTAACTGTGTTTGGTTTGGCATCGTTACGGGGATTCCGCACCCGTGACCGTGTTTGTGATAAACAAGGATTTGGTTTTGTTATCGATCCTCCGATCTCGGGACCTACAAATGCCCACTTCGCCCAGACTATATTGTCTTAATCGGGCCCAGGCTGGTTTAAGAGTTTGGCTTGGGGTTCCTCCTGAAACCATACCATTTGCTGCCAATTTACAAGCGTTGTGCCACCACAAGACCAGTACTCTCTGGCGTAACACACGGTGGGACAAAAACCTGGGTGAGCTCAGGATAGATAGGATAGATATGGCACCTCTGCAGGGAGGCTAGGCTCTACCCATCATTGCCTAATCCACCAACGTGACATAAGTGGCGATTGAACTTGGATCTCCATTGGAGAATCCAAGCCTCTCTACAACTAGGCCACAAGTGGTGGATTCTAAATTTATCTTCTAATATATTTAATCTTTATCTTTATCCTTATTTTATCTTATTCTTATGTCTTATTTATTTAATATTTTTTTCTTAATTATTTCTTTTATTTTTTGCTTATTAGTAATAACTATTTAAAATTTTATTGATCTAACCACATGCGACATACACGTTTCTAACCTTTTAATAAATATATTAAAAGACAAAGTAAAATGTCATTTTATTTAAATAGTACATCAAAGTTCATTTTTTCCCAATAACTTGACGACTGTGTGTTAGCTAATTATATTATAATTATTCAAGGCGTGTAATACACTTGTTTATTCAACTTGTACAATACACGGGTTTTTAAAGAAGTAACTTTTTTATAACTTAGTATATAAAAATATATTTAATCAACGTGTAGAGGTTCTTACCTAGTTTACTTATAAAATTAAAATCAGAAGAAGAGATTTGATGCTCACATGTGACATTCGTTGAAATCCTTTATTAGATAAGGATATGTAACTAGTTTTTTTATAATTTAATTATATTAAAATTATTCAAGGCGTGTAATACGCTTGTTTATTCAACTCGTACAATACACCAGTTTTTGAAGGAGTAACTTTTTTATTACTTAGTACATAAAAATATATTTAATCAACATGTAGAGGTTCTTACCTAGTTTACTTATAAAATTAAAATTGGTAGAAGAGATTTGATGCGACATGTGAGATTAGTTGAAATCCTTTATTAGATAAGGATATGTAATTAGTTTTTTTTATAATTTATATAGTGGTACAATATACAATGTAATATAATGTAATAACATACAAGGTGATTAGTAATGTAATATGATTCAATAGATAGTGCAATATGATATAATTCTCTTTCCTCTAATAAATCTAGTTGTTCATGTCTACAATAGTATATTTAATAACAATAGTATATTTAATATCATCCATTTTTTTATCCAGTTATTCTTATATAGGTTAACAAACACATGTACAAGAGTTAGGTTGGGGTCACGCCACTTCTACAAAGCCTATGTAATGTGTTTACTCTCTCTCCATTTTCTATATAGTTTGTAATGGTCTCACTAGACATATTAATTGTTTAACACTTACCTAATTTCGCTATATATTTAAATACATTTTTCAACAAATACAAATCTTAACTATTAATAGAAAAAATACAATTATATATAATTAATTGCAAATTGCTCATTTCTTATGTTGAAGTTAATACTGTGCCTTAACCATTTTCACATGCTTTGCCATAGTTATAAAATATGAGATCTTACACTTTTAAAGTATTTCTTTTTACCGAATTGGCCTTCTCATTTTATATGTAATTCTGTTCACTATTAGGGCAATTCCGCCATATAAAATGACCGAATTGGCCTTCTCATTAACAGAAAAAATGGATGAAATTAACCTTATGTACTAAAATGTCAATGGTGATACCTTTTTGGATCCACAGATGGAAAAATGAAATCTTTGGACTAAACCGACAAAATGTCCCATACCACAAGGATTAAAATGGCATTCAACTCTTACATATATTTAGGATATACAATTTAGAAAAAAATAATCAGGGGTATAATCCTATATAATCTTAAAATTTTCAGACAAAAAATCAGAACTTATACACTTATAACCGAAACATTGGGGTGGGCGAGTGTACCCCGGGCACCCATAATACTTCGCCCATGCTTGTTATCATTTGTTATTAGAAGCCCCTATATGCCACAATCTCGGACATCATAGATCGCAAATTCAAGTACAAATAACTACGGTGTATTCTGCAACACCTCCTTCCAACGATGATATATCTGATGGTAAAACAACCATTGGTACAATGTCGAAAGAGAAATACTTGCTTCAGTTTAGAAAACACTACACTCATATTGAAAGCGAAAAACATTAGAAAGACTAAAAACTTTCATCTTATGACAATATTGCAGAAGATGTTATGGCGTCAGCATTTTCGAGTTATGATTCTTCAATTACATTTCCTAAATTGTCTACGTGGAACATAAAGACAACAATTAGGTCATGATAAACATTTGTTGCAACTGAACTTGAATGCTTTGTGTATCAACTGAATTCCTGTTTGGTTGCGTCCATATGCACATACAGCTTGGGCTTGTGCGTTTTTTTCAAGTACGCAATAGAGACCTTATTTTCGTACTTATTTAATTTTTTTTTGAAGCAAGCAAAATTAATTGTAAGAGCAAATCCTGGTTTGTTTGTTATTATCTTTTTTATTTTATTTCAACTTTTAGACCTGAAAGAGCTGGGCAATTGCATTTGAATTATTCATCAGTTAAAGATTTAATTCTTCACTATTTAAAAGAAGGTTGCAGGCCCAGCTGCTGTATATCTTCATTATTTACTTATGTTTAAATTTTAAATTTCTTGTTTAGTTGTTTCACATATAGAGGTCGTAAAAAGGGTGGGTTAGGCAGTTCACATATTGGGTCAAAACGAGCCATATTAACATATTAATAAGTTGACTCAGTGTAACCCGCAAACATTGTTTTTTCCTTAAGAAAACCAGTTATAAATAGTTACGAGCGTTAGTTGTTAAATACCAAAGTATTTTTTTTCTAAACGCAATTAAAAACCAGCTCAAAAGCTCTCGAGTTCAATCTGATGAGTTCCGGGAAAGTAATAAATACCGGAGGTAACAGTTAATATAGTAGGTTTATATATTGTTAGTTATTGTTTACAAATTGTGTAACTTGGCTGTTGTTTGATATTCAAATTGAATATTTAACATGGAGATTTGTTCACTTTTTGTTTGTCACTTTTTCTTCACTTCGGCGGGTGGAAATATGTTTAGTTGAGACGCACCCGCAGCAACGCGCGGGCTTTCCCCTTAGTATTAGAATGTAATAATTTCTATAATTAATATTAGACTACTGTAGGTCCCTTCTCGGAAGATGACGAACCTAAACCTTGTTATACTAACCCACTAGCAAGTGCGGAATCCAAGCTAGTGAGCAAACCGGGATGAAACAAGCACAAATACAAACACACAAAGATTCACCGATTAACACCACTGTATTAATACGTATGAAAGGTTTCGGTTACAAGCACTATGTTCACAAATCTGTTCTGCGAACTCTCAAGTGTGTGTGTGTGTGTTCGGACAGAATGCTCTCAAACTCTCTATCTTTCTATCTGTGTGCATCTATATGTCTTGAACACACTGCATGGGTATTTATACCCATACACTGCAAGTCTGTCCGAAGGATCAAGGGGACTACTCGATAGATGATCTATCGAGCATCCAGCATTCGAAGGATAGGCATATACCTCGAAGGATGGTGTATCCTTCGAGGTCCAACAGCATCCATCGAATGTTCATCTTTCGAGCACATCGAAGGATCTAAATCAACCTTCGATGTCTCATCCTTCGAGACAGACAAATTACAACTAATTTACTAACTGTTGTGTTGGTGCACTTGTGTCTGTACTTTGTCTGTATTCGGTCTATATGTAAACGATGTCCTTGGTAGTCTGTAAGTTGACCAAGTCAACCATCCTCCGGATTGACTTGGCCAACAGTTGGAATATGTTTGATATGTTTGTCTGAATCGAAGGATAGCCTCGAAGGATAATGTTGATCCTTCGAGGTGCTCGAAAGATATGCTTCGAATGATTAGACCTCGAAAGATGATCTTTCGAGGTCCCTGCTTATCCTTCGAATACTTTGTCCTCGATAGATGATCCTTCGGACCATCTATCGGATCCTTCGACCAGACCTGCTGTGTATGGGTATAAATACCCATGTAGTGTGTTGTTTCAAGAGGACTTGAGAGGCTTGTGAGATAGATGCACACATAGAGAGAGTTTGAGAGCATTCTATCAAAACACACACACACACTAGAGAGTTTGCAAGTTAGATTTGTAAACATTGTGCTTGTAACCGAAACCTTCATTTGCATTAATACAAGTTGTGTTAATCGGTGAATCTTTGTGTGTTTGTGTTTGTTCTTGCTTCATCCCGGTTTGCCTACTAGCTTGGATTCCGCACTTGCTAGTGGGTTAGTATAACAAGGTTTAGGTTTGTTCTCGATCCTCCGTCGAGGGACCTACAAGTGGTATCAGAGCTAAGGCTCTTTACCTTGTTTAAAACCGGGTTTTTGTTCAAGTCTTGGGTTAGTTTTCGTCAGATCTGGAAAACTTACAGTCGCCGTGTTCTTGCTGTGTTCTTGAAGTTCTTGATATCTTCATACTTCGAAAGATATCTTCATACTTCGAAGGATCAGTTAACTGTTCGAAGGGTCAAACAAAAGTTTCGAAAGGTCATCTCTTATTACGAAGGGTCATCTTGATATTCTTGAAAGATCAACCTTGGCTTCGAAGGGTCATCAAGCAATAGTTCGAAGGATCAACATCATACAAGACTTCGAAAGATCAACTGTGTGTGTATCAAAGGATCATCATAACAGAATCGAAAGATCAGATATTACATTCGAAGGATCCAACTTTGTTGTTGAGATATAATATTCGAAGGATCAGATATTAATATCGAAGGATCCTGTTGATTGTGCACCGCCCAAATTGACCACCGATTATGGTGCACCGCCCAAGACAAGGCAATAAACAGTTTGTTTGTGGGATCAAGTAAATAAAAAAAAAAAAAAGGAGTATTTGTTGTTTATTGGTCACCGCCCCAAGTGTCCAATAAGCTTGACTGTTTGTTGTTGGTTCACAGCACAAGGCACCGCCCACAAGAAAATAAGTTTGTTTGTTTTGTTGTTGGTACTCACCGCCCAAGAAAACAATTAAAAAAAAATTGTGTTCACTTTTCAAAGAACTACCATTTGTTGTTTGTTGGCTGTTGACCACCGCCCAAGGCACCAATCAAGTGTCCAATAAACTTGCTTGTTTGCTGTTGATATTCAAGGCCCAAGGCACCGCCCACTAAGAGGATAAAGTTAACACATGGGCTTTTGTTGGTTGTTGTACACCGTTTAAGGGACCAAAGCCCAAAGAAGGACCTACCAAGTGACAAACACATGGGCTTTTGATATCTATAGTCCAAAATCTACAAACGTTCATCTTTCGTTTGTATCAAATTACGAAAGATAATCTTTCGAGACCGGTTGGGTGTTTGTCTTTCGTGTGATCCTTCGGTTGATCCTTCGATAATTTAATCCTTTGTCAATCATCTTTCGAAATATTCATATAAAATTCATTTTTCTGATCAAAAATGAATCCGGCATGGGGTAATCCGTCAACTGAAGAGAGCAGTACGTTTTCTGCAAGATCCAGTGTGCCATGCAATTCTGATATGTATTTTGGAACTTCCAGTACTTCGTTTGCAAGACCCGTTCCACACGCTCCATTAAAAACGGAGTACGTCACAATCACAGATTGTTTTGGCAATCCAAAACAAGTTCCTGTAAAGCCAGCTCCCACCACAGACATGTATGGAAATCCATTACCCCCAGTTGCCGTGCAACACCATTATTCTACTATAGAATCGTCATTTCTTAATCCCAAGAACAGTAGTCAGACAAAAACGGCGTTGTATGCTGAAATTGTCAAAGATGTCAGCAAGGGTGGATCCTCGGGGAATGATAACAGTTCTGAACATGTTAGAAGTTCAGATGAAGATGTTTCAACTTCAGTTGAGGGTGATACAACTTCAAGTTCAAGTGAGGATGGATCTGAATGTGAATCATCAAGGGAGATTGTTGATTCTGATACAGAAAGGCCAACACCTGAGAGTAATTCCAGTCAGGTATGTGTTGATGAACCAACTGCTGTAGATTGTGATAATTGTGCTAGATTAAAGGCAAACATGTCTGAGTTGCAAGGCAAACATGATGCTTTACAAGCTAGTTTGTTTGACTTGCAAGACAAACATGTTTCATTGAATGCCAAGTGGTGTGAATTGCAAAGCAAACACGAAGCTTTGCAAGAGAAATATGATGTGACATTTATCCACAACCAGAAGTTGACCGTGGATCTTTCAAAATGCACAGAAGCCAACATGTTTTATGAAAACCATGAAAAAGAATTTAAGTCAATGATTGAGACATTAAAGAAAGATAAAACTGAATTGACTAAAATGGTTTCCAGAAAACAAACGGACATTAATTTGTATATCTCACGTCTTGAGACAATGCAAAAAGAAATGGTCTGTGTAAAAACGGAAAGTGAGGCAATCCAACTCAAGCTAGATAGCTATTTGAGTTCTAGCTATGTGTTGGATCACATCATTGACGTTCAGAAAGAAAAACGGGATGTCACATGTATAGGATATAAGAAATGTCCACCACCTGTGAGACACAATTATGATGCGATGCCTGACGAGGAGGATAGAGTGTTCTTTGAACCATCTGTTCCTCTAGATGTAAAGGAGTTTGCAGCAGGACTCGGATACAAGAAAGATGTATCACCAGACTCAGATACTTCAGCGGATGCATGTGTGTCATCATTGAGGATGCTGATTCTTCTGATGATGAATCTGATGATACCATCCCAGCAAAGTCTGATGCGGAAGTCAAAGATGGGGACATACCTCTCGAGAATTACATTCTATGTGATCCTCCTGCAAAACCCGCTAAGACTGTTGCAATCGAGTCCTCGTCTGCAAAAGAGTCAGAGGGTGTGAACTTGCTGTACACTCTCGTTGGTGATGATAAAATCTACTCTGACAAAGATTTTCCTATTAAAAATGTTAATCAATCTTTAATAAGTAAAGTCTTTGAAGATTCGACAAGTAATTTTTTGGGAAAGACAGGACCACGTGTTACAGTTACACAGTGTCCTCCTATTCCAAAGGCCGAAATTCGGAAACAGTTTGGAAATAAGAAATTACCAACAGAGAAGAGGCAGCCAAATCATATCGAACCTAAAGGAAAGGCACCGACTCAGGGTCAGAAGAAACAGACCCAAAAGAAAAACAAGAATGTGAACTTTGTGAAATCTAAGGGAACAGACAAAATTGAAACTTATGAGAACAAATCTAACTTAGATTTTGTTAAACAAGCAACAGTTTTGAAAAGAAATGATCCAAACTGTTCAAAACCTAGTACCTCGGGATCACAAAGTTCATCATCATCGGTAAGACAAACGCATGATGCTTCGGGGATTGTTGAACGAAGATATTGTTTTGAATGTGGTACACTTGGACACATAATTCGAAATTGTCCATATCTTCATAAGTTGAAAGCAAAGATTGATGATCCTCGTGAACCAAATCATGCCGCCCAAGAGAATAGAAAAGGCAAACAGGGCGAAAATCGGAAGATAAACCTTGTGAAATCAAGAGGGACTGATAAAATTGATACTTTCAAAAACAAATCCAAAAAGGATTCTGTTAAACAAAGTAAAATTTTGAAAAGAAACAGTCAAAACAACTATACACAACAAACAAACGGTTGTGATGTAGGACCAAGTACCTCTAGATCACGAAGTTCGTCATCCAGCTATTACAGTTATGATGCTCCGAGGTTTGTTGAGCGGAGATCATGCTTTGAATGCTGTGAGTATGGGCACATCATTAAGAATTGTCCATATCTCATCAAGAGAAAGACAAAAATTGATGCCCCCCATGGTAACAATTACCATAAAAGATCTGTTTCACAAGAACAGGACCCTCGTCTTGTTAAACAACGAGCAAAGAAACAGAAAAAGAAACAAAGAAAAGAAGTTGAAAAGTTTTTAAAACCGGAGATTATTCAAATAAAATCTGTTAAATCGGATGTTAAACATGAAAAACAGAAAGAGATTTGGATACCAAAACCGGTAACTGTTTCAGGGGGAGCTACATCAATTCCGAATCATCGGGAAATGGATGTTACAATTCTCGATGATGACGGACGACCCAAGTCTGTGAAGGCTTGGGTCCCACTCTCCAACTAATCTCTAAGTGAGTGTGCAGGAAGTTCCAGGAGGAACTATTGATAGTCTTAGGATTGTTGATAGTGGAATGTCCTTGCACAAGATAGGCGACAGAAGAAATTGTTGCCTTTGATAGAGAGAGAGGAAAGAAAAAGAAAATGTGGCTGAATGAAGTTGCAAAATTCGACCAAATGAAGAACGTGCCGAAAATTTGGTCATTCTGGTTTTGATCGGGTCCTCAGGAACGAATGAAGTGAAATGTGTGCCGATGCCTTTGCATGGATTGAACATCCGCACACCATTTCTGAGAGAGAAAGTCAAAGACCTTCGCTGGTACAATGTGGAAGACCAGCCGGAACCGGAGGTTTATGATCTTATTGCTGTCAAGAGACTTTTCAATAGTTGCAAATTCGACTTTGAAGTCCACACCGGGTGGATATCCAGTTGGGAGAGTGCTTAGATTCCTTGCAATGCACGGAACAGTTGCAGGATACGCCTTTAAATTCTTAATCTCTCCCATACTTGTCGATTTTTAAGCTACTTTGTGAATTATTATTATCTCGAACAGCACTCTTTGACCTGACACGTTGATCTCGGATATCACCTCACATGTGATTGTTTCAATATGAAACTCATCAATGTTGTCATGGTCCGCACCGCTTACCGACATGCCAACTCACTTTTCCAAAATTTGTTAAATCTTTTCTCATAAAACTTAATTTTGGTAAACGGCATTAAGGTCAAGCACAAGAGTAAAACCAACATCGGAAAATCATTTTTGTAAATATCTTTGTGTGTTTTAAATTTATCTTAGTTTATTGATTTTAGGGGGAGTAAATCCAAAAATCTGAAAATCCAAAAACATCGAAAAATTTCAAAAACACAATAACAATAGAAAATCAAAAATGAGTTTCCTGGCGAGAAAAAGAGAAAGTGATAGTAAATCAGTGGTCTATACAAACCTCTTTAAACCTTAAATGAAAAACGATAAGCAACTCTATATAAGATGTATCGGTAGGCTCACAATCATTTTAAAGTGTGCAGGGTGATATAAATCTTAATCGACTGAAGATCAGGTGGGAACCATTCATTGGCATATGGTCTTAGTACCGAAATTTCGTTTGATAGATTGCCGAGGTTCTGAGATATTCGGTCTTTATGCTGCTTATCATCTGGGTATCATGGTTGTATCTTTTACCGAAAAATAACGGGGACGCAAGTCTAGATCTTCCATGATACTATACATACGTGTACATATTACATACTGCATTCGACCTCAATAAGTGATAAACAATCACATGTCCAAATCAAATAAGTGATAATATATCACATTTATCCGGGTGTCAAGTTCGTCTCTCTGCTGTACGAAAGTACTGACCTGTTCACGGACTTGCACCTGTGCCCTCATGCATACGAAAATCAAGCTCCTCATCAATAAGTGATTATATCACATAGGGCTTGTTTTCAAATCAAAATAAGTGAGTATCTCACATCTTATACGGTCAAACAGATGATAATCGGTATACTCACCGGTAAGATGAACCCTCGTGCATACCTTGATACGGGAATGTGTCATGATGTGGATGAACATCGGTCGGTAAGTATAAAACATACCTTAACGTATCCCCTCGCCATGATTACATCTGATAAGTTGAGCTTAAGTGGACAACAATACCGATAATTGTTATAGGATGTTTATCTTAATGTTAACTAATTGAACAACAAGAGTGTTTTGGCATGACCGTACACTGATATGATTCTCTTACCCTCGAAACTCGCAAAAAGAATGTCTGTAAATATTTATTTACTGCTTAACTTTTATTGTTTTCTGTTAAACAGTTTCGTCGTTTGGTGCATATCAGTACGACATTAGCGGTGATGTTGTTTTGATAACACTCAAAGGATTTTAAATTGTTGTCTTTTAACTTCAAAAATACCAAAAAGATTCTAGGCGTGTTTTAATATAAACTTTATAAAGGCCAAAAAGATTTTCTTTCTACTTTATTTTCGATCGTACGATGTTGGAACTCGAGTCTTCGTTGCCTGAAATCTGAACGAAAACCGAATTGACTAAATCTTCATAAACGGTCAAAATTTGCATGTTTGAAAGTTAAAGACTAAAATTTGACAAATTTATTAAACTTTCAAACTGTCGGACGATGTTTGATTATGACATGGTCATTCGTGTGTCATTTGTTTATGTTTATACTATATTCCAAGCAGTTGTTCTCATTACGCGTTTAGATTTCTTGCATGTGCAGATTCTAAAGGCTAGGAGAACATGGTCGATGACAAGCTTTGGAATGAAGACACGACGAGAAGGCGCTCAAAAGATGAAGATGATCGAGTTGCCGCTGGCCATCATCAACACCACAAGGATCTCATTTCATAAAGATAAAGTCTTTTCACGAGCATAACTCAAGGGGGAGCTTATGTTAAGGGGGAGTTTGTCAACACACTTCCTACATGATACGGGTAGTTTGTTGATACACTCTCAGCTTTCAAGACTTGAAGACTTTGAAGATCCTCCGACAATGAAGACTTGAAAGGATATCAGAGTTTTGGTAACTCGAAGACCAAAGACCGTCGAAGTTCGAGACGAGTCTACAACTATAGAAGATAAAGACAAAGCTACAGCCAAGGGGGAGTTTGTTGGTGCACTTGTGTCTGTACTTTGTCTGTATTCGGTCTATATGTAAACGATGTCCTTGGTAGTCTGTAAGTTGACCAAGTCAACCATCCTCCGGATTGACTTGGCCAACAGTTGGAATATGTTTGATATGTTTGTCTGAATCGAAGGATAGCCTCGAAGGATAATGTTGATCCTTCGAGGTGCTCGAAAGATATGCTTCGAATGATTAGACCTCGAAAGATGATCTTTCGAGGTCCCTGCTTATCCTTCGAATACTTAGTCCTCGATAGATGATCCTTCGGACCATCTATCGGATCCTTCGACCAGACCTGCTGTGTATGGGTATAAATACCCATGTAGTGTGTTGTTTCAAGAGGACTTGAGAGGCTTGTGAGATAGATGCACACATAGAGAGAGTTTGAGAGCATTCTATCAAAACACACACACACACTAGAGAGTTTGCAAGTTAGATTTGTAAACATTGTGCTTGTAACCGAAACCTTCATTTGCATTAATACAAGTTGTGTTAATCGGTGAATCTTTGTGTGTTTGTGTTTGTTCTTGCTTCATCCCGGTTTGCCTACTAGCTTGGATTCCGCACTTGCTAGTGGGTTAGTATAACAAGGTTTAGGTTTGTTCTCGATCCTCCGTCGAGGGACCTACATGTTGGCCAAGTCAAACCAGGAGGACGGTTGACTTGGTCAACTTACAGGACTGACAAGGACATCGTTTACATCGAGACTGAATACAGACAAAGTACAGACACAAGTGCACCAACAAACTCCCCCTTGGCTGTAGCTTTGTCTCGAACTTCGATGGTTGTGAATTTGTCTCGATATTGATCATCTTTGATCTTCATGTCTTCAAGACTCTGATGTCCTTTCAAGTCTTCAATGTCGGAGGATCTTCAAAGTCTTCACGTCTTGAAAGCAGAGAGTGTATCAACAAACTACCCGTATCATGTAGGAAGTGTGTTGACAAACTCCCCCTTAACATAAACTCCCCCTTGAGTTATGCTCGTGAAATACTTGAACTTTATGAAGTGAGATCCTTGTGGTGTTGATGATGGTCAGCGGCTACTCGATCATTTTCATCACTTGAGTGCCTTCACGTCGTGTCTTCGTTCCAAAGCTTTGTCATCGACCATGTTCCCCCAGCCTTTAGAATCTGCACATGCAAGAAATCTAAACGCATAATGAGAACATTGCTTGGAATATAGTTAACATAAACAAATGACACACTGATGACCATGTCACTATCAAACACCGTCCGACATTTTGAAAGTTTAATAAATTTATCAATTTTAAATTCTAACTTTCAAAATCTGCAAATTTTGACCGTTTATGAAGATTTAGTCAATTCGGTTTTCAGTCAGGTTTCAGGTAACGAAGACTGGAGCTCCAACATCGTACGATCGAAAATAAAGTAGAAATAAAATCTTTTTGGTATTTTTGAATTTTTCAAATGTAAAGACTGAAAGCAGTAAATAAATATATACAGACACTCTTTTTGCGAGTTTCGAGGGTAAGAGAATCATATCAGTGTACGGTCATGTCAAAACACTCTTGTTGTTCAATTAGTTAACATTAAGATAAGCATCCTATAACAATTATCGGTATTGTTGTCCACTTAAGCTCAACTTATCAGATGTAATCATGTTTAGAGGATACGTTAAGGTATAATTTATAATTACCGACCGGTGTTCATCCACATCACGACACATTCCCGTATCAAGGTATGCACGAGGGTTCATCTTACCGGTGAGTATACCGATTATCATCTGTTTGACCGTATATGATGTGAGATTCTCACTTATTTTGATTTGAAAACAAGCCCTATGTGATATAATCACTTATTGATGAGGAACTTGATTTTCATATGCATGAGGGCACAGGTGCAAGTCCGTGAACAGGTCAGTACTTCCGTACAGCAGAGAGACGAACTTGACACCCGGATAAATGTGATATTTTATCACTTATTTGATTTGGACATGTGATTGTTTATCACTTATTGAGGTCGAATGCAGTATGTATTATGTACACGTATGTATAGTATCATGGAAGATCTAGACTTGCGTCCCCGTTATTTTTCGGTAAAAGATACAACCATGATACCCAGATGATAAGCAGCATAAAGACCGAATATCTCAGAACCTCGGCAATCTATCAAACGAAATTTCGGTACTAAGACCATATGCCAATGAATGGTTCCCACCTGGTCTTCAGTCGATTAAGATTTATATCACCCTGCACACTTTAAAATGATTGTGAGCCTACCGATACATCTTATATAGAGCTGCTTATCGTTTTTCATTTAAGGTTTAAAGAGGTTTGGATAGACCACTGATGTACTATCATTTTCTCTTTTGCTTGCCAGGAAACTCATTTTTGTTTTTCTATTGTTTTTGTGTTTTTGAAATTTTTCGATGTTTTTGGATTTTCAGATTTTGGATTTACTCCCCCTAAAATCAATAAACTAAGACAAATTGAAAACACAAAGATATTTACAAAAATGATTTTCCGATGTTGATTTTACTCTTGCTTGACCTTAATGCCGTTTACCAATAATAAAAAGTCAAATCTTGATTTGTCAAATGCTTTGGTAAATAAGTCGGCACGTTGGTCATCGGTGTGGACCTTAACAACATCGATTAGCCTTTTCTCAAAGCAATCACGTATGAAGTGATATTTGATTTCGATGTGCTTGGTCTTTGAGTGCTGCACAGGATTTCTAGTGATATCTAAAGCAGCAGAATTATCAACGTAAATAGGAGTAGTTAGGAATTCAAAACCGTAGTCCCGCATTTGTTGTTGGATCCAAAGAACTTGGGAGCAACAACTTGAGGCAGCAATGTATTCAGCTTCGCATGTTGATGTAGCGACGCATGTCTGCTTCTTGCACTGCCATGTGACTAGGCGATTTCCTAAAAACTGACATCAGCCGTTGTGGATTGCCGTCGATTTTACATCCGCCAAAATCAAAATCACTGAAAGCTACCAATTCAAAGTTATTATCCCTAGGGTACCACAGACCGGTGTCAGGGTACGCCTTCAAATAACGAAAAATCCTTTTTACAGCTGCAAGATGTGAGGCCTTCGGGTTAACTTGATATCTGGCAAGCAGGAACGTTGGGTACATTATGTCTGGCCTTGATGCTGTGAGGTACATAAGAGATCCGATCATTGCGCGATAGTTTGAGGGGCTAACAGCTTCTCCCTTCAAGTCAGGAGTAATTCCGTGATTTGTTGGCAATGGGGTACCAATGGGCGTTGCATCAGACATCTGGAACCGGCTCAAGATGTCACCAACATATTTAGTCTGATGGATGAATATCCCAGACTCTGTTTGTTGTACTTGTAGGCCCAAGAAGAAGGTCATTTCCCCCATAGCACTCATCTCGAATTTATCCTGCATTATCCGCTCGAAATTCCTACACAAGACATCATTAGTAGAACCAAAAATAATATCATCAACGTATACCTGTACCAGAAGAAGATCCCCATCTTGTTCTTTGATGAAAAGAGTACAGTCGATAAGACCTCTGCGAAAACCGTTCTCCAGCAGATAGTGAGATAAGGTTGCATACCAAGCTCGTGGTGCTTGATGAAGACCATAGAGAGCTTTGTTGAGCAACCAAACCCGATCGGGATGGATAGGATCTTCAAAACCTGGAGGCTGTTCGACGTACACCTCTTCTTCAACCACACCATGTAAGAATGCACTTTTCACGTCCATCTGATAAACCTTGAATCCTTTGAAGGACGCATAGGCTAGAAAGATTCGAATTGCTTCGAGACGTGCAACAGGTGCATAGACTTCGTTGTAGTCGATCCCTTCAATCTGACGAAAACCCTGAACGACTAAACGTGCTTTGTTTCGGATAACAACTCCGCGGTCATCCTTTTTGCATTTAAACACCCAACGGGTACCAATCTTCTTGTATCCAGCAGGTTTCTCTACGAGTTTCCAGACACCCAGCTTCTGGAATTGTTGCAGTTCTTCCTGCATTGCTTCAACCCAAGCGTTGTCTTTCAAGGCTTCTTTCCACGTTCTTGGTTCTTCCTGTGAGACATAACACGCGAAGGACCAATCGTTTTGTTGCCCGGATTCTCGAATAGCTGCATACAAGCCTGCATTGTTGTTATTTCGCAACATGTTTCTTGTTTGAACACCACTTTGCACATTTCCAATGATGTTTTGTTGATGATGCAGTAGCCTCAGCTGTTCTATGGGCATCCACTGGAGGAGTACCCTCTGAAGTACCATGAACTGCTGTTGTTGGGGCTTCTTGATCTGCATCTAGAAATTCATCATCCTGTGAAGATTCGTTCAATTCGTTTGCATCATGAAAATCCTCATTGTTGAGAGTATTATTGTTCACCGAAGAAGATGGTTCTTGATTAACAAGAATTGGACGAACCACCGGTGAAACTGTTGCATTGTCACTCTCGAAAAACATCCTAGCCGCAGCATTTTCTTCAACGGCTTCAACATTGATCGAATTGAAGAAGTCATCGTACTCAAACATCCAAGGTTGACCCGGATTTTTGACTGGCAAAGTGTGCCTTTGTACTCTGACCTCAGACCATTCCTCGACCCTTTTAGTCTCTAGAATCCAGACTCATAAGTTAGGGGTGGCATACCCAAGAAAGTATCCATCAATTGCTTTTGCCCCAAACTTTCCATTAGGATCGATGATTGTGCATGGAGCTCCAAACGGTTCAAGATAAGACAAATCTGGTTTCCGTTTTTGGAGAAGCTCAAAGCAGGTCATGTTGTGCCTTTTGACTGTAAGGACTCGGTTCAATGTGTAACATGCAGAGGCCACAGCTTCAGTCCAGAATGGAATGGGCAACTGCGACTCTACCAACATTGTCCTAGCAGTCTCGATCAATGTGCGGTTCTTACGTTCAGCGACACCATTTTGTTGAGGAGTATAAGCTGCACTAAACTCATGAAGAATACCCTTTGAAGTGCAGAACTCCGCCATGGAATGATTTTTAAATTCAGTACCATTGTCGCTACGTATCCGCCTAACCTTCAACTTATACAAATTCTCAATCTGAATGATCAAGTTTTTGATAATGCCAAAGGTTTCACTCTTGTGTGCCTTGAACGCCACCCAAGAAAATCTCGAATAATCATCAGTTATCACGAGGCAGTATTGATCACCCCGAATACTCTTGTGCTTGACAGGACCGAACAAATCCATGTGCAAACGTTCAAGAGGAACTGCCACCGTGTTGATCTTCTTTGTAGGGTGCTTCTTCTTTGTTTGCTTTCCCTTCTGGCACGAAACACAGACGTCTTGAAGATGGAAATTTTTGAGGGGAACACCATTCACCAATTCATTTGAAACCAAATGATTCATTTTGCGTAAGTGAATGTGACCCATTCGTCTGTGCCAAGAGATAGTGTCTTTTTCTGTGGCTTTGGAAACGAAACAAGGTGCTTGTGCAGACGTAGTAATAGCTTGGCTCATGTCAAGGACGTACAAATCATTTATCCTTGGAGCCGACAAGAGAATCCATTCTTTTGGAATTTTGAAGCCCGGCTTCAGCACATAACATCCATTAGCATCAAAGTGTACTGAGAACTGCTTGTCACAGATTTGAGAAACACTAAGAAGATTGTGATCAAGTTGTTGCACAAAGTTGATCTTGTCAAAGCTGACAATCCCGTTGGATATCATTCCTTCACCCGTTATATATCCACCTTTATCTCCAGTAAAAGCAACATAACCTCCTCTAATAGATTTGACGTCGTAGAGAAGCTTCATGTCGCCTGTCATGTGCCTGGATGCCCCACTATCAACAATCCAATGACTACTGACAGTTCCTCCTGGAACACCCTGCACATGAACTCAAATGAATTAGTTGGAGATGGGGACCCAAGCCATTGTGGTCTTGGGTCTTCCATTTTCATCAATGACAATAACTTCTTGTCTTTGATGGTTGGTGAATTGTGATGGTCCCCCTGATTCAGTAACCGATTTAGGTTTACAGGTCTGTTTTGTTTTACCAGTGTCTTTTTTTTAAAATTTTAACTTCTGAATTGTTTGAAGTTGTAGAATTGTCTGGTTTTACAGCAACAGATTGTTTTTGAACCACATCGGTTTTAATTGCTTTTTCAATCTTCTTGACCTGTTAGCGTTTCTGTTTCTTTTCCCTTTCTTTTGCAAGGCGGGGATCTTGTTTTACAGAAACAGATCGCTTACGGTCATTGTGGTCACGGGGAACATCAACCTTTTCTTTTTGCTTATGAAGATATGGACAATTTCGAATGATATGTCCAATTGTTCCACATTCAAAACATGATCTTCGTTCAACAAACCCCGAAGTATCATGTGATCGATTAGCCGATGATGTTGAACTTTGTGAACCCGAGGTACTAGGTTTTGAACTGCTTGGTTCATTCCTTTTCTGTATAATAGCTTTCTTGACAAAATCTAGGTTAGATTTGTTTTCAAAAGTCTCAATTTTATCCGTTCCCGTCGATTTCACAAAGTTAACGTTTTTCTTCTTCTTTTGATTCGGCTTCTTTTGGACTTGAGCCAGTGATTTTCCTTTGGGCTTGGTGTGATTTTGCTGTCTTGGCACTGTTGGTAATTTCTTGTTGCCAAGTTGTTTTCGAATTTCAGCCTTTGGAATAGGAGGACACTGTGTAACTGTAACACGTGGTCCTGTCTTTCCCAAAAACTTACTTGTCAAATTTTCAAAGACTTTACAGATTAAGGATTGATTAACATTCTTAATGGGAAAATCTTTGTCTGAGTAAATTTTATCATCACCAACTAGAGTGTACAGCAAATTCACACTTTCCGACTCATTTTCAGACGAGGACTCGATTGCAACAGTCTTAGCGGGTTCTGCAGGGGGATCACATAGAATGTGATTCTCGAGAGGTATGTCCTCATTTTTGGCTACCGCATCAGACTTTGCTGGGACAGTATCATCAGATTCATCATCAGAAGAATCAGCATCCTCAATCACAACTGGAGAATCTTGATTCTGTTCAGCACTTACAAATGTATCTGCTGACACATCTGAATCTGAGGATACTTCCTTTTGGTATCCGAGTCCTGCAGCAAACTCTTTCACATCTAGAGGCACAGATGGTTCAAAGAACACCCTGTCCTCTTCATCAGGCATGGCATCATAATTGTGTCTAACTGGTGGTGGACATTTCTTGTAGCCAATGCATGTGACATCCTTCTTTTCCTTCTGAACATCAATGATGTGATCCAACACATAGCTAGAGCTCAAATAACTGTCTAGCTTAAGCTGGATTGCATCGCTTTCTGTTTTCACACAAGCCATCTCTTTTTGCATAATCTCCAGGCGAGATATATACAAATTAATATCAGTTTGTTTTCTTGAAACCATTTTTGTCAGTTCAGTTTTATCTTTCTTTAAGGTCTCAATTACTGACTTAAATTCTTTTTCATGGTTTTCATAAAACATGTTGGCTTCTGTGCATTTTGAGAGATCCACAGTCAATTTCTGATTGTGAATGAATGTCACATCATATTTCTCTTGCAAAGCCTCACGCTTGCTTTGCAAGTCACACCACTCAGCACTCAAGGAACTATGTTTGTCTTGCAAGTCAAACAAACTAGCTTGTAAAGCATCATGTTTGGCTTGCAACTCAGACATGTTTCCTTCTAAGTCAGCACACCTAGCATGCAATCTATCACATTCATCACAGTTAATAGCAGTGGGTTCATCGACACATACCTGACTTGATGAACCGTCGACATTAGCCATAAAGGCTGAATGGAGAGAAGACGAAGTATAAGCAGCTTGATCCACCAGAATAGATCTTCTTTGAGCTTCTGCTGCAGCTTCCTCCAAAAGTTCATCAATATCTGCATCGATTGTTGCATTTGATGTCTCTCCCACATGATCATCACCAGAATTGGATGATTCTTCATCAACACTCCTGCTGTACCCAGACGAGTCCTCATCTTCAGACGATTCACCACCACTGGCAGAAGATTCTCCACCACTGGTGTGAACTAACTCCTTCACAACCTGAGCAAAACATGCTGTTCCATCGGGAGCATCACCACCCAACTGGATTGACCAGTCACAACCTTCATCCACCTGAACTGCAAGTGCCCGGTTGGTTTGGTTGTTGACAGGCACCAATGTACGCTCATTGTTTCTGTTCTGCTGGTTGCCTTGATTTCTGAAGGGGTTTTGGTTCCCGTGCTGAGCTGGCTTTGTACATTCCCTCTTAAAGTGACCCCGTTCACCACAGTTAAAGCACTTCACTGCCTGTTTATCGAACCCATACTTGGTGTCTCTCTTACTTTCCAAGCTGGTTCTGCCAGTACTTTCCATTCAATCCTTTGCTCTTCTCACAGCACTCGCAAAGGCCCACTTGATATCCATCAAGTCCATCTCTTCTTTATCAATCTGCCTATAATCTTCTTGTGTCAGATTAATGTTGCCAATCTGACCTTCAATTAACCCACAGTATGCGCTCACTACAGTGTTAAGCAGCTCCATGTGTTCCTTAGCTACTTCTACACTGACTTTAGAGAAGCTGGAAGTGTCGAGTTGTACTGTACTTGGCTTTGATTGTTGACCAGCAGATGATGTTCCTCCATAACATGCACGTTGTTGTTGAGCAGGAGGAGGAAGAGGTGGTTGTATTGGATTTCCATACATATCTGTGGTGGGAGGTGGCTTAACAGGAACTTGCACAGGATTGCCATACATATCCGTGCTTGTGACAAAAGCCGTCTGTAGTGGAGCATGTGGACCGGTTCTTGCAGACGAAGTACTGGACGTTCCATAATACATTTCTGGATTTTGTGGCAATGGAACTCTCTTTGCCTTCAATGTTTCCTCCTGATCCTTGTTTTCCAAAAGCTGCACAAAGTCGTTGATATTTGTAGTTTTCAACTCTCCGTTATACTTCAGGATTTCCAAGAAATTGCTCCATTGGGGAGGCAAGGCATCAGCAAACTTCTTCACCACTTCTGCTTGAGTTGTCGCTACTCCAAAATTTCCCAACTCTGTAAGCAAATGATAGAACCGACTTGTCATGTCTCCCAAGGACTCCTTATCCATGCATGTGAAACAGTCGAATTCTTTCTTGAGCAGATCATGACGCAATTGACGTGTTGCTTCATTCCCTACTCCTCTGGTTTTCAAACCGTCCCACAACTTCTTCGTAGTCTTGAAGCTGACAAACTGATGATAGATGTCTTTGCTTAACGCCTGAGTGAGAATGGCGTAGGCTTTCTTCTCCAGATCATATATTTTCTTCTGATCCTCTGGAAGATCGGCAAAACTAGCAGTTGATGAAGCAGCAACCTCGATAGCTTGATCAAAATCTGTGGTGAAACGTATCCACAGCTCTGTATTTTGACCCAGAACATATGTACGGAATCTATCAGCCCAACCCGGATACTCGTTTAAATGCATCAGCTTTGGAGGTCGATTCAAACTTCCTGTTTCGCTTTCGCTCAGTAAGATACTTTGGATACTCGGAGTTTGATTCGATACCAATGCCCATTGATTTCCCTGAGAAGATGTCGATACCGGAGACTCGGCCCATGAAGGCGATAGACTTGTAGACGTGTATTTTCCACTGTCTGGCGCCGGTGTACCCCACCATGAGGGAGTGACACCAGAACTGGTATATTTTCCACTGTCTGGGGCAGGATTCCACCAATTCGGATTCATGATTGATAAGCAAAATAAATGCTAAGTTAATATTCCGAAAGATCACACAGTCGAAGGATCCTGTTTGAAAGATTTGAAATCACAGAAACTTGTTAATAATAGAAAGACCACAATCGAAAGATCAAATCTTGTTCGAAGGATCAACAGTGCTCGAAAGATCACTGTTGAATTTCGAACAATGATTTCGAAAGATTCACAAACTCGAAGGATTCACTATTTGAAAGATCCCTATCTTTCGAGTATTTATCCTTATCTTTCGAATAACTGTCTTTCGAATAGATTCCCTGATCGAAAGATATGTTTCGGACTTCGAAGGATGGGTCGAAAGATGATGATCTATCGAGCCTTCCTTGATCGAAAGATGGTCTTTCGATGTCGAAAGATATCCGAAAGACCATCTTTCGAGATCCACTGACACACTGACACTGATGTGACTGGTTGGTGAAAAGGTGATGGGTTGATAAGTCAACTTTCGGCAAAAGGGATGTGCAGGTTGTACTTTCCCACCAACTTTGAAAATGTTACCCAAAATAGACACCCCTTATCCAGAACCAGTCACTGGAATACTTACCAGAGATATGGCCGGAAATTACCAAGTCACTTAAAAACAAGTTTTCAAGTTACCCAACCCAACCTAGAACACTCCCGAAGGTTTAGAACTCGTTTTTCAGTTTAAAAGTGCAATAAAAACTCCAAAAACGGGTGCAAAACCAAATGTCCAAACACACCAAGAACTTGAATAAAACCCGGTTTTAAACAAGGTAAAGAGCCTTGGCTCTGATACCACTTGTAGGTCCCTTCTCGGAAGATGACGAACCTAAACCTTGTTATACTAACCCACTAGCAAGTGCGGAATCCAAGCTAGTGAGCAAACCGGGATGAAACAAGCACAGATACAAACACACAAAGATTCACCGATTAACACCACTGTATTAATACGTATGAAAGGTTTCGGTTACAAGCACTATGTTCACAAATCTGTTCTGCGAACTCTCAAGTGTGTGTGTGTGTGTGTTCGGACAGAATGCTCTCAAACTCTCTATCTTTCTATCTGTGTGCATCTATATGTCTTGAACACACTGCATGGGTATTTATACCCATACACTGCAAGTCTGTCCGAAGGATCAAGGGGACTGCTCGATAGATGATCTATCGAGCATCCAGCATTCGAAGGATAGGCATATACCTCGAAGGATGGTGTATCCTTCGAGGTCCAACAGCATCCATCGAATGTTCATCTTTCGAGCACATCGAAGGATCTAAATCAACCTTCGATGTCTCATCCTTCGAGACAGACAAATTACAACTAATTTACTAACTGTTGGCCAAGTCAAACCAGGAGGACGGTTGACTTGGTCAACTTACAGGACTGACAAGGACATCGTTTACATCGAGACTGAATACAGACAAAGTACAGACACAAGTGCACCAACAACTACAGATATATTTTGTGTAAAACAAAAGGTAAAAAACTATCATAAAAGAAAACAGATAATCAACACTTTTCATTATCAACACATTTTTCATGATTAAACCACAAAGATTTAGAAATTTATCATTAAAAAAGTAAAGATAACCACAACTAATTAATAATCTTCAAGATTCATTATGCACTTGTTATTCAACTAAAGCTTAGAAAATACGTCGTTGTAACCATTGTGATTCATTTATGTAAAGTTTGAACCACACTTTCCTTGGATGATCTATGTGCTTTGCAAATCAAAATGGTTGCTAAAAAACCATTTCTTCACCATAGAACGGACCTTCTGTGAAAAAACCATACCAACCGCAGACCACCCCAGCTCAGGCCACCACCAACTTCTGCTGCTGCTAGGCTGAGACCTACGGTTCCTCTAGCTCTGGCGTTGCTTCCTATGTTTGAAGGCCCGGATAACTGAATTTGCTGGGATTCGAGGAAGACCGAGGACCCTGTTTTTCTTAATTGGTCCCTGGGCTTCGATTAATGCGGAATTCCAGATTTCCAACCATGAGATGCTTCTCCTGTGGCTTGTTTTGTTGCTAATATCTCTCGCCTCTGATTCTGATGAACAAAAAAACAACCCGTGACCCAGAATTGACACCACATCGCATTTCACCATATAAGCATCAGGGTTGTAGGGCATATCACACTTGGAGTACCTTCAGATATCATAAAACAATAAGCCTAATATGAACGTTGAACCTCATAAAATACCAAATTACATCATTTGCTAGCTAATTAATTAGATCAAAATCTAAATTTTTATCTTGGTTAAAATTCATCTTACACAGTGAGTGATATGAAAAAACAGCAACAAGCCCCCAAAAAATATATAGTAAATTGTAAATCCGCAAATCAAATCGGCTCAAAATTTAAACAAAAACGTCCTTAAATAGTGATAGATCTAGAAGGTTTTGTGAAAATAAATACAGCATTTAATCGATTAACAGTTACCTGAAACAAAAGGCTGATATAAAACCAGAACCGGTTTCTGATCATAACAAGAATTTAAAATATAAATACCACTCACCGATGATTTTGCCATATCGGGAGGCCAAATTTCATCAATCTCAGACGCTAAAGCAGTGGCCATCTGGTATAGTCTGCGGCGATCTGTTGAATTATAAATTTGACAAACGAAGAACAAGGGGTAGGGTTTTATAATCTTTTTCACCTAGAAATATTTACAATTCCAGCCCATTTAATTAGTTTTCATTCTTGTCCCCCCTTTATCCCCATTTGTTTATTTTCACAAATCTAATGGTCCATGTAGGTGAATAAAACATCCCACAAATATATATGTTTTTTACATGGATGACGATTCGGGGTTGAAGATCACAGATATGAAGTTCGAATCCCATTAAGTGGGCCCTTTGGGCATCTGGTTTTCCTTGAAACCACAGATGGTGGGCTTGCCAGCGTTGTCTACCATTGCGGGTGTATGAGTCATCTTTTGTCATTGGGTACCGGTAGCCAAGTTTTTTTTGGTTGTTGGTGGGTATATAAGCACCCATGAATTTAGACACGACTCAGTAAACACAAAACAAGACTTTCAATACTTTTGGCAAATTAAGGTTTTAATTATTTCATAAATAAGTTGCCCATTCCTAAGGGATAACTATTTCAGCAACGATAGCAATATAATGTTAACTAAAATTATATAAAATTATGCAATACATTTTCTATGAGCGTTCTTTGAATAGCTAGCAGTGAAGAATGAATGATGACTCTATGTTGTAAGCCAGGATGTCATCACCATAAAAACATAAAGACAAAAAAAACCAAATGGATGCTATTGTAAGCTAGCATGCCATCACCATATAATATCGAACATGAAATAGCTATTTACCAAGTGATATGTAAAACCTACTATGCTAGGTATGTAAAAATAAATGAGATAAACCTTGTAGATCTTCGTAGAATAAGCAATTCTAACATCCTTATAAGCCATATCGTCCTTTCATACCGGAGATGTCAATAATCCAATCTCATATGATTATGGAGTTTAGAGAAGATTACCTTTTATTAATGATAATTCAATTGCAAGAAATTATCCTTTGACGTGGAGTGCACAAATGAGCCTCTAACTTATGAAAGTTCTAGCAAGAAGAAATATCAGAAATTAGTTTAGAATAGAAGCTTCCACAATGGATTCATTTTTTTAGAATTGGAAAGCCATGTGGGAAAATATGTAAGTTATTGTAGATACACAAATTGTGCAATGCATATTAAACAATGATCTCATTTGTATTAGGTCTAAAGTGGGAGTGAAGTTCGATATTTCAAGACGTGTGGTTAGTAATTGTTGGAAATCAAAGGAATTGTATAATCCTATTTGAGAGATTTGTACAGAAGTAATTTGGTATAATTGGATGAATAAATAGGAACACACTAATGGACATGAAAAAACAAATCTTATTGATGGTGGTCTATGATTACGTATAAGCCACACACACAATTGAACTACAAATATTGATATATAACATGCTTGAAATGGTGCCCCCAACCATTGCGTCTTTTGGAGAACCTTTTGAGAACTGGTTGATACTATAATCGTTTATAACTACCATATACTACCTACAATAAGTATCTTGTTAGTACTCGATATGTGGACGCGACTCAGTTCGGTTGGGCTAAGGTTCGGCTCAAGTCCAACGTCACGACATTCCCCCGTCGTACGTTCCAAAGTTCGATACACGAAGATTTAGAGCCAAACCTTGAACACCAGGCCAGATTACTAGCTTTGGGCTGAAACCAAGTCGACGAAACATGTCTTGGGCCTCAACTGTTTGGGCCAAAGCCCATGTCGACGAATCAAAGTGGATGTCGACAAAACATGTCTGTTTCGTCGACCTTGATCCCATTTCGTCATCTACTCATGCGTTTCGTCAAAGACTTGTTTGTGTTTCGCCGACCTTCTCCTGTTTCGTCAGTACTGGGTGATACGTGGTTGAAAACCGGTGATTGTAATTGTTTAATTTGATGTTTTTACACAAGTTTTAGTTTCGAATCGCCTACTCTTGATTAGATTTGTGTTTTGCAGGTCTACTGGAGTTTAACGAGCTTTTCGGGAGCTTTACGGGTCACCGGAGTGAAAACGGGACCACCGGGATGCGAAACGGGTCAACCGGACTCAAGAAACACGAAAAACAGAAAGAGAGGTTCCTGGGCACCGTCGCCGACGCACATATGGGCCGTCGCCGACGGGTTTTGTAAATCTCCGTAGGCTGATTTTCACCGTAGACAGGAAGATAGGCCGTCGACCATTTTTCAACTACCACACACCGTCGGCGACGGGCCCTCTGGCCGTCGGCGACGGTTCGCCGGAATGAAGATCGCGAATTGGGGACTTTTGTGCTATTGGAACGAATCAAAAGGGGTTGTTGGCCATCAATTCGGGGGTTACAATCTAATTTGAGTTTTGAACTTCAACTTGGAGCCATTATCACCCACCATCTCATCTCTAATCCATCTACCATCCATCCTATAACCCGAATTCTCATCCGAATCAAAACCCTAGTTTCATCATCATTACAATCATTCTTCAACCTTCCATCCATTCAATTTCTCCACCACAAACCCTAACCATTCCTTCACCTTAAAGCTTCATGATGATCCAATTCAAGTCTACAACATCCGATGAT
Organism: Helianthus annuus; assembly: GCF_002127325.2. Classification (NCBI taxonomy): domain Eukaryota; kingdom Viridiplantae; phylum Streptophyta; class Magnoliopsida; order Asterales; family Asteraceae; genus Helianthus; species Helianthus annuus. Next base: position 56,581,716 of record NC_035437.2, read on the forward strand.
CAAGTTTCTTCGATCATGCGCGGCTAATTCCTCGGAGGTTTCACCCCGGTGTAGGTTAATTGTAAGTCTAGGGTTAAAACATTGTTCTTGGATTGATTTTGTGACAAATTGCTTCTTGATTTGAAACTTATGATAATTGTCTTGCATTTGTATTGAATTCGTAAAACCGTCGAGTGAAGATTAAACTTGACTTTATGAAATGTTTATGTGCAATTATGCCTTGTCTAGGTTAGAGTTTACATGTTCTTGGTAACGAAGTGCATTGTGGTCCGTTCTTTATAACGTTGATAGCTCTTGGCACCTAAGCCGTGTAACACTAAACTCGTTAATCGTTTTTGCAATTGAATCAATCTTAAAACGTGTAGGAACCCTAGGAATGCAATTACCGAACCGGGTGTGAACCTTGTTTTCTTATTTTTGTTCAAACAATCATTTCCACTTCTTGCGTTTAGTAATCGTGAGTAATTAATTTAGTTAATCATTTTAGTTATTCTAATTCACAACTTCCAATCAAATAAAAACATACAAAAACAATATAGCAAGCTTCATAAAAGTGACAACTGTTCATAATTCAATCAAATCCGCACACAAACCACATACTCTTCGTGGTTCGACCCCTTGCTACCACTAGCTATTTGTTAAGGGTAATTAGGGTATATAAATATTATCTTTGACCGGAGCGCGACACTCCGATCAAATTTTGGCGCCGCTGCCGGGGAGTGCGTGCGCTTTGTGTTTGGATATTGTTTGAATTATTGTGATTAACTGTTTAATTTGTTTTGCTTTCTTTTTTGTATTGTCTTTTTCCTTGTTACGCGGGGTGTGTTACTTGTGCAGGTTACAGGTAGTGCATGCGTACACGAAATTCCGGGAGGACTTCACCTTTAGTCTACGAACCGGAAATTGAAAGACTCGCGAGAAGAAACCTAGCAAGCCGGTTAGAAGAAACTCTTGCTTCTAATCAAACCAACCAAACACCACCACTCACACCGACCATTGAAACCGATTCAATGGCAAACCACAATTACAACCAAGAATTTAACCCAAACCAAAACCTCCACCCAAATCAATTCCAATCCCGAGGAACCTTTTATCCCGCTCAAGAGCAACCGGGTGGTAACACCAATGCAAGACCACCCACTCCACCTTTCCGAAACCAAAACACCAACAACACCCAACGAACACCTCAACAACAACCCCTTCACCGACAAGCATCGTTACCTATCAATCTTGATGATCGGAATGTCAACTCCGATCGAAGAGGTAACCGTGATCGCGGCAATCCCGCAAATGAAGACCCGTTGTTCAACATCGACGATTTAAGGAATGCAATTCCCGATGACGAACCGTATAGTGTTCCCGGTTATCAATCGCCGGAACACGTAAGCATTCATACGGAAAATTCGGACGATGGGGGGTATTACGATGATCGAGCTAATGATGATGAAGATTGGGGCTACGTGAATAGGGGAAACGTATACAATGCTCGAAGGTACGACGATGAGGAGTTTGGGTCTCAAAACGCCAATTATGTTGGGGAAGATGATTATGGGTACGGAGGTGGAAGAAATGATGGCTATGGGAACAACCGTCAACCACAAAACAATAACCAACGGAACCGGAATGAAGGGTTTTACAACAACAATAATAACAACAACAATGTAAACCCTAACCGGATTCCTCGTTTTGTGGGAGGTGGTAACCCGAGGGATAATCGAAGAGAGGAGCGAAGGGATGAAAGACGGGATAATCGAAGACCGGTCGATCAAGAAGTTAATGGGCCACAACGTCGTCAACAACCTCCACGGGGAGTAAATGATCGTTTCCGACCGATAGTGACCGAGAACAATTCTCCGATAGTATGCGAAAGGAGGATGTTTGATTGTAAGCCGCATTACATCAACATCCTTCCTCATTTCAACGGGAGGTCCAATGATGAGCCGTACACCCATTTAACGGAGTTCTCGTCTATTTGTGATACTATTGGAGGACATAATTTCGCACTAGAAGAAGTGAAGCTTCGGCTATTTCAATTTTCATTGAAAGATAAAGCAAAACAGTGGTTCTTTACACTTCCGGCCAATAGTATTCGAACTTGGGAACAAATGCAACAAGCGTTTTTGGATGAGTACTATTCCATGGCCAAGACCGACGATGCTAGAGATGAAATACGGTCATTTCGTCAACTTTCAAGTGAGCCTCTACATGAAGCATTCACCCGATTCAAAGAACTCATGAGGAGATGCCCACATCACCAAATAGAAAAATGGGAATTGGTGAAATGTTTCGTACGGGGTTTGGATGATGCAACTTGGAATCGGCTTGAGACGACAAGCAATGGTACACTCTTGAGCAATCATGAGGATGACGATTGGGAATTTTTGGAGAGGATGAGCAAACGATCCAAACAAAAAGAATCGGCCGATAGAGCAAAAAGGCATCCGGTTTCCCGGTCACTTCCCGATCTCGATTCCAAGGACCGGATTTCCACCTTAGAGCGGGAAATAGCTCAATTGAAATAGCACCAAGCAATGCCCAATGGGATCGAGTGACTACACCGAGGAGGTAAATCAAGTGTTTGTGGATCGAAAGCAATACGACATGAATTCCAACACTTACCATCCGGGTTTGAGAAATCACCCTAATTTCCGGTATGGTAACGCCTCAAATCAAATGAATCCGAATTTCCAATCGGGTAATCAAGGTGGTCAAGGCGGGTCCTCATACAACAATCGTCAAGGTGGTAACCAAGGGGGTTACCAAAGGAATTACAATCAAGGGGGTAACCAAGGGTATCAAAACCGTGAAGGTAATTATCAACGTGGTTACAACCAAGGCGGAAATGGGGGTAATGCTTCTAACTCCCAAGGTGATGATTCGATTAGTTTGAAATTTGATGCTATCATGAATGTTGTGAGTACTCTTACCAATTCACACCATGAGTTCAAAGCCGAAGTGAAGAAAGAGTTTGAAGTGAGGGATAAATCTCAAAAGGCATTGGAGAAGCAAGTGGGGCAACTTGCTCAAGAGATGGCTCAAATTCGCGGAAGTGGAGGAGGACTTCCAAGCGACACCACGGTGAACCCTAAGCATCAAGGGTCGAGCTCGAAAAACACACGTGAGGTACCAATAAATTAAATTTCTTTACGTAGTGGTCGAGTGATAGATAACGGTGTTGAGCCACCACCATCCAAGTTTGTTGAAGGGGTGGTGGAAGATGCGAGTGATGATGAAGAGAATAACGGTCAAACGGGTCAAAACAAAAATGATTTAAAATTTAATAAAGATACACCCGTTGCGACCGTTCCCATCCCAAAGGCTAAGGACAAGGGTGTGGAGGGTAATACCGCCCCTTTTCCCGAAGCTCTTTTGGGACCATCTAAGAAAGTGGTAAACAAAAGAGGCCCACATCAAGAAGAGATGTGGGAAATTTTTAAACAAGTTAAAATTAACTTACCACTCTTAGATGCTATCAAGCAAATTCCTTCATATGCTAAATACTTGAAAGATTTATGTACCCAAAAGAGAACTCACAAGTTTCCTAAGAAACTTGATTTAACCGAAAATGTGAGTTCAATTCTTTCGGGTGCACTTCCGCCAAAACTTCAAGATCCGGGGGCGCCCATTATTTCAATACAAGTTGGTGAATTTAAAATGACAAGGGCACTTTTGGATCTTGGGGCAAGTGTGAGTATCTTGCCGGGTAGCTTATATGACCAATATGATTTTGGTCCACTTCAAGTGTCTAACACCACCGTGGTGTTAGCCAATTTGACTCCTAAACTACCCCGTGGGATAGTCACGGATGTAATAGTCAAGGTCGAGGACTTTTACTATCCGGTGGACTTTCTTGTGTTAGATTATGTATCTTTGGACCGAACCAAGCAACCAACGGTGATCCTAGGTCGACCATTTTTGGCAACATCGAATGCCCAAATTAATTGCAAATCGGGCACGGTCGACATGACTTTTGGTAACCGTCGGTTGCGGTTAAATGTCTTCTCAGGATTAACGGATCCTCTAGTTGGCGATGAATGTTACATGGCGGACATCGTTGACGAGTGTATACCTCTATATGACACAAGTGTCGAAGAGGAAAACACAATAGAGGAGTGTTTCATGTTTGACAGGTTGCAAGGAGAAACAAATCGTAGCATGGATGAAGGGATGAAAGAGTTGGAGATTATGGCGGCAAAAGAAGGAAGGCCCACTTGGACACATCAAGTGGAAAGTCTTCCGGAAAGCATAGACACGAAGTTGAAGCCGTCATTGGAGGAACCTCCGACATTAGATTTGAAGGTGCTACCCAAGCATCTTAAATATGCTTATGTGGGTGAAGGTAGCACGCTCCCGATCATTATTGCATCCAACTTAACCGGGGAGCAAGAAGAGAAGTTGATGAAGATATTGGTCACCCATAGAGCCGCTATCGGGTGGACCATTGCAGATTTGAAGGGAATTAGTCCCTCGGTGGTGATGCACAAGATCATCATGGAAGATGGAATGAATCCTTCTCGCGACACACAAAGAAGACTAAATCCAAATATGCGAGAAGTGGTGAAGAAGGAAGTATTGAAGTGGCTAGATGCGGGTATTATATACCATATCTCGGATAGCCAATGGGTGAGCCCGACACAAACAGTTCCAAAAAAGGCGGGTATTCAAGTCGTCACAAATGACGCAGGTGAAGAGGTCGCCACTCTGCCGGTAACCGGGTGGCGTATTTGTATTGATTATAGGAAGTTGAATGCCGCAACTTCCAAAGACCATTTCCCTTTGCCATTTATTGACCAAATAGTTGAGAAATTGGCCGGACAAAAATTTTATTGTTTTCTGGATGGTTATTCCGGATACAATCAAATTGCTATACATCCGGAAGACCAAGCAAAGACCACTTTTACTTGCCCATATGGTACTTTCGCATTTAGGCGAATGCCATTTGGACTTTGTAATGCCCCCGCCACCTTTCAAAGGTGTATGATGAGTATCTTTTCAGATATGGTGGGGGAGTCTTTGGAAATCTTCATGGATGATTTCTCAATATTTGGGTCATCATTTGATACATGCCTTGACCAACTCGAAAAAGTTTTGAAAAGATGTGTTGAGAAAAATCTTGTTTTGAGTTGGGAAAGAGCCATTTCATGGTTCAAGAAGGGATTGTGTTGGGGCATGTAGTGTCGAGTCGTGGGATAGAGGTTGACTGTGCAAAAGTGCAAGTTATTTCTACTTTACCTTATCCCATGAATGTTAAGGGTATTAGATCGTTTTTGGGTCACGCGGGGTTTTATAGAAGATTTATAAAAGGGTTTAGTGATATAACCAAACCCCTATGTAAATTATTGCTAAAAGATCAACCGTTTGAATTTAACCAAGATTGTCAAAATGCCTTTAATGTGACACTTCGGGTTTTCCCCGGACAATCTTTCGATGTAACATGTGTGTACATAGATTCTATTAAAATGAAAATTTGAACTATTGTGCTACATGCTATGTGTATTCATGTATATGTGTATATAGATATAAATGTGTATGTATTATATATATATATATACATAGATATAAGAGAGTGTGTGTGTGTGTGAGATGAACCGGAACCCGAAACCACAACCAACCCGAGACCACAAACTCGACTCGAGCCCACGGTTGCTAGTGAACAGTAACAATGGGCCGTTTGGGCCTTGTGACCGAGAAACCCAACCCGGAATCACCCTAACCCACTCGCAACCTTATATAAACCAACCCTCCCCTCCCTTAAACCATTTTACAACACTCCTCTCACACTCTCCTCTCTCACACTAGAACCCTAAAAACCCAAAGCATCAACCACCATTTTCTTCCTTGTTCCTTCGGATTCAACCCGACAACAAAGCTTGCGGATTCAAGATCGGAGTCCCACTCGAAAGATCATCTTCATACCCTTCCTTAACCGGTTAGTGTGTATGCGTGTTAATTTGTTAGAGGTTTCATGCTTTCTTGTAATGTTCTTGTTTAGCCGAGAATGAAACCCTTGCCTTGATGAAATGTTGTCTTAGTTGTTACTTTGATCAAATATTGTCACTCCTTAGTTATAGATAGAAACTTTTAGCCAAGACTTTGAATATTATGGGTTGAGTGTTCATGTTTCATATGTGCTAGAAATAGAATCCAAGCATGATACTTAGATTTGGTTGCTTTAACACTTTTCTGATGCTTTCGGTTTATGGTGATGTATGAATCCTAGAATGCATGTTATGGGTGGGTTGTGAGGGTCAAAACCTGATGAACCGGATGAATATTATGATGAACAGTTTGAATGTCACAAAAATATTTTGAATATGCTTGTTTTGATCCATTTTGCTTTGTAATTAGACAACAAAACATGTTTTTGCTTTCTGATTGGTCAGTACAAAATTACATGAAAATGCAAGGTCATTGGATCGTACAAAGGACAGGTTCTAGAAGGCTTCAGGTGCACGTAGCTGAGGTTGCGAGTCGGGACCTTCGGTTGCGACTCGTAACCAACGCATGATGAACCGAGACCGCAGTTGCGACTCGCAAGCAGCACGTGATGAGCCGTAACCAAGGTTGCGAGTCGGAAACCCTGGTTGCGACTCGTAACCAATGCATGGTGAGCCGTAACCGAGGTTGCGAGTCAGAATCCCTTGGTTGCGACTCGCAATCGCCTTTGTCGCGACTGGGCTATTATTGGGCCAAATGACTTGTTGTGCTATCTGTTAACTGGACTGCTATGTAACTGTTTGTTGTGTAGATATTAGGGTTGGCCCAATAATCCCACTGTTTGTATGTTGGACTTTCTGTTGACTGGGCTGCATGTATACCTGCTACTGTGGTTGTTTGCATTTATGCTAAGTGTGTTTATACGTGTTTACTTGTACCCAACTTGACCCATACTTGGTAACCATGCTAGGACGTGGTGACCAACATACTCAACCAAGTAACGTATCTACCGAGCAACCCAAGGTGAGTTCACAACTTAAAAGCATGCGTCCCGGTGGTTTGGGACACGAGACTAAAACAACCCTATCCCCTTGTAAAGGGGATACCATTTACATTCCTTCCCTAGTTATTGGGAACAAACTTACTTTTCCTTCCCTTGTCATTGGGAAACCTTTTAGTTAATTACTGTTTATACGGAATGCAACCAACGGCACTAAACGCAACTCTATCACTCAAGTCCCTACTACATAATACCGATTAGTCGCCGGGGCCAGGCGAACGGGTTATTAGTTGATAGCGCTATTTAGGTTTTACCAACCTCACACCGTGCCATGGTATGGGATCGGTCGTGAACTAATGTACTCAGGCATCCGTCAATGATGATAGAACATTGACATCGGGGCATCCTGCGGAAACGCAAACGGTTACCTAGTGTTCGGTATTGGAAAAACAGTTTAGTCGCTAACTTTTGGGGTAGCTCCCCATGGCATGTATAAACGGATAAATTAACTGGTGAAACAAGTTTTTGGTAATTAAAACTGGACAACTAGTGAACTCACTCAGCATTATTGTTGACCCCTTACTGCATGCTTTGCAGGTGGCCAGTGACTGGAGCAGCTGCTTGGGATGTGTAGTGGTCGTCTGCCCGTGTGTTGGGCATTTATCATGACTTACCCTATGAACGTTGTTTAAAACTGTTTATTTATGCTTCCGCTACTTATTACTGTTTGAACTTGAAACCTTAAACTCTGAACTTGATATTTGCTAATCTTATGGTTAGTAAGTATTACTTTTGTTATCAACTTAATTATTCAGTATAATTGGTGGCTGGATCCTGGTCAGTCACGCCCTCAAAGCGGGTGTCATCCGCGGGTGGATTTTGGGGGTGTGACAGATTGGTATCAGAGCCATTGGTTATATTGAACTTGGTTTTAAAAAGGGGAAAAATCTTTTTGAGAAAAACCAGACTATAACCCGTGACTCGTGACGACACTACACTCCAAGTACAAGGCTCGACTTATCTGACCTCATAGCTCGGACCCATATTTACTTGCTTGTTGTCTTATGCTTTCTGCGTTACTATACGTACTAGTTTGCCTGATTAGATAGATACGCCTCCTCTCTTCTATCTTATTCTCGCTATGTTACGACACCACACTCATACTATGTTTTCTGGTTATGAAGACAATGAGTGGACGCGGACGAGGAAACGTCAACATGACTCAGGCTCAGTTCACTAACCTGCTCAACACTGTGGCTGCAGCTTTCGCAGCTCACCCTATAGGTAAGCTCGTTGTTTTAGAATGTTTAGATCCTACCGCCACATCGTCTTTTCGCCTCTAAACCTATTTCGCTCCACACAACAGGTCAGCCTGCGCCTGTGCAACCACGTGTCTGTACCTTCAAGACCTTCATGGATTGCAAGCCTCTTCCGTTCAGTGGCACTGAGGGTGCCATAGGTCTTCTACACTGGATCGAGAAGGTCGAAGCTGTCTTCGCTGTCTGCGAGTGTCCCCCTGCTAATTGGGTGAAGTTTGCTACTGGTACTCTCGAGGGAAGCGCACTTTCATGGTGGAAGGCGCAAATTCAAATGCTTGGTTTGGAGACTGCTAACGCTACTGCATGGGAAGATTTCAAGGATATGATCAAGGAAGAGTACTGTCACAGGGATGACATCCACAAACTCGAGGACGAGTACTATGAACTCAAGATGGTTGGGTCAGAGATCGAGACCTACACCAAGCTGTCCAACGACTATGCTGCTCTCTGCCCAAACATGTCCCGACCCATGTACCGAAGGATCGAACTGTACATCAAAGGCTTAGTCCCAGAGATCAGGAGCCACGTAACCTCGGCCAACCTCACTGCCATACAGCCTGTGGTTCATCTTGCCCACAAACTCACTAACCAGGCTGTGGAGGAGGGCAGGTTGCCCAAAAGGATCAGTGCCGCGGAAGGAACTTCTAGTGACGGTAAACGAAAGTGGGATGGAAATCAGGGCAAAGATGCTAACTCTACTCAGGCCCCAGCCCAGCAAATGAAAACTGATAACAACAAAGGCACCCAGCAACAGGGTGGCTACCGGGGAAGCTACCCTAAGTGCAACAAGTGTAACAGGCACCACAATGGGGCATGTAACAAGGGTCAGTGTCAGAGATGCCACAAGGTGGGGCACGAAGCCAAGGACTGTAGAAGTCAGTTCCCAGCAAGGCAGAATCCGCAACAACCCCAACAGCAACAGCAGCAGGGAAACAACCGAGCATATTTTAAATGCGGGGCAACAGGGCACATGCGAAAGGATTGCCCTGAACTGAATCAGAATCGCAACAACAATCAGGGAGCTGGGAACAATGAGCAAAACAACAATGCTGGGAATGGTGCAAGGGGCAGAGCTTTCGTGATTGGAGCTGGTGAAGCAAGGAACGATCCCAACGTCGTGGCGGGTAAGTTCCTACTTGACGATCGTTATGTTTCTGTGTTATTTGATTCCGGTGCCGATGCCAGTTATGTATCCCTTCGCATTAGTAAGAAACTTAAGCACCTGCCTGCATTATTAAGTTCTAAGCACATCGTCGAGATAGCTAATGGTAGGAACATCGAGGCCACGCACATGATCCACGACTGCACACTAGAATTGTCTGGCCACACGTTTAGTATCGATCTTTTCCCTGTCAAACTTGGAAGCTTCGACGTCGTCATTGGTATGGATTGGTTATCCAAACATCGCGCTGAGATCCTCTGTCAAGAGAAAGCAGTCCGTATACCTCGTCGTTCTGGTCAACCCCTCATCGTTCAAGGCAACAAAGGTGGAGAAGTCACAGGCATTATCTCGCTTTTAAAAGCCCAGAAGTGTTTGCAAAAAGGGCACACCGCTATCCTAGCACTTGTCACCGACACCCACGATAAGGAAAAGAGGATTGAAGATTTTCCTGTAGTACGAGACTATCCCGAGGTATTTCCTGAGGAACTACCTGGACTCCCTCCCCACCGTCAGGTCGAATTCCAAATTGAGCTAGCTCCCGGAGCAGCACCCATAGCTCGTGCACCGTACCGTTTAGCCCCTGCAGAACTGAAGGAACTCTCCACGCAACTACAGGAACTTTTGGATAAAGGATTTATCCGTCCTAGTTCATCACCCTGGGGAGCACCAGTACTCTTTGTCAAGAAGAAGGATGGCACATTCCGAATGTGCATTGACTATCGTGAGTTGAACAAGGTTACCATCAAGAATCGTTACCCTCTCCCGCGCATCGACGATTTGTTTGATCAACTGCAAGGATCGAGTTACTATTCTAAGATTGACCTGCGATCAGGCTATCATCAGCTGAGAGTTCGTAATGAAGACATCTCCAAGACTGCGTTCAGGACTCGTTATGGTCACTATGAATTCCTCGTTATGCCTTTTGGAATGACTAACGCACCTGCAGTGTTCATGGATCTTATGAACCGCGTATGTAAGCCTTACCTCGACAAATTCGTGATTGTGTTTATCGACGACATCCTGATTTATTCGAAAAGCCAAGAAGAGCATGAACGACACCTACGCCTCATCCTCGAACTCTTACGCAAGGAGCAATTATACGCCAAGTTCTCGAAGTGCGACTTCTGGCTTCGAGAGGTCCATTTCCTTGGGCATGTAGTCAACGAGAACGGAATTCATGTTGACCCAGCTAAGATCGAATCGATAAAGAACTGGCCTACACCCAAGACTCCAACTGAAGTTCGCCAATTCTTGGGATTGGCAGGTTACTACCGCAGATTCATTCAAGGATTCTCGAAGATTGCACAACCCCTCACTATACTCACTCAGAAAGGCATCGCCTACAAGTGGAATGAAGCACAGGAATCTGCTTTTCAGAGGCTTAAGGATAACCTCTGTAGCGCCCCTATTCTCTCGTTGCCTGAAGGCACTGACGACTTCGTAGTCTACTGCGATGCGTCTATTCATGGGCTCGGTTGCGTGTTAATGCAACGCGAGAAAGTTATTGCCTACGCCTCACGACAACTCAAGACACATGAAAGAAACTACACTACGCACGATTTGGAACTGGGAGCAGTGATCTTTGCTCTGAAGATACGGAGACATTACCTGTACGGTACCAAGTGCACTATCTACACCGATCACAGGAGCCTCGAGCATATCTTTAGGCAAAAGGAATTGAACATGCGACAACGTCGATGGGTCGAACTCTTGAATGACTACGAATGCGCCATCAAGTACCATCCGGGCAAGGCCAATGTCGTGGCAGACGCCCTCAGCCGAAAGGACACCATACCAAAGCGCGTGCGAGCATTGCAACTTACCATCCAGTCTAACCTCCCTACCCAGATCCGAAATGCTCAAGTTGAAGCATTGAAACCGGAAAACATCAGGGCTGAGTCTCTGCGAGGGTCGAGGCAGCGGCTAGAACAGAAAGAAGATGGTGCTTACTATGTAACAGGGCGCATCTGGGTTCCACTCTTTGGAGGTTTACGTGAACTCGTGATGGACGAAGCCCACAAGTCCCGCTACTCAGTACATCCTGGTTCGGACAAGATGTACCACGACTTGAAGACTACATATTGGTGGCCTGGTATGAAGGCCCACATAGCAACATACGTCCGCAAATGTTTGACTTGCGCAAGAGTCAAGACAGAATACCAGAAGCCAGCGGGTCTACTCCAACAACCAGAAATCCCGAAATGGAAATGGGAGCAAATTTCCATGGATTTTGTTACAGGGTTACCTAGGTCTCAACGCGAAAATGATACTATTTGGGTAATAGTGGATCGATTGACTAAGTCCGCGCACTTTCTGGCTATTAAGGAAACAGACAAGTTTTCTACCTTGGCGGAGATTTACTTAAAGGAAGTAGTTTCGAGGCACGGAGTGCCAACCTCAATTATTTCCGACCGAGACGCTCGATTTACTTCGGAATTGTGGCAAGCTATGCACAAATCCTTTGGCTCACGATTGGATATGAGCACCGCTTATCACCCGCAAACGGATGGGCAGTCCGAACGCACCATCCAAACCCTAGAAGACATGCTTAGAGCATGTGTGATCGATTTCGGCAAGAACTGGGAAAAGCATCTACCGCTAGTAGAGTTCTCCTACAACAACAGCTACCATACTAGTATTCAGGCAGCACCTTTTGAGGCATTGTACGGTCGTAAATGCCGGTCACCTCTCTGCTGGGCGGAAATCGGTGATAGTCAAATCACGGGCCCAGAGATGGTGGTAGATACAACAGAAAAGATTGCCCAGATCAGGCAACGCATGGCGGCAGCTCGTGACCGTCAGAAGAGTTACGCTGATAAGCGTAGGAAACCTTTAGAATTCCAGGTCGGTGACCGGGTTCTACTCAAAGTCTCACCCTGGAAGGGTGTGGTCCGCTTTGGAAAACGGGGCAAGCTTAATCCGCGATATATCGGACCATTCGAAATCACCGAGAAGATCGGTAAGGTTGCTTATAGATTGAACCTACCTGAAGAACTGAGTGCGGTACACAACGTTTTTCACGTATCCAACCTGAAGAAGTGTCTATCAGATGAAACGCTCGTAATTCCTTTTAAGGAACTGACTATTGACGAACAGCTACACTTTACTGAGGAACCGATTGAAATCACTGATCGAGAGATCAAAATCCTCAAACGTAGCCAGATACCTCTTGTACGAGTCCGTTGGAACTCGCGACGTGGCCCAGAGTATACCTGGGAGCGGGAAGACCAGATGAAGCACAAGTATCCCCAGCTGTTCCCTAACGAAAATCCCAGCACTGAAGCTACGAACGAATTTCGGGACGAAATTCCAAACTAACGGGGGGATGATGTGACACCCCGTTGAAACATTCTCATTTACACTAGCTTGACAGTGACTGCCTTAACTTTCGGGACGAAAGTTCTTAAAACTTGGGGATAATGTGACACTTCGGGTTTTCCCCGGACAATCTTTCGATGTAACATGTGTGTACATAGATTCTATTAAAATGAAAATTTGAACTATTGTGCTACATGCTATGTGTATTCATGTATATGTGTATATAGATATAAATGTGTATGTATTATATATATATATATACATAGATATAAGAGAGTGTGTGTGTGTGTGAGATGAACCGGAACCCGAAACCACAACCAACCCGAGACCACAAACTCGACTCGAGCCCACGGTTGCTAGTGAACAGTAACAATGGGCCATTTGGGCCTTGTGACCGAGAAACCCAACCCGGAATCACCCTAACCCACTCGCAACCTTATATAAACCAACCCTCCCCTCCCTTAAACCATTTTACAACACTCCTCTCACACTCTCCTCTCTCACACTAGAACCCTAAAAACCCAAAGCATCAACCACCATTTTCTTCCTTGTTCCTTCGGATTCAACCCGACAACAAAGCTTGCGGATTCAAGATCGGAGTCCCACTCGAAAGATCATCTTCATACCCTTCCTTAACCGGTTAGTGTGTATGCGTGTTAATTTGTTAGAGGTTTCATGCTTTCTTGTAATGTTCTTGTTTAGCCGAGAATGAAACCCTTGCCTTGATGAAATGTTGTCTTAGTTGTTACTTTGATCAAATATTGTCACTCCTTAGTTATAGATAGAAACTTTTAGCCAAGACTTTGAATATTATGGGTTGAGTGTTCATGTTTCATATGTGCTAGAAATAGAATCCAAGCATGATACTTAGATTTGGTTGCTTTAACACTTTTCTGATGCTTTCGGTTTATGGTGATGTATGAATCCTAGAATGCATGTTATGGGTGGGTTGTGAGGGTCAAAACCTGATGAACCGGATGAATATTATGATGAACAGTTTGAATGTCACAAAAATATTTTGAATATGCTTGTTTTGATCCATTTTGCTTTGTAATTAGACAACAAAACATGTTTTTGCTTTCTGATTGGTCAGTACAAAATTACATGAAAATGCAAGGTCATTGGATCGTACAAAGGACAGGTTCTAGAAGGCTTCAGGTGCACGTAGCTGAGGTTGCGAGTCGGGACCTTCGGTTGCGACTCGTAACCAACGCATGATGAACCGAGACCGCAGTTGCGACTCGCAAGCAGCACGTGATGAGCCGTAACCAAGGTTGCGAGTCGGAAACCCTGGTTGCGACTCGTAACCAATGCATGGTGAGCCGTAACCGAGGTTGCGAGTCAGAATCCCTTGGTTGCGACTCGCAATCGCCTTTGTCGCGACTGGGCTATTATTGGGCCAAATGACTTGTTGTGCTATCTGTTAACTGGACTGCTATGTAACTGTTTGTTGTGTAGATATTAGGGTTGGCCCAATAATCCCACTGTTTGTATGTTGGACTTTCTGTTGACTGGGCTGCATGTATACCTGCTACTGTGGTTGTTTGCATTTATGCTAAGTGTGTTTATACGTGTTTACTTGTACCCAACTTGACCCATACTTGGTAACCATGCTAGGACGTGGTGACCAACATACTTAACCAAGTAACGTATCTACCGAGCAACCCAAGGTGAGTTCACAACTTAAAAGCATGCGTCCCGGTGGTTTGGGACACGAGACTAAAACAACCCTATCCCCTTGTAAAAGGGATACCATTTACATTCCTTCCCTAGTTATTGGGAACAAACTTACTTTTCCTTCCCTTGTCATTGGGAAACCTTTTAGTTAATTACTGTTTATACGGAATGCAACCAACGGCACTAAACGCAACTCTATCACTCAAGTCCCTACTACATAATACCGATTAGTCGCCGGGGCCAGGCGAACGGGTTATTAGTTGATAGCGCTATTTAGGTTTTACCAACCTCACACCGTGCCATGGTATGGGATCGGTCGTGAACTAATGTACTCAGGCATCCGTCAATGATGATAGAACATTGACATCGGGGCATCCTGCGGAAACGCAAACGGTTACCTAGTGTTCGGTATTGGAAAAACAGTTTAGTCGCTAACTTTTGGGGTAGCTCCCCATGGCATGTATAAACGGATAAATTAACTGGTGAAACAAGTTTTTGGTAATTAAAACTGGACAACTAGTGAACTCACTCAGCATTATTGTTGACCCCTTACTGCATGCTTTGCAGGTGGCCAGTGACTGGAGCAGCTGCTTGGGATGTGTAGTGGTCGTCTGCCCGTGTGTTGGGCATTTATCATGACTTACCCTATGAACGTTGTTTAAAACTGTTTATTTATGCTTCCGCTACTTATTACTGTTTGAACTTGAAACCTTAAACTCTGAACTTGATATTTGCTAATCTTATGGTTAGTAAGTATTACTTTTGTTATCAACTTAATTATTCAGTATAATTGGTGGCTGGATCCTGGTCAGTCACGCCCTCAAAGCGGGTGTCATCCGCGGGTGGATTTTGGGGGTGTGACATTTAATGTGTTGAAACAAAAGTTGGTTGAGGCCCCAATCTTGCAATCACCGAATTGGTCGTTACCATTCGAAATTATGTGTGATGCAAGTGATTATGCGGTGGGGGCCGTGTTGGGTCAAAGGGTAGACAAGAAACCGGTTGCCATTTACTACGCAAGTAAGACTCTCTCGGATGCACAATTGAATTACACAACTACCGAGAAAGAGCTACTTGCGGTGGTATATGCGTTGGATAAGTTTCGTGCTTACATATGGGGTACTAAGGTCATTGTTTATACTGACCATTCTGCAGTTAGGTATCTCATGGACAAGAAGGATGCGAAGCCGAGGCTAATCCGATGGGTTCTCTTGCTACAAGAGTTTGACCTAGAGATTCGAGATAAGAAAGGGAGCGAGAATGTGGTCGCGGACCATTTGTCTCGGTTGAGTGTGGAGGATTCTTCTCGTGAAGAAATTAATGAGACTTTTCCAGATGAGCAAATTTTAAAAGTTGGAATATTACCATGGTATGCTAATATTGTCAACTATTTGGTTACAGGTGACTTGCCGGCTCATTGGGATAGAAGGAAGAGGTTGCACTTCCTGTCTCAAATCAAGTATTACACGTTGGAAGAACCAGACTTATTCAAGTTTTGTCCGGATCAAGTCGTTCGAAGATGCATACCCGACGAGGAGATTCCTAGCGTCTTGATGCACTTGCATTCATTTGCTTGTGGGGGCCATTTTAGTGGTCACAAAACCGGGCACAAAGTGCTCAATAGTGGCCTTTATTGGCCGACTATTTTTAAGGATGCTTTTAATTTCGCTAAAAATTGTGTTGAGTGTCAAAAGTTAGGGAGTATATCAAAAAGGGATGAAATGCCCATGCAACCGATCCTCATTGTAGATATTTTTGATGTATGGGGAATCGACTTCATGGGCCCATTCCCTAATTTGCATGGCAATTTATACATTTTGGTGGCGGTCGATTATGTATCCAAATGGGTCGAAGCGATTGCCACCAAAACGAATGACCACACCGTTGTTTGCAATTTTGTTCAAACGAATATAATTTCTAGATTTGGGGTTCCCCGGGTGATCATTAGTGATGGGGGATCTCACTTCAAGAACTTTAATTTTGGCAAACTCTTGAAACGGTATGGTGTTGACCATCGAATTGCTACTCCCTACCACCCACAAACAAGCGGTCAAGTTGAGGTTTCCAATAGGCAAATAAAAGAAATTTTGCAAAAGACCGTTCGACCCGACCGAAAGGATTGGTCAACAAAGTTGAATGATGCCTTATGGGCTTATAGAACGGCTCATAAAACACCTATTGGAACCACTCCTTATCGCTTAGTTTATGGGCGAAATTGCCATTTACCGGTTGAGCTTGTGCATCGTGCTTGGTGGGCTATAAAAGAGGTTAACATGAAATATGACAATGCAGGAAAGGAGCGAAAGTTAAAGCTTTGTGAGTTGGAGGAGCTTAGGGAAGAAGCGTACGAGTGTGCCTCAAAGTACAAGGATGACCTGAAGAGGGCACATGACGCGAAGTTGAAGCCAAAGGAGTTTGAAGTGGGTCAAAAGGTTTGGCTCTACAATTCAAGGCTTAAATACTTCCCGGGAAAGCTCAAGAGTAAGTGGATGGGCCCGTATGTGATTACACGGGTCGGAAGGCTTGGAGATGTTACAATCAAGGACCCGAAGGACGGGTCGAAGCAAACGGTTAACGGGCACCGCCTTAAACCATTCCTTGATGGTAACGAAGAGAAAAAGGACGCAAATGTGGAGTTGGTATGTTTCTTGGTAAGCGTGCCAACATATGAGGTGAAGTAAAAGGACCCGTAACACTTTTTGTAAAGTTATGTATACTTGTTTAATTGTTTGCGTGTTTTCCGGATTATCGTTTCAATTCCTACTAATCCTTCTTGATTGTGTGAAGTCTAGACACTACGAACGGGTCATGAAGATACAAGGTATGTTTTTAGACTTGTTTATGTGTATTGAGGAAAATACACGAATTTTTGGGGGGTGGTAGGGCCATTAACGATTTCCATTTTGAAAAAAATTTTAACTTATAAAAATTCACAAAAAGATTTTTAATATTTTTTAGGATTTTTATAAGTGTATAGCCCCTTAATAAAAGTTAATTAAAATTCTATTTTCTCTAAAAAAAATTAATTGAAAAATTAAAAAATGAAATATATAAGAGCCGTCGCCGACGGCATGTCCCTCCGTCGCCTACGGATCCTCCAATTCTCCGTCGCCCAAGTTTTTCCGTAGACAGGAACTTAGGCCGTCGCCACCCAAGTCACAAAACACCCACCGTCGCCTACGGTCGGCTTGTCCGTCGCCGACGGTCCACCAAATGTCAGCCGACGCTGATACGTTTTGTGTGGCTCACATGCGTATCCAAAGTCCTATGTGGTACTTGAACTTGACTCGGAACGATTTTTGACCATTTATCTGACCCAAAATCAACCCAATATCAACCTTAAAGCAGATTCATACGTTTTTCTTCTTCTCTCTCTTGCATTCTAACTCCATCTTCCCCAAATCTTCTCTAAAACCCTAATTCTTCTCTTCTCCATACCTTTCTAAATCCTTAACCAAATCGCTTGATTCTTGAGGCTATCTTGAGTGATTTTCAGAGAAGAACAAAACCCCCATAACCAATTCCATCAATTCTTGCTTGATTGCAAGATTTCTGGACGTGTGTGTTAGGGTTCTTGAAGAGTGTTCATCCAAGTTCTTGTTTTTACACTTTTCTTTGGTTAGTCTTGTCAATCTTCACTAAAGGTATGAACTTTCACTCCATTTATGCATGATTTTCATATATTGTTGTGATTTCTTCCGAAATTTTAGACTTATTGTTTAAGAGTAGGTTGTTTATCATAATGTAGGATGTTTAAGCATAAATTCAAGGGTGTTTGCTTGATTTGGGTGGGATTTGAGCATGCTTAGTTTTAGTGATATGATTACACTAAGATTTTGGCATGATTGAACATAGTAGTGATGTTGAACATTGTTGAACCGAGATTTTTTATTGAAAAATCTTAGGAATAAACGTGTTAGTCAATATAGATGATAAAATGAGCGACTTTAGAAGTTTAAAAAGCGATTTTTCATCCAAAATTGGATTAACGTTCAACATTACATATCATGTTCAAAGTTTGAGATTGTTGAAGGTTGGAATGTACTAATTGTTGTTATTTTTTGTCTTGTGATTGTAGTCATGTTGCGTGGAAGCAAGAAGGCAAAGACCTCCGGTCAAGGTTCATCTTCGGGAGCCGGTTCGGGCTCTGGGGTTTATCAAAGATGATGGGAACAACTTAGTAATGTAGAAGAAGGCGATGGTCAACTTGAAAGACAAGATTGGGCTTGGGAAGAGGCGAAGAATAGTGGGTCGGCTTCGAAATGGAAGGAAGAGAAAACAAAGTCTCTTTCTAGATACAATAATAAGAAGTTGGAAGCCAAGATGTGGAAGATGAAAATGGTTACGGGCATTTCAAAACCCGTACCCGACAGGGCGGTTTATGAACGTACGGTGGATGTCGAAGAGTTTAGGAAGATTGGGATAGTGTAAAGGTTCGAGAAACTCGGTTGGGAGCGAGTGATTGATTGGTGTGATGACATCACCAATCGGGTATACTTGGCGGCAGTTTGTGAGTGGCTATCCACTCTTTGTTTTGAACATTCCGATAGACCAGCCCATAGGTGGAAGTTGATTGGGAACATTGGGAAAATCAAATGGTGATGTCCTTCGAGCATATGAATGCTATAGCGAGGTTTGACTCGCTTGGGGTCGACGCATACGATTATTATGGGTATGATCAGTTTTTGGATAACAAGAGGAATGATGCTGACCCAGTGACTCTCTTGGAGGATACATTACCCGGTTCTGGGGGTTCAGGTAACGCAAGGGCAGATATGTCTCTGATGGGAAAGATATTGCAAGGTATCTCGTTGGAGAACATTATGGTACGGTTTGGAGACCGTGGAACGGTGAAGGCACCCGACTGTCGGGTGGTGCATGCATTGTTATATGGGACGCCCAAGCTCTCGTGGCGTCAAATTGTTATGATTAACACATGGGATACACGGGAATCGTTTAAACGCAAAATGATTCCTTACCCAAGATTGATCAGCGCCATCATTCTCCAACAAAACGCATTACCTCAAGACTCACTATGGGTATCCAAACCCATTGATCAATTCAACTTTGCCTCTATGAGGCGACATTGGAACATAACCGTGAAATCTTTTGGGCATTTGCACACGGTTGAAGATGAGCAAGGGGATAGCTATCGGTTCAACGACAAGGAGGTTGATGAAGAAGGTGAGGAAGAAGGGGGCGATGAGGAGATGCCCGATGTTGAGGAGGACATTGATCCTTCCGGTCCACGGGGACCGAGGCGTAGGTACCGGAAAAAGCATAGGGAAATCTCTGCCAATGTGGCAGATTTTGTGAATCAAAGACAAATACCGTCGTATCGGTTGTGGAACCGTGCGGATCAAGCAATCTACGACAATGTGTCGGCGGGTATTGGTGAAGCAAGAGAGTACCATGCTAGTCGGAAAGAATGGGAAGAGGCGCAAGGGGCGTACTCACAACAACAATGGGGTTTTCAATCATCTTTCCGTGAGAGGGTGGAAAAACAGTTGGAGGAACAGCAACTGCAACATGCGTTACAACAATCTCAAATGGAACGCATGATACAGCTGCAAGAAGAGGAAAGGGCCCGCAGACAAGCGTGGGAGGAAGAGGATGCTAGGCGCCGGAATGCACAGGCAGAGTTGGACCAACGCCGATGGGGGGCGTTGGCTTTCTCCAACCAGATGGCAATTAATAATTTCAAGGTACTCCATGACCAAGAACGCCATCAACGAGATTATCAAGCCGGGCTTCCATATGCTGAACATTCGGCGTGGACTGATTACCCCAACCTTCCTCATCCGCGAGGGCCAGCCGATCCAATCCCTCACTGGCCCGAAGCAGTCGGCTCGAGTTTCGTTCCCATGCCATACCAACCGCCACCCCAACAAGAGTCAAGCCCGCTGGATAACTATAGGGATATGTTTGAGGCCCTTACTGGTTATCCGTACCAGCCGAATCCGCCCGTGAACCCTAATGAGAGATATCAGCGGTAGAGGCAGGGTACGTTTTTTGTTGTTGTTGTTGTATATTATTAGTTTATTGTCGTTTTTCTCATTTTGATTATTTAAATTATTGCCTAGTTAAATGAACTTTGTGGGTGTGTTCCCTATATAACCCTCACGAGACCGACTCGTCCTCCCGAGCTATTGGGAGGTTTAAAGGGCTTGCGTGCATATGCTAAATGCCGTCGTGATTCCTACGAAAGTGAGTTAGGTTTGTTGTTGTTGTAAAATATTTTCCACATAAAGTCAAATGTAAAATAATGTATGGCGTGGTAATAATTTCATAAAAGTGGTAGAACTAGGTAACTAACAAATTTTGATGGTTGTGAGAAGCATGCTTCTACACAAGGGTTAAGATTTGTAGGTACATTTTGTTCGTGAGACGACCGCTTTGTTGAAAAGATGAAGAGCACACGAGGAACTAGCGAAAAACCAGGTGCATACGTTTCTTTTATCTTTGATTTTTAGTTAGCAAATAAGTGGATTGTAAATTGTATTTTATTTTCCGGGGTGTAATTTTGGGGAGGTTAGCCGTGTCACATCCCTTGTGCGTTTTAAAACTCTAGTTCTTACACATTGAGGACAATATGTACCTCAAGTGTGGGGATGGGGGAGTAGTAAAAATTTTCGATTTTGACCCGTTCATTTAAATACTACACATTGAGGACAATGTTTACCTCAAGTGTGGGGATGGGGGAAAATTTCAAAATTTTTTTTTTTCAAAAATGTCTTGTTTTCAAAGCAATCTCAAAAGCACAAGTAACCAAGTCAACGAGGGATGTCACAAACCATTTGGTCTTTTGTCATGGTCAAGTTCAAATTAATAAGCATATCGGGTATTTAGCGGGTGGTTATTTGAGAATAATTCGCCTAAGGAACTAGCAATGTATGCATATCACATATCATACCCTTATACGTGAGGTTTGAGCCCTTTATACATTATAGATTCACATTCACATGTTTCTTTGTTTGAGTGGGCCATTAGTCGCGTATTGTAGAACTTGCAACTTTTGATACATTTGAGACTATAGACCGAATACAAGCACGACAATGATTAAGGCATTAGGTAAACCTTTTCCGTTTAAACCATTTATCTATCCTTACCCAAACAAGTCTCCTAGTCGCCCAATTTGAGCCTAAACCTTTCATTTGACAACCCACTTAGCCCATAATCATAAGCCTTTTCTTTTTAAACCAGTGTGATGAAAATTCGATTATAGGAACTTAAGTTTGTATAGTTGTGATTCATTTGTATTGAAAAAAAAAATTCAGAAAATGTTGCGTAAAAGAATGAAAAAGCATTGAGAAAAACACAAAAAGATGTGCTAGTAGTTTGTTGAATAAAAGGCGAAAGTTGTTGCCTCATAGTTGATGTTTATATTTAGTCTTGTTTAGTTTAGTGGTTTGTAATAAAAATCGAACTTTTCATCACCTTAGTCACTTTAAAAATATCATATTCCTACCCTTCGCCTAGCCCCGTTACAACCCCTCAAAGACCTTTTCACTTGTGTTTAGTATTTGTGTTCGATAGTGGAGAATGATTGAGTTGCAAGCCTATGCGGGTACGTGTTCTAATCGGTTTTGAGCGATTAATTGTTGAAATGCTAATACATTATACATGTTAGCAAATTTTTAAGCCGAGTGGAGAGCACATTGTGAGGGATATGCATGAGTTGTTAGTTTTACGGGCGGGTTAATCTTGGGTAACCATTTGTGTATCTAAAGCACGTTACCATTAAATACATTGAATATTGTAAAGAGTTTGAACTTTAGCATGACATTAGACCTTAACCTTTGTCTCGGGAATGGGATGTATATTCGTTGTTTGACCCACGTGAAAGTGAAAAAAAGATTTGCTTGAGGGCAAGCAAAAGACAAGTGTGGGGATGTGATACGTGGTTGAAAACCGGTGATTGTAATTGTTTAATTTGATGTTTTTACACAAGTTTTAGTTTCGAATCGCCTACTCTTGATTAGATTTGTGTTTTGCAGGTCTACTGGAGTTTAAGGAGCTTTTCGGGAGCTTTACGGGTCACCGGAGTGAAAACGGGACCACCGGGATGCGAAACGGGTCAACCGGACTCAAGAAACACGAAAAACAGAAAGAGAGGTTCCTGGGCACCGTCGCCGACGCACATATGGGCGGTCGCCGACGGGTTTTGTAAATCTCCGTAGGCTGATATTCACCGTAGACAGGAAGATAGGCCGTCGGCCATTTTTCAACTACCACACACCGTCGGCGACGGGCCCTCTGGCCGTCGGCGACGGTTCGCCGGAATGAAGATCGCGAATTAGGGACTTTTGTGCTATTGGAACGAATCAAAAGGGGTTGTTGGCCATCAATTCGGGGGTTACAATCTAATTTGAGTTTTGAACTTCAACTTGGAGCCATTATCACCCACCATCTCATCTCTAATCCATCTACCATCCATCCTATAACCCGAATTCTCATCCGAATCAAAACCCTAGTTTCATCATCATTACAATCATTCTTCAACCTTCCATCCATTCAATTTCTCCACCACAAACCCTAACCATTCCTTCACGTTAAAGCTTCATGATGATCCAATTCAAGTCTACAACATCCGGTGATCAAGTTTCTTCGATCATGCGCGGCTAATTCCTCGGAGGTTTCACCCCGGTGTAGGTTAATTGTAAGTCTAGGGTTAAAACATTGTTCTTGGATTGATTTTGTGACAAATTGCTTCTTGATTTGAAACTTATGATAATTGTCTTGCATTTGTATTGAATTCGTAAACCGTCGAGTGAAGATTAAACTTGACTTTATGAAATGTTTATGTGCAATTATGCCTTGTCTAGGTTAGAGTTTACATGTTCTTGGTAACGAAGTGCATTGTGGTCCGTTCTTTATAACGTTGATAGCTCTTGGCACCTAAGCCGTGTAACAATAAACTCGTTAATCGTTTTTGCAATTGAATCAATCTTAAAACGTGTAGGAACCCTAGGAATGCAATTACCGAACCGGGTGTGAACCTTGTTTTCTTATTTTTGTTCAAACAATCATTTCCACTTCTTGCGTTTAGTAATCGTGAGTAATTAATTTAGTTAATCATTTTAGTTATTCTAATTCACAACTTCCAATCAAATAAAAACATACAAAAACAATATAGCAAGCTTCATAAAAGTGACAACTGTTCATAATTCAATCAAATCCGCACACAAACCACATACTCTTCATGGTTCGACCCCTTGCTACCACTAGCTATTTGTTAAGGGTAATTAGGGTATATAAATATTATCTTTGACCGGAGCGCGACACTCCGATCACTGGGCCTATATAAACAAGACTCAAGACAGAACAAATCAGAAGACAGAGGACACAAGTGTGAGAACACGAGAGAACTAGAGAGAGTTTACAGAGACTTGTTAAATGTGCTGGTTTGGATGCAAATATGTCTGAGTTGCAAGGCAAAATGATGCTTTAAAAGCTAACTTGTTTGACTTGCAAGACAAACATGTTTCTTTGAATGCTAAGTGGTGTGATTTGCAAAGCAAACATGAGGCTTTGCAAAACAAGTATGATGTGACATTCATCCACAACCAAAAGTCGACGGTAGATCTTTCTAAATGCACAGAAGCCAACATGTTTTATGAAAACCATGAAAAGGAAATTAAATCGGTGATTGAAAAATTAAAGAAAGATAAAACCGAGCTGACAAAAATGGTTTCAAGAAAACAAACTGACATAAATTTGTATATCAATCGCCTTGAGATAATGCAAAAGGAGATGACTTGTGTTAAAACTGAAAGTGAGGCGATCCAGCTCAAGTTAGACAGTTATTTTAGCTGTTGCTATGTGTTGGATCACATCATTGATGTTCAGAAAGAGAAAAAGGATGTCACATGCATTGGATATAAGAAATGTCCACCACCTGTGAGACACAATTATGATGCCATGCCTGATGAGGAGGATAGAACTTACTTTGAACCATCTGTTCCTTTGGACATTGAGGAATTTGCGACCGGACTTGGATACAAGAAGGAAGTATCATCAGATTCGGATGTGTCAGTAGATACATGTGTGTCTTCTGCTAAACCGAATCAGGATCCTACAGTTACTTTTGAGGATGCTGATTCTTCTGATGATGAACCCAATGATACTGACTCAGCAAAGTCTGATGCGGTAATCAAAGAAGAAAGAAGATGACATACCTCTTGAGAATCATATTCTATGTGATCCTCCCGCAAAACCCGCTAAGATTGTTCCAATCGAGTCCACGTTTACAAAAGAGTCTTAGAGTGTGAATTTGCTGTACACTCTTGTTGGTGATGACAAAATCTATTCTGACAATGATTTTCCGATTAAAAATGTAAATCAATCTTTAATCAGTAATGTTTTTGAAAATTCGACAAGTAAGTTTTTGGGAAAGTCGGGTTCACATGTTGTGGTAACACAGTGCCCTCCGATTCCAAAGGCCAAAGTTCGAAAACAATATGGCAATCAGAAATTACCGATAGCGAAAAAGCAGCAAAATCATACCAAACCAAAAGGTAAATTACCGACTCAAGGTCAAAGGAAACAGACTCAGAAAAGGGACAAAAGGTGAACTTTGTGAAATCAAAGGGAACGGACAAAATTGAAACATTTGAAAACAAATCTAACTTAGATTTTGTTAAGCAAGCAAAAGTGTTGAAAAGAAATGAACCAAATAGTTCAAAACCAAGTACCTCGGGATCACAAAGTTCATCATCGACAAGACACTTACATGTTGCTTCGGGGTTTGTTGAACGAAGATCATGTTTTGAGTGTGGTGAAATTAGGCATATCATTCGAAATTGTCCGTATCTTCATAAGTTAAAAGCCAAATGTAGGTCCCGTTTTTCCGGTGGATCGATAACGTAAACCTATCCTTGTTTATGACAAACACGGTAACGGGTGCGGAATCCCCGTGACAGTGTAAACCAAACACAGATACTAAGAACACGGTTTAACCAATGAAACACAATCTATTGATTAAACGGGATGAGAACCGAGAACAACTTATACACACACAGTTTTACAGAATAAGTCTCTCCGGGTATTCTCTCATCTGGTTTCAAAGTGAGACCAGAAAGCTGTTTATATAGTACCTTGGGCCTTAACTACGACGAAACACATAGTGTGTCACACCCTCAAAATCCACAAGCGGAGTATTACCGCGAGGCGTGTGACTGACCAGGATCATACCACCAATTATAATAAACATTAAATAAAGTAAAGTAAAACCAAACGTCTAAAGTTCTCAAAACCAAAGTCCAAAACCAAGTTGAATAGTCAGCGGAAGCATTTAAGTTCAAAACCAAAATTTAAGTTTTTAATTTACTAAAGTTTTTCATGAACACGCAGTGGTTCATGTCCCACAACGACTCCTGCTCCCCTGCAAGCTCCAGCTAAACCTCTAACGACCTGCAAGGCATGTAACAACGAGTCAACAACAAAGTTGAGCGAGTTCACAATTGGTGTTCATTATTAAGTTATTTCAAAACCAGGAGTTCATTTGTAAGTTGTAAGTTAATCCGTTTAGCCTGTTTCCCAAACATATCCATAGTTGATGGGGGCTTCCCCATGTAAACCACTAGACCCGTTTACCATATCGACCACTGACTAAAGTAAGTTGGTGCCCTGACGTCAATGTCTATCATCATTGACTAGTGCCCAGATCCATTAGTTCACGCCCGTCCTTTGCGGCACGGTGTGAGGCTTGTCAAACCTAAATAGCGCTATCTAACTAATGACCCGCTCGCCATTGGCCCGGCGATTAAGTCGATATAAAAGGAGGGACTTCATGATAGAGAGTTTTGGTCTAGTATCTGTGTTGTCACCCTTCAATAAAGAGGGTGTGTATGTAATCCCCAAACCAGGAGATTACGTAGGTACCGATTATATTTTTATCACGTGTTGTCACCCTTCAATGAAGAGGGTGTGTACGTGTCCCAAACCAGGAGATCACGCAGTTTCAGTTTCAATCCTTTACCCATTCCCAACCCTTGGGAATCCCATGCCTTGTGGAAAGTGTGAACTCACCTTTGGTTGCTCGGTTGGACTCTTAAAAGTAGCTAATGGCCGGGGTTGGTCAATCACGTCCTAGTATGATTACCATTTAACTTATTAGTGATTTCAAACAAAGCACGTAGTTCCTACACGCATCTATCACATAACATGCACTCACTTTAACAGTTCACACCCATATATACATGCCACCTATAACTACACACCAACAAGCGTACCATATTTCACATAACACTTTCATCGACATATAACAATTTGGATCGTTATCAGATAACATAACATATCTGACAATCAGATGCACACATTGCGACTTAATACGTTTCAGCTTCAATACTCAAAACTCGGCGTGTTCCTGTAAAATTTGCAAAGTCTACTTGTTTACAGATTTTTTTTCGTAAAAATTCGAGCAATGAACAGTGATCTGAATTGTTACAATTCTGACCCCTGCCCACCGTTTATTTTATTTAAAAATCACCGAGTCTCCGAACGAGGTGAATCAAGTTGGAGAATTTCAGTTCACTCGCATATTTCCTACAGTTTAAATTTCGTAACTTATATCCCAATACACCCTTAGATATGACAGAAATCGTTACCTGCAATTTCTGCAGAAAATGGACAGCCCAGTGCACTGTAACGAAAAATTCCATTTAAAATAGTAAACGACGTCGAAAATTTATGATTCCAGTGCCGTTTGAATTGTATTTCTAAACTCTACTTTGTGGACTCCAGAAAACTCAGTTTTCGGTATGTTATGACCCAGCTACAGCCAACGGAAGTCTGCTGTAAATACAAGACAACTTTCTGTTTTCAGCTATCAACGCCTAAATGCGAGTTCGAGTGGTTCCGTTAGCGTGTTTAGCGAACAACAACAATGTTTAAACCTCACTTACAGCAGGTTATCTTCCTAACTCAGATTATTTATCATTTAAAACAATTGAGAATTCAACAATCTACTGATAATCTGACCAAGTTATCTATGAGATTTCAAATCCTAATACCCAACCAAACCCCATAAGCAATCCGATCATTAAATACACATAAATCCAAGAACTTAAACTATAAATATCATCTTAACATCAATAACATGCAACGAAAACCAGAAACGCAGCCAAGGTAAACAGAAGATCAACAACTTCAATCATGTATGAACTCATAGAATTATAAATAAAACTCAAGATGTGATACCTAGCGATGACGAGAGTCCGATATAGCCTAGAACCGAAAAATTGAAGTCTTTGGTGCTCCTTATTCTTGTCAACAATAGCGAGAGAGGGAGAGCAAGAAAAGTAGTCGTAGGTTAGGGTTTGAGAATGTAGGAGAATTATAAAATAACCTCCTGCATATCACGTAACCATTTAAAAAGGATGTGGGCTGTTTGGGGTTTGCATCTGGGCCGCAAGCATCAAGGGAATTTGGGCTGCCATAATAATTAATGAGGGTGTTTGGGCTGCACTTGCAAGTGGCCGTGATCTTGGAACAAGATACATGGCAACATCAAAACTTGTAGTTGCCTTCAATCAATCGTTTGTTTGTTTTTTTTATAGTCAACATACATACATGCATATTATTATTATGATTATTTATTTATTTATTTATTTTGCATATAATCCAACTAATCATAAACTTAAAATTAGTCAATTCAACTAATGAAAGGGTAATAATGAAGTTATAGTTCGAGCCTCAAGAGTTTTCAAGTTACGCGAGTTATGCCATGGTTCAAACGGTTCGGATCGGTTGAACCCGATATGGATTTGGTTCGAAGTTAATCACTTTTATAATGTAAACTAATAATATAATTTAGTTAAGTATAAAATTAACCCGTCAAATAAAATAAGTATGTAGGTTCGATTTATAAATATGAACGGTTCTAACCTCGAAATTATGAGTTGTCACATCATCCCCAAGTTTTTTCGTCCCGAAATTTAACATGCAGTCACTGAAGAAGTTAGTATTGTCGCACATTTTCGCGGGGTGTCACATCATCCCCATGTTGGTTTGGAATTTCGTCCCGAAATTCAGTAGTAGCTTCAGAACTTAACACATATTTCTTAAACAACTGAGGATACTTGCGCATCATTTGGTCTTCTCGTTCCCAGGTAAACTCTGGGCCACGACGTGAGTTCCAACGAACTCAATCTATAGGCTAAATTCGAATGTCCTGACTGGCTAAATTCGAATGTCGTGACTGGCAACCTATCTCGGTCGAATCGAGTTCTAAAGATAGTTCTCGTGATACCTCCATATCTGTGATATTCATGGCCCATTGCTCCTAGAGTATCGTTCGTAGAGAGCAACTCCTCCAAGCCAGAGTTCGCGAAGAATGTTGTTAGGAAAAGGATCATAGGATTCGAGTAGTATATCGTGAATGGATGTGGAAACATGCAAAAAGGGTAGTCACAATCGATGCGTAAGCGTTTAAGAATCTGTAAGCAGGGGTTTACCTGTTGACTGTTGTCGAGAGTATAGCTGGTCGTACGTAAGTTGTATAAGGTTAGAATGAAGTACGTCGTTTGCCGAATAGAGGTGCCACGTTGGTATATTAAACATAACAAGAATTAACCAGAGTAGAATGGTTGTCGCACAAGTTTGTAGTGTTAAAGTTCGCTGAAACTTCCTTCAAAGTTGTTGGGCTCACCCACATGCGAAGGAGGAATAATTCACCTTGATCCATGATCTTAGATGAGTTTGCGGTTTATCGAGTCAGTAAGTAACCAAATTCGGAAGAGTTTACTTAGGTCATGTGAATGAATCTGAAAAATGCCAGTGTAGTCAAGAGGGTATGATCGTATCAACATCACGTCACTATTCTTAGGGTTTCAAGAAGTGATCCCCAATGATCGAAAGTCGAGCCTTCCAAATTCTCTAAACTATAGTAAGTTCATATTAATGTCTCTGCATGGAGGAGTGGGGACGTAGTGTCACTGTGGTAAAGGATTATTGGTTTTGTTTAAGTCAATAGTAAAAATTGGGCATGGCATTAATTAACAAGTATATGTTGGTACAAAGGCTAGCGAAAAGGTTTCACATAATTAAGATAAACTTTCATAGGATCAAAATGTGACTCTATTAGTATAAGGGGGGGGGGTAATCTTGTGATCGGTGGAAATCGTGGTATGGTTTTTAGCGTTTCGTTATATATGTTGCGGATCGAAGAAACAAGAGGTTGGTGATGTTCATACGAAGAATTGAGTGAAAACAAAGTCCAACAAATAACCGAAGAATCCCGTAAACTATTCTGTTCTCCAGGGGCAGTTTCAGTATTGGTAGATGGCAGCAACGACACGAAAGGGAAGTTCGTTGTATCCTGGTCACGTGAGTATATCATTGGTCCAAAATAGAGTTTGGATGATAGGGTTTCGAGTGGTACAACGCCAAATGCGTGCAACGGCAACTACTTCGCTTCTGGAGACGATGACTAGTGGAGATGGTGGGGTTCGTCAACATGAACGCGTGGGTATATTGTTTTCCTAAATCCGAGTTCGCTTGGGCCGGTTCTGGTCTACGTGAATGCTTACGCACAAAACCAAATGTACGGAGAGTCAAATCTGAATTCTGGCTGTAACGGCGATGTCATGTTGAGACAATCGCATGAATAGGTAGAACGCATAAAACAGTTGTCGTGGTGGGGTGAGGAGAAAACAGGAAAGAATTTGATCATCACACGTCAAGTTCCAAGTAAACAGTTGGGTGTCATAAAGAGCACATTCGGGCTAGTAGATAACATGCTACTACTCTAACTGGGCACACCATGTGCCACACACAATGTAAATGTAAACTAGCAAGTAGGCAACACATACATAAATCATACCACCTAGAGTGTTGAGTCTTGCACGTGGAGCGAAGTGTCGTTGTGAATCGTTGAGCACTGAACAGGTTATAGTCTGGTTTTTATCAAAAAGATTTTTCTCTTTTTAAAACCAAGTTCACTATAACCAATGGCTCTGATACCAATCTGTCACACCCTCAAAATCCACAAGCGGAGTATTACCGCGAGGCGTGTGACTGACCAGGATCATACCACCAATTATAATAAACATTAAATAAAGTAAAGTAAAACCAAACGTCTAAAGTTCTCCAAACCAAAGTCCAAAACCAAGTTGAATAGTCAGCGGAAGCATTTAAGTTCAAAACAAAAATTTAAGTTTTTAATTTACTAAAGTTTTTCATGAACATGCAGTGGTTCATGTCCCACAACGACTCCTGCTCCCCTGCAAGCTCCAGCTAAACCTCTAACGACCTGCAAGGCATGTAACAACGAGTCAACAACAAAGTTGAGCGAGTTCACAGTTGGTGTTCATTATTAAGTTATTTCAAAACCAGGAGTTCATTTGTAAGTTGTAAGTTAATCCGTTTAGCCTGTTTCCCAAACATATCCATAGTTGATGGGGGCTTCCCCATGTAAACCACTAGACCCGTTTACCATATCGACCACTGACTAAAGTAAGTTGGTGCCCTGACGTCAATGTCTATCATCATTGACTAGTGCCCAGATCCATTAGTTCACGCCCGTCCTCTGCGGCACGGTGTGAGGCTTGTCAAACCTAAATAGCGCTATCTAACTAATGACCCGCTCGCCATTGGCCCGGTGATTAAGTCGATATAAAAGGAGGGACTTCATGATAGAGAGTTTTGGTCTAGTATCTGTGTTGTCACCCTTCAATAAAGAGGGTGTGTATGTAATCCCCAAACCAGGAGATTACGTAGGTACCGATTATATTTTTATCACGTGTTGTCACCCTTCAATGAAGAGGGTGTGTACGTGTCCCAAACCAGGAGATCACGCAGTTTCAGTTTCAATCCTTTACCCATTCCCAACCCTTGGGAATCCCATGCCTTGTAGAAAGTGTGAACTCACCTTTGGTTGCTCGGTTGGACTCTTAAAAATAGCTAATGGCCGGGGTTGGTCAATCACGTCCTAGTATGATTACCATTTAACTTATTAGTGATTTCAAACAAAGCACGTATTTCCTACACGCATCTATCACATAACATGCACTCACTTTAACAGTTCACACCCATATATACATGCCACCTATAACTACGCACCAACAAGCGTACCATATTTCACATAACACTTTCATCGACATATAACAAGTTGGATCGTTATCAGATAGCATAACATATCTGACAATCAGATGCACACATTGCGACTTAATACGTTTCAGCTTCAATACTCAAAACTGGGCTGTTTTCGGGTATTTTTAAAAAATAGTTATAGGTCACAATTAATTCCCAAAAAAATATATGACATGTGAAAAGGTCTCGGCGTGTTCCTGTAAAATTTTCAAAGTCTACTTGTTTACAGATTTTTCGTAAAAATTCGAGCAATGAACAGTGATCTGAATTGTTACAATTCTGACCCCTGCCCACCGTTTATTTTATTTAAAAATCACCGAGTCTCCAAACGAGGTGAATCAAGTTGGAGAATTTCAGTTCACTCGCATATTTCCTACAGTTTAAATTTCGTAACTTATATCCCAATACACCCTTAGATATGACAGAAATCGTGACCTGCAATTTCTGCAGAAAATGGACAGCCCAGTGCACTGTAACGAAAAATTCCATTTAAAATAGTAAACGACATCGAAAATTTATGATTCCAGTGCCGTTTGAATTGTATTTCTAAACTCTACTTTGTGGACTCCAGAAAACTCAGTTTTCGGTATGTTATGACCCAGCTACAGCCAACGGAAGTCTGCTGTAAATACAAGACAACTTTCTGTTTTCAGCTATCAACGCCTAAATGCGAGTTCGAGTGGTTCCGTTAGCGTGTTTAGCGAACAACAACAATGATTAAACCTCACTTACAGCAGGTTATCTTCCTAACTCAGATTATTTATCATTTAAAACAATTGAGAATTCAACAATCTACTGATAATCTGACCAAGTTATCTATGAGATTTCAAATCCTAATACCCAACCAAACCCCATAAGCAATCCGATCATTAAATACACATAAATCCAAGAACTTAAACTATAAATATCATCTTAACATCAATAACATGCATCGAAAACGAGAAACGCAGCCAAGGTAAACAGAAGATCAACAACTTCAATCATGTATGAACTCATAGAATTATAAATAAAACTCAAGATGTGATACCTAGCGATGACGAGAGTCCGATATAGCCTAGAACCGAAAAATTGAAGTCTTTGGTGCTCCTTATTCTTGTCAACAATAGCGAGAGAGGGAGAGCAAGAAAAGTAGTCGTAGGTTAGGGTTTGAGAATGTAGGAGAATTATAAAATAACCTCCTGCATATCACGTAACCATTTAAAAAGGATGTGGGCTGTTTGGGGTTTGCATCTGGGCCGCAAGCATCAAGGGAATTTGGGCTGCCATAATAATTAATGAGGGTGTTTGGGCTGCACTTGCTAGTG
The DNA here is from genome assembly GCF_002127325.2 of Helianthus annuus. Taxonomy (NCBI): domain Eukaryota; kingdom Viridiplantae; phylum Streptophyta; class Magnoliopsida; order Asterales; family Asteraceae; genus Helianthus; species Helianthus annuus. The sequence goes on from NC_035437.2 coordinate 56,614,524, forward strand.
GCCGGGATCTTGGAACAAGATACATGGCAACATCAAAACTTGTAGTTGCCTTCAATCAATCGTTTGTTTGTTTTTTTTTTTATAGTCAACATACATACATGCATATTATTATTATGATTATTTATTTATTTATTTATTTATTTATTTATTTTGCATATAATCCAACTAATCATAAACTTAATTAGTCAATTCAACTAATGAAAGGGTAATAATGAAGTTATAGTTCGAGCCTCAAGAGTTTTCAAGTTACGCGAGTTATGCCATGGTTCAAACGGTTCGGATCGGTTCAACCCGATATGGATTTGGTTCGAAGTTAATCACTTTTATAATGTAAACTAATAATATAATTTAGTTAAGTATAAAATTAACCCGTCAAATAAAATAAGTATGTAGGTTCGATTTATAAATATGAACGGTTCTAACCTCGAAATTACGAGTTGTCACATCATCCCCAAGTTTTTTCGTCCAGAAATTTAACATGCAGTCACTGAAGAAGCTAGTGTTGTCGCACATTTTCGCGGGATGTCACATAGTGGCTCGACGAAACAAACATTGGACCAATCATTGGGCCTGAAGAAGCCCAACAGTGGACGAAACATTGAGTTTCGTCGGCCCTTTGTCCTGTAGTGTGATGAAACACTTGTGTTTCTTCATGCTTTTGTCCTTATTGGGTGAAACACAATGTGTTTCTTCATGTTTTTGTCTTTTATGGATGAAACACAAAGTGTTTCTCCATGTTTCGTCAGGAAGGGAATTGGCCCAAAGAAGGTTAAGCCCAAAGTCCAGGCTTAGCCCAAATGAGGATGTTTTGGCCTAGAGACTAACTAAACAAATAAACAAATAATACCCTATATGCAACATGCATTGTTTGTTTACACATTACAAATAAAACGGAACAAACTTGTCGGACCCAAGTTAGATAGGAGGATATCCGACTTGGTCTTCATTCCGTTAGAGGCTCGAACCGAACGTGCCGCATCCACACAAAAATGTATCAACAAACTCCCCCTTGGACGCTGCTGTGATGGTTCGACTTCCGTTTCTTTCATGTCGGAGGATCTTCAAAGTCTTCACGCTTCGGAAGAAGAAAGTGTATCAACAAACTCCCCATTACATTTAGGAAGTGTGTTAACAAACTCCCCCTTAGAATGAACTCTCCTTTGAGTCATGCTCGTGAATCTTCTGACTTGTCATATCTTCAGATCCTTGTGGTGTTGATAAAGGGTCAGCGGCAACTCGATCAACTTTATCTTTTGAGTGCCTACACGTCCTGTCTTCATTCCGAAGCTTGTCATCGAACATGTTCTCCTCGCGTTTAGCATCTGCACACGCAAGAAATCTAAACGCGTAATGAGAACAACCGCTTGGAATACAGTTTCCATAAACAAACGACACATGTGTGACCATATCTCAATCAAACAACCAACCGACAACAGTGTGAAAGTTTAGAAAATGATCAATTTTAGTCCCTTAACTTTCAAAACTTGTTAACTTCGACCATTTATGAAGATGCAATTGTTTTCCGGCTTTCGATCAGGATTTTGGGTAGGATAGACTCGAGTTCCAACATCGGTCAATCAAAAATAAACTAGAAGCAAAATCTTTTTGGATTTTATAAAGGTTATATTAAAACACACCTAAAATCTTTTTGGAATTTTCATTTTTCAAAAGTAAAAACGGAAAACAATAAGTAAATATATACAAACAATCTTTTTTGCGAGTTTCGAGGGTAAGAGAATCATATCAGTGTGTACGGTCATGTAAAAACGCTCTTTTTGTTCAATTAATTAACATTTAGATGAGCATCCTATAACGATTATCGGTATTGTTGTCCATTTAAGCTCAACTTATCAGATGTAATCATGGCGAGGGGATACGTTAAGGTATGATTTATACTTACCGACCGGTGTTCATCCACACACGACACATTCCTGTATCAAGGTATGCACGAGGGTTCATCTTACCGGTGAGTATACCGATTATCATCTGTTTGACCGTATAAAAGAATGTGAGAAACTCACCTATTTTGATTGAAAACAAGCCCTATGTGATAGAATCACTTATTGATGAGGAACTTGATTTTCGATGCATGAGGGCACAGGAGCAAGTCCGTGAACTGGTCAGTACTTTCGTATAGCAGAGAGACGAACTTGACTCCCGGATAAATGTGATATATTATCACTTATTTTGAGGGACATGTGATTGTTGATCACTTATTGAGGTTGAATGCAATATGTACACGTATGTATAGTATCATGGAAGATCAAGACTTGCTTCCCCGTTATTTTTCGGTAAAAGATACAACCATGATACCATAAGACAGCATAAAGATCGAATTTCTCAGAACCTCGGCAATCTCTCAAACGAAATTTCGGTACTAAGACCATATGCCAATGTGCGGTTCCCACCTGGTCTTCAGTCGATTTAAGATTTATATCACCCTGCACACTTTAAAATGATTGTGAGCCTACCGGTACATCTTATATAGAGCTGCTTATCGTTTTTCATTTAAGGTTTAAAGAGGTTTAGACAGACCACTGGTGTACTATCATTTTCTCTTTTTCTCGCCAGGAAACTCATTTTTGATTTTCTATTGTTTTTGTGTTTTTGAAATTTTTTCGATGTTTTTGGATTTTTAAAATTTGGATTTACTCCCCCTAAAATCAACAAACTAAGATAAATTTTAAAAACACAAAGGTATTTACAAAAACGATTTCCCGATGTCGGTTAACTCATGTTTTACCTCAATGCCGTTTACCAAAAATAAGTTAATCAAAAATGATTTATCGAATTTTTTAAAAAATAAGTTGGCACGTCGGTAAGCGGTGCAGACCATGACAACATTGACGAGTTTCATAGTGAAACAATCACGGGTGAGGTGATATTTGAGATCAACGTGTCAGGCCAAAGAGTGTTGTACGAGATGATAATAGTTCATAAAGCAGCTTAAAAATCGACAAGTATAGGATAGATTAGAAATTTAAAACCGTAATCCTGCAACTTCTTCGTGCATTGCAAGGAATCTGAGCGCTCTCCCAAACTGGATATCCACCCAGTGTGGATTTCAAAGTCGAATTTTTGTTGCTACTTCAATTGACCGAGAAATCTCTTCACAGCAACAAGATCAGAAACCTTTGGGTCCGGCTGGTCTTCTACATTGCACCAGTGAAGGTCTTTGTCTTTCTCCTTCAGAAGTAGTGTGCGGTTGTTCAATCCACGCCAAGGCATCCGCACACCTGGTTGGTTTGTTCAACAAACACATTTTCTTCAATTTCACCGCGAAGAAATGTACACTACACGTTCATCTTGTTGATTTTGAACATGTGACGTGCTGCAGGAGCGTACATTTTGATTGAATCTATCCTGGGGACCCGATCAAGGCCTTTAACAATCACACTTTTGGAATGATTTTTCATTTTGTCGAAGTTATCAATTTCTTTCAACAGACAACTCTGTTTCCCCTTTCTTTTTCTCTCCATCAAAGGCAACAATTTCTTTTGTCGCCGATCTTGTGCAAGGACGCTCCACCATCAACAATCCTATGACTATGGATAGTTCCTCCTGGAACTTCCTGCACACTCACTCAGAGATTAGTTGGAGAGGGGGACCCAAGCCTTCATAGACTTGGGTTGCCCCTGAGAATCAAGAAATGTAATTTCAATTTGTTGAGGGTCCTTAAATTGCATGCCTCCCCCTGAATCCTCACCTATTTTCGGTTTCCAAGCTTGTTTCGGTTTACCAGATTGTGTATTATGTACAATTTCTGGTTTCAATGGTTGTGACAAACTAGGTTTCCTTTTAACAGATTTTTCTTCAGGTTTTAAGTCCTTTTCTATTTTCTTAACTTTTTGACGTCATTGTTTCGTTTCTTGTTCTTTAATGGCACGTTTGTCATTTTTGGGTGAAACAGGACGACGTTGTGAGTGACCTTGTTCAGAGGGGGTTCTTTCAACAAAATATGGTTTAGGCGAGTTTGTGCAGACTTTAATGATGTGCCCAAACTTCCCACATTTGAAACAAGTTCTCCTTTCAAAAACTTAGGAGAATCTGATCGACTAGCAGATATCGAACCTGTAGAACCTGAGGTACTAGCTCTTTCATCACACTCATTTGTGTGTTGGGTGTAATTGTTATCGCTATTACGTTTCAAAATATTGACTTCTTGTACAAAATCGGTGTTTGATTTGTTTTCAAAAGTCTCAATTTTATCCGTACCCTTTGATGCTACAAATTTAACATCTTTTGCTTTCTTCCTGTAACGAGCTCCTTTTGATTCAACCTTAGCCTTTGGCTTTGGAGCTCGTTGTTGTTGTTTACCCTTAAAAGCAATTGGTTGTTGCTTTGTCAGTGATTTTTGATTTCCGAATTGTTTCCTGATTTTAGCTTTTGGAATTGGATCACATTGTGTTACCACAATTCCGGGGATGGTCTTTCCCAAAAATTTATTCGTGTTGTCTTCAAAAACTTTATCAATTAAAGATGGATTGACATTTTTAATTGGAAAATCATTGTCCGAATAAATTTTAGCATCACCGACCAAAGTATACAACACATTATTGCTCTTAACAGCAAACACACATTCTTTGTCATCCTTGAGATTCTTGACAGGATCTATCACTTGCTTGGCAACAGGTTACACAGTAGAAGTAGGAGGATCACACAGAATATGATTCTCAATTGGAATTTCTACTCCTTTTGTCTCATCAAGTGATTCATCCTGGTCACTTACATCTGATTCATCATCTGAAGAATCATAGTCCTCAATGGTGGGAGGACTTTGATTTGAAGCACATGATGACTTTTCTTTGTTTTCAGATGAGCCCTCCGATGAATTGTCCGGTTTGAACCCTAGGCCAGTAGTAACTTCCTCATAATCAAGAGGCACACTGGGTTCATACCGAGGCATATCCTCTTCATCGGGAATTTTGGTATAGTTGTGTCTCAAAGGGGGTGGACACGCCTTATACCCAACGCCTTTCACGTTCCCTTTCAGTTGTTGAACATCAATTTTGTGATCGAGCACAAATCGGGAGTTAGAATAACTCTCCAATATTTGCTTGATAGCATCATGCTCGCATTTGGCAATGGCTAGTTCCCTTTTGGTTTCCTCAACAATGTTAATGTAATCGTTAATACTAACTTGTTTATGATAAACAACTTTGTTCACTTCGGAAACACTTTTCTTTAAGGTTTCAATTACAGATTTAAATTCCTTTTCATTTCAAACTAAAGCCATATTTGCCTATTTGCACTTTGATAGTTCAACAACCAAACTCTGATTGTGAATATCAACCGTTTCAGATTCACGTTTCAAATCAGCACATTTAAGTTTCATATCAACACAATCACTACATATGCTAGGAGTTTCAGATTTTATCTGACTTGTAGAGGCTGAGACATTTGCCATAAAGGCAATTTGACAAGAAAAAGATCCATCTTGAGAATTATAATCTCCAGCATTCGAGCCTTCTTCATCTGAACTCCCACTATAACCCGAGCTATCATCGCTTTCAGCAACTTCTTCTTTGTGAACATGCTTGATGTGGTTGATGATTTTTGCATAGCTAGCAGTTCCACCTCCTTGATTACCATCTCCGAATTGTACAGACCAATCACATCCTTCATCAGCTTGAATAACTAATGCTCTATTGGTGTTTGAAGGTCCAGATTGGTTCTGGTTGTTGTTCACCGGCACTATCCCTTTTCCACGGTTATCTTGATTGGCATTGGAAGTACTTGTCTGATTTCTGAATGGATTCTGGTTGCCTTGTCTGCTTGGCCGAGTGCACTCACGTTTGAAGTGTTCCCTTTCGCCACAATTGAAATAAGTAACCGCATTGTTATCAAATTCGTACTTCGTATCATTCTTGCCTTCCAACGAAGTTCTTCTTGTTCGAGCCATGAAATCCTTTGCCCGTCTAACAGCACTTGCAAATGCCCACTTGATATCCATTAACTCCATTTCAGCACGGTCTATCTGCTGATAATCTTCATTGGTCATATTGATGTTTCCAATGTGACCTGCCACCAATCCACAATATGAACTGAACATTGTGTTGAGAAGTTCCAAATGTTCCTTAGCAACTTCTACACCGACTTTTGAAAGATTGGATGTATCAACTCTGACAGTGTTGGTGTTTTGGAGTGAAGGATTGTTAATATAATGTGCTTGTTGCTGTTGGGCTTGTGGTTGGGGTATGGATTGCGACATATAAGCACTTTGATTCCACTGTGGTTGGGCTTGATTGAACTGTGGAAACGGAGATGAGCTTGTGTTGGATACAAACTCTGTTTGAAGCTTCGGTTGCTGAATAGAACTAGCTGAAGGACCAAAGCCAGGAAAATACATTTCTGTGTTTTGAGGAGGTGCAATCATTTTAGCTTTCCGGATTTCCTCTTCGTTCTTGTGCTCCAACTTCTGAATGAATTCATAGAGAGTGCCATTTGCTGTATCCATAGCGCCCGTATGCTTTAGAAGTTCAATGAATGGACTCCACCTAGGAGGCAGAGCATCAGCAAACCATGCAATCATTTCCTGATGAGTTGCAGCAACATTATAAGAACACATTTCACTAATCAAATGATAAAATCAAGAAGTCATATCATTTAGAGTTTCATTATCCAAGAATCGAAATGATTCAAACTCTTTCTTCAATAAATCATGGCGTGTCTTTCTAGAAGCTGCATTTCCTTCTCCTCTCGCTACCAATGCGTCCCATAAACTTTTTATGGTCTTATAATAGGAGAATTGATGGTAGATGTCTTTGTGAAGTGCTTGAGTGAGAATAGCATACGTTTTCTTCTCCAGATCATGCCTTTTTGTCGTTTTCAGGCATATTAGTAAAACCCGTTGAAGTTGATGCTGCTATTTCGAGGGCAGGGTTGCATTCATTAATGAAACATATCCAAAGTTCGCTGCTTTGCCCTTGAACGTATGTGTGGAAACGACCCTTCCATGATGAATAGTCGTTCATGTGATTCAACTTTGGCGGCCGATTGTTGTTACCCGTCTCACTCTCACTAAGCAATAGACTTTGAATACTCTAATTTTGATTCGACACCAATGCCCATTGACTTTCACTTATCGACTGTTGTTGTCGAGGTATGGTACTTGCTAAATATTCGGCCATCGAAGTCGGTTTTTGAACTGGTTGTGAGTCCGTACTCCAATCCCACGGACTTGTACAACTCATATTTGATGTATGAAATGGAAACCCTGGTCACACACTTGAAAACAGACAGTTATCACACTTCTGCAAAATCCTTTGTGAGAATTAACAATTATCTCGACGAAACTGAATTCTTTTGGGCTTCTGATCGACGAAACGGCCCAAATCAATTTGAAGCCCAATGTACGACGAAACCCAGAATGCTTGTGACGGAACAAGATGCAATCTGAACTTAGGTCGACGAAACTAGGTATGATAAACCACTATAACGACGAAACAGTTTAAAGATCCTTGCGACGAAACAAAAATCCTTTTGTGAATGACGAAACACGTAAAGATCTTAATTGCGACGAAACTCAGGTTTGTTTGTTTGTTCTGTGCGACGAAACACTTGACATGATGATGAAACTGTTAGTTATCGACGAAACAGGATCGTTTTATAGGCCGACGAAACAAGATTCACATTCCTGGTCGACGAAACAGAAACAGAATGATGATATGTTATGTGCGACGAAACTATGGGTAAAAGGAATTGATCGACGAAACTGATTGGAATTGCGACGAAAATGAATTGTATCTTTGTTGTCGACGAAACTGATGACTTGATTGATTTGTATTGCGACGAAACAGAAATGTTGACGAAACAGGTATAAAGACAGCGACGAAACAGGTATGTTAGTGACGAAACTGAAATCCCCTCACTTATATGTCGACGAAACAAGATTAAATCTGACGAAACAAGATGGATAAGGTTGGGGAGTTGGTGAGTTTGGTCTGATCTTATCTGTTTTTGACATACACACACAATTTTCAACTTCACACCATGCTTATCTTACCAACTGGTAAGGTGTCAGAATATTTTAATCAAAACTTTTAACTTTAAAATTTGTAAATTCACCAACAACTTACACAGTAAGTTTACAAAAAGATCAAAAAGTGGAAAGTATGAAGAACAACTTGAATATAAGATGAACTCGATGAAGATTCAGGTGACCGATAAATTTCCGAACACAAGATTTGCTCAAGACTTTCAATAAAAACCCATCACTAACATGTAAACATGTAAAATAATAAGGTTTCCACTAAAACTAATAGCAAAACAGCAAGGATTTCACTGATTTTAGTGACTTTTTCAGAAAATATATAAGCTTTTCAAAACGACAGTTTCTACAAATCACTAAAAAATGGCTTGATAAAACAAAACAATGTTTGGTTTTAAACAAGGATTAGAGCCAAAGCTCTGATACCAATTGTAGGTCCCGTTTTTCCGGTGGATCGATAATATAAACCTATCCTTGTTTATCACAAACACGGTAACGGGTGCGGAATCCCCGTGACAGTGCAAACCAAACACAGATAATAAGAACACAGTTTAACCAATGAAACACAATCTATTGATTAAACGAGATGAGAACCGAGAACAACTGATACATACACAGTTTTACAAAATAAGTCTCTCCGGGTATTCTCTCATCTGGTTTAAAAGTGAGACTAGAAAGCTGTTTATATAGTACCCTGGGCCTTAACTACGACGAATCACATAGTGGCTCGACGAAACAAACGTTGGACCAATCATTGGGCCTGAAGAAGCCCAACAGTGGACGAAACATTGAGTTTTGTCGGCCCTTTATCCTGTAGTGTGATAAAACACGTGTTTCTTCATGCTTTTGTCCTTCTTGGGTGAAACACAATGTGTTTCTTCGTGTTTTTGTCTTTTATGGATGAAACACAAAGTGTTTCTCCATGTTTCGTCAGGAGGGGAATTGGCCCAAAGAAGGTTAAGCCCAAAGTCCTGGCATAGCCCAAATGAGGATGTTTTGGCACAGAGACTAACTAAACAAATAATACCCTATATGCAACATGCATTGTTTGTTTACACATTACAAATAAAACGGAACAAACTTGTCGGACCCAAGTTGGATAGGAGGATATCCGACTTGGTCTTCATTCCGTTAGAGGCTCGAACCGAACGTGTCGCGTCCACACAAAAATGTATCAACGCCAAAGTTGATGATCCCCGTGAACGAAATTACCAAAAGTGATCTGTTTCCTTAAAACAAGACCCCTGCCTTGTACGAGAAAGGGAAAAGAAACCGAAACGCCAACAGGTCAAGGTGATTGAGAAAGCACTTAAGACTGATGTGGTTCAAAAACAATCTGTTTCAGTTAAACCAAAAAGTTCAAAGTTTTCAAAAACTTCAAACAATCACGAAGTTAAATTTTCAAACAATCAAACTGGTAAAACTCAATAGACATGGAAACCTAAAATGACCACAAATTCAGGGGGACCATCACAATTTCCTAACCATCAAAAAGTGGAAGTAATTGTTGTTGATGAAAGTGGAAGACCCAAGACCACAATGACTTGGGTCCCCATCTCCAACTAATCAAGTGAGTTCATGTGCAGGGTGTTCCAGGAGGAACTAACAGTAGTCATTGGATTGTTGATAGTGGAGCATCCAGGCACATGACAGGCGACATGAAGCTTCTCTACGATGTTAAATCTATTAGAGGAGGTTATGTTGCTTTTGCTAGAGATAAAGGCGGATATGTTATTGGTGAAGGAATGATATCCAACGAGGTTGTAAGCTCTAATAAGATCAACTTTGTACAACAACTTGATCACAATCTTCTCAGCGTTTCACAAATCTGTGATAAACAGTTTTCAGTACACTTTGATGCAAATGGATGTTATGTGCTAAAACCCGGCTTCAAAATTCCAAAAGAATGGATTCTCTTATCTGCTCCAAGGATAAATGATTTGTATGTCCTTGATATGGGCCAAGCTATTACAACGTCTGCACAAGCAACCTGTTTCGTTTCCAAAGCCTCAGAAAAAGACTCAATCTCTTGGCACAGACGAATGGGTCACATTCACTTACGCAAGATGAATCATTTGGTGTCAAATGAATTGGTGAATGGTGTTCCTCTTAAAAACTTTCATCTTCAAGACGTCTGTGTTTCGTGCCAGAAATAAAAAAAAACGAAGAAGTGACACCCTACAAAGAAAATCAACACGGTGGTCGTTCCGCTTGAACGTTTGCACATGGATTTGTTCGGTCCTGTCAAGCATAAAAGCATCCGGAATGAAAAATATTGCCTCGTGATAACTGATGATTATTCAAGATTTTCTTGGGTGGCGTTCATGGCACACAAGAGTGAAACTTTCGGTATTATCAAAAACTTGATCATTCAGATTCAGAATTTGTATAAATTGAAGGTTAGACGAATACGCAGCGACAATTGTACAGAATTTAAGAATCATGCCATGGCGGAGTTTTACACTTCAAAAGGTATTCTTCACGAATTTAGTGCGGCTTATACTCCTCAACAGAATAGCGTCGCTGAACGTAAAAACCGTACATTGATCGAGACTGCTAGGACTGTCTTGGTAGAGTCGTAGTTGCCCATTCCATTCTGGAGTGAAGCTGTGGCCTCTGCATGTTACACGTTGAACCGAGTCCTTACAGTCAAAAGGTACAACAAGACCTGCTATGAGCTTCTTCAAACGGAAACCAGATTTGTCATATCTTGAACTGTTTGGAGCTCCGTGCACAATAATCGATCCTAATGGAAAGTTTGGGGCAAAAGCAATTGAAGGATACTTTCTTGGGTATGCCACCCCGAACTTAAGAGTCTGGAATCTAGAGGCTAAAAGGGTCGAAGAATGGTCTGAGGTCAGAGTACAAAGGCACACATTGCCAGTCAAATGCCCTGGTCAGCCTTGGATGTTTGAGTACGATGACTTTTGCAATTCGATCAATGTTGAAGCAGTTGAAGAAAATGCTACGGCAAGAATGTTTTTTGAGAGCGACAACGCAACAGATTCACCGTTGGTTCGTCCAATTGTTGTCAATCAAGAACCATCTTTAGTGAACAATAATGCTCTCGACAATGAGGATTTTCACGATGCTACCGAATTAAACGAATCTTCAGAGGATGAAGAATTTCTCGATGCAGATCAAGAAGCTCCAACAACAGCAGTTCATGGTACTTCAGAGGGTACACCTCTAGTGGACGCCCCTAGAACAGTTGAAGCTACTGCATCATCCTCTTCGTCAATTCCGGGTATTGAATTGGTTGTTGATCTCAATCTCAACAATCTGGGTACAAATATTCCATTCAAGATAATCCAGAAACAAGGTTTCACAATACCCATCCTCAACAAAACATCATCGGAAATGTACAGAGTGGCATTCAAACAAGAAACATGTTGCGAAACAACAACAATGCAGGCTTGTATGCGGCGATTCGAGAATCTGGTCAACAAAATGATTGGTCCTTTGCGTGTTACGTTTCACAAGATGAACGAAAATCTATTAAAGAAGCTTTGAAAGATGATTCTTGGGTTGAAGCTATGGAGGAAGAATAGCAACAATTCCAGAAGCTAGGTGTCTGGAAGCTAGTTGAGAAACCTGAGAACTACAAGAAGATTGGTACCCGCTGGGTGTATAAATGCAAAAAGGACAACCATGGAGTAGTTATCCGGAACAAAGCAAGATTAGTCGTTCAAGGTTTTCGTCAGATTGAAGGGATTGACTACAACGAAGTTTATGCACCTGCTTCACGTCTGGAAGCAATTCGGATCTTTCTGGCTTATGCCTCATTCAAAGGATTCAAGGTTTAATAGATGGACGTCAAAAGTGCATTCTTACATGGTGTGGTTGAAGAAGAGGTGTACGTCGAACAGCCTCCAGGTTTTGAAGATCCTATTCACCCTGATCGGGTTTGGTTGCCGAACAAAGCTCTCTATGGTCTACATCAAGCACCACGAGCTTGGTATGCAACCTTATCTAATTATCTGCTGGAGAATGGATTTCGCAGAGGTCTTATCGATTGTACTCTTTTCATCAAAGAACAAGATGAAGATCTTCTACTGGTACAGGTATACGTTGATGATATTATATTTGGTTCTACTAATGATGTTTTGTGTAGAAATTTCGAGCGTATTATGCAGGATAAATTCGAGATAAGTGCTATGGGGGAAATGACCTTCTTTTTAGGCCTACAAGTGCAACAAACTGAGTCTGGGATATTCATCCATAAGACAAAATATGTTGGTCACATCTTGAGCCGGTTCCAGATGTCTGATGCAACGCCCATCGGTACCCCATTGCAGCAAAATCACGGAATTAATCCAGATTTGAAGGGTGAAGTTGTTAGCCCCTCATACTACCGTGCAATGATTGGATCTTTTATGTACCTCACAGCATCAAGACCAGATATAATGTACCCAACGTGCCTGCTTGCCAGATATCAAGTCAACCCGAAGGCCTCACATCTTGCAGCTGTAAAAAGGATTTTTCGTTATTTGAAGGGTTGCCCTGACATCGGTCTATGGTACCCTACGGATAATAACTTTGATTTAATCGCTTTCAGTGATTCTGATTTTGGCGGATGCAAAACTGACGGCAAATCCACAACGGCTGGATGTCAGTTTTTGGGAAATCGCCTAGTCACATGGCAGTGCAAGAAGCGGACGTGTGTCGCTACATCAACATGCGAAGCTGAATACATTGCTGCCTCAAGTTGTTGCTCCCAAGTCCTGTGGATCCAACAACAATTGCGCGACTACGGTTTTGAATTCCTAACTACTCCTATTTACGTTGATAATTCTGCTGCCTTACAGATCACTAGAAATCCTGTGCAGCATTCAAAGACCAAACACATCGAAATCAAATATCACTTCATACGTGATTGCTTTGATAAAAGGCTAATCGATGTTGTTAAGGTCCACACCGATGACCAACGTGCCGACCTTTTTACCAAAGCATTTGTCAAATCAAGATTTGACTTTTTATTATTGGTAAACGGCATTAAGGTCAAGCAAGAGTAAAACCAACATTGGAAAATCATTTTTGTAAATATCTTTTTTGTCTTTTAAATTTATCATAGTTTGTTGATTTTATGGGGAGTAAATCCAAAATTTGAAAAATACAAAAACATCCAAAAATTTAAAAACACAAAAACAATAGAAAAACAAAAATGAGTTTCCTGGCGAGAAAAAGAGAAAATGATAGTACATCAGTGGTCTATCCAAACCTCTTTAAACCTTAATGAAATATGTTAAGCAGCTCTATATAAGATGTATCGGTAGGCTCACAATCATTTTATAGTGTGCAGGGTGATATAAACCTAAATCGACTGAAGACCAGGTGAGAACCACACATTGGCATATGGTCTTAGTACCGAAATTTCGTTTGAGAGATTGCCGAGGTTCTGAGATATTCGGTCGTTATGCTGCTTATCATCTGGGTATCATGGTTGTATCTTTTACCGAAAAATAACGGGGATGCAAGTCTAGATCTTCCATGATATTATACATACGTGTACATATTGCATTCGACCTCAATAAGTGATCAACAATCACATGTCCAAACAAATAAGTGATAATATATCACATTTATCCGGGAGTCAGGTTCGTCTCTTTGCTGTACGAAAGTACTGACCTGTTCACGGACTTGCTCTTGTGCCCTTCATGCATCTGAAAATCAAGTTCCTCATCAATAAGTGATTCTATCACATAGGGCTTGTTTTCAATCTCAATAAGTGAGTATCTCACATTTTCATATACGGTCAAAAGATGATAATCGGTATACTCACCGGAAAGATGAACCCTCGTGCATACCTTGATACGGGAATGTGTCGTGATGTGGATGAACACCGGTCGATAAGTATAAATCATACACTAATCGTATCCCCTCGCCATGATTACATCTGATAAGTTGAGCTTATGTGGATAACAATGCCGATAATTGTTATAAGATGGTTATCTAAATGTTAATTAATTGAACAAAAGAGCGTATTGGCGTGACCGTACACTGATATGATTCTCTTACCCTCGAAACTCACAAAAAGATTGTCTGTAAATATTTATTTAATGCTTTCAGTTTCTGCATCTTTGTATATATTTATTTACTGCTTTCTGTCTTTACATTTGAAATATTCAAAAATTCCAAAAAGATTTTAGGTGTGTTTTAATATAAACTTTCTAAAAGCCAAAAATATTTTATTTCTATCTTATTTTCGATTGTACGATGTTGGATCTCGAGTCTTCGTTGCCTGAAAGCTGATTGAAAACCAAATCGACTAAATCTTCATAAACGGTCAAAATTTGCAAGTTTTGAAAGTTACAAAACTAAAATTGATAAATTTGTTAAACTTTCAAATTGTCCGACGGTAGTTGTTTGAATAATGGTCACATGTGTGTCGTTTGTTTATGTTAACTTTACGCGTTTAGCTTTCTTGCATGTGCAGATGCTAAAGGCAAGGAGTACATGTTCGATGACAAGCTTCAGAATGAAGACACGACGTGAAGGCACTCAAATGATAAAGATGATCGAGTTGCTGCTGACCAATCATCAACACCACAAGGATCTCAAGTATTAAAGATCAAAAGATTCACGAGCATAACTCAAGGGAGAGCTTATGTTAAGGGGGAGTTTGTTAACACACTTCCTAAATAAAATGGGGAGTTTGTTGATACACTTTCTGCTTACAAGACGTGAAGACTTTGAAGATCCTCCGGCATAGAAGACATGGAAGATGAACCTCATGAGTAGCGTCCAAGGGGGAGTTTGTTAGTACTCGATATGTGGACGTGACTCAGTTCGGTTGGGCTAAGGTTCGGCTCAAGTCCAACGTCACGACATTCCTCTGTCGTACGTTCCAAAGTTCGATACACGAAGATTGAAAGCCAAACCTTGAACACCAGGCCAGATTACTAGCTTTGGGCTGAAACCAAGTCGACGAAACATGTCTTGGGCCTCAACTGTTTGGGCCAAAGCCCAAGTCGACGAATCAAAGTGGATGTCGACGAAACATGTCTGTTTCGTCGACCTTGATCCCATTTCGTCATCTGCTCGTGCGTTTCGTCAAAGACTTGTTTGTGTTTCGCCGACCTTCTCCTGTTTCGTCAGTACTGGGCCTATATAAACAAGACTCAAGACATAACAAATCAGAAGACAGAGGACACAAATGTGAGAAAACGAGAGAACTAGAGAGAGTTTACAGAGTGTATTTGTAAACCTTGCATTGTAACTGTTTTCAAGTATTAATACATTGGTGTTAATCGTTGAGTCTCGTGTCTACCATTTCCGTGTTCGATCTCGGTTTGCTATCTAGGTTGGATTCCGCACAACCGGATTGGTTTGTACACAAGGATTAGGCGACTAGATCCTCCCCTTGCCGGACCTACATATCTAATAATAATCCTTAACCTAAATAATAATAGTAAGTTATATTAAGTGTAGATTATAATAGATATATTTTATCATTTCCCCATAATCTAGACTTCATAGCTTCTTCTTTTTAGCTTTCTTTTGCAAATAATCTTCTGGCTTCATGTCACATGTCTTGCTAATATGACTGTATTTTGGATATTTATAATAATCTTCAATTGATTCTGTTTATTTCAATGGAAGGTTGTCGAACTCACATCTTAAATTTTGTAACCTTACGCTCTTGACTTTGTCATCTCCTTTATAAGTTTTTAGTAATGTATCCCATGCTTCCTTTGAAGATTTTGCCATGGATTTCCTTTCAAATATTATGTCACCGTTTGGTAAATAAGGAATAGCGTCTTCTTGTCTTTTAATTCTTTTGGTTAGTGTGGATGCATTTATTCAAGATTTTCTTGGGTGGCGTTTATGGCACACAAGAGTGAAACTTTCGAAATTATCAAAGCCTTGATCACAACGATTGAGAATTTGTATACTTTGAAAGTAAGACGCATGCGCAACGGAAATGGAACTGAATTTAAGAATCAAGCTATGGAGGAGTTCTATAGACCGGCCTGAGTCGGGGCAGCCACCCCAGTCCGCATCAGAGTATGCATGCGACCAATGAATGAGTGCCGGATTTAACAATCTAATTTCATGTCCTATTTTTTTCTACAAATCTAATCCTTCATGTCCTATTTCTTCACCTAATTGTCTTTATGTAGCTGAATCAAAACCTGCAAGTGTATATGCGTTGGGAGTATATAAACACCACATGAATTTAGATAAGAGTCAAAACCCAAAACAAGAGTTTTAGTACTTTTGGAAAATTAAGGGTTTAACTATTTCACAAATAAATTCCCATTCTTGAGGGATAAATATTTACCCGTGCGACCCAATAATGATATCTAACAGGTTGGAATTTGTATATCTACTAACAGGGAATGGTATTATATAGGATGAACGTTAGGGAGTTTTTCAGAAACCAACCGTTTGGCTCCAGTGGCGGACCTAGAAAATTTTTTCATGGGGTGCGTAAAATTTATAGGATTTTAAGCCCTTGCTATATAATATTTTTTTCAAATCGTGGCGGACCGGGTCGGGTTATGTAAAAAACAAACTCAAATTAATATAATCATTAAAAGCACGTCAAACGTAAATACAAACATATTTTCTCAAACATTGTGTGTGTTTGGGAGTTTTGGAAGAGGATTCTCCACCTTTCACTTTTAGAAACCGTTCCATAATAAAATTACACACAATTCCTATTTATAAAACCAAAATAAATCATTCTATTCTAATCTAAATTATAAACAATCAATAACTTCTTACGAACTATTTCGTCTTTTTATTTAGTAACATATTTTATGGTTTTCGATAAATATAAAACACGTAATGATATTCTTTGGTGCATGCTACTTTATAATCATTGGGTTTTATCTTTTGATCGTTATACGGAATGTCGATACCATACCTATACGGTAATAAATCAAACCGATATCGACCGAACATAGGGCAATCCCACTAGTTAAGATATCATATTGTAGGTTTTGTATATATATATATATATATATATATATATATATATATATATATATATAGGCTAATGCTAGACAAAAAACACTAAAAATTTTAGGAAACTCTGGAAACTCAAAGCTCCCGACTTTTTTTTTTTTTTTTTTTTTGAAAAAAATAACATATGATACCAACTTTTCTGTCACACCCCGACCACGATAAAACAACAAAACGTGGCGGAAACATCGGGGAGTGTTGTAACAGAATCATTGTTTCAAAACACACGGAAATTTGAAGTTTCGTTTTATTAAACATTAAACATTTACATCGTCTTGAAATCTAACAAACAAGTTAAACATAGTCTATCATTGTTATTAAGTCACTAAGGCAACGTCCAGTCCTATGTGAGTATGCATCCTATCAATCAACATCATTCAACAATACCTGAAACATATGTGAAAACAAAGTCAGCAAAGAAATGCTGGCAAGTATATAGGTTTTATGAGAGTGTCGGATTCATGGCTAGTTTATATGTTGTACCTCGTTAGACTCTAAGAGTCAGAATACATACCTTGTTTTGAAAAGTGTATTACAACATAAATAACCAACTCAAATCATATTGGTTATAGTTTGTTATAAAATCTGGTAGCCATGCTTCTTAACCCAAAACATTTAGTTAAATGAATTTGTAAAAATCTCGTAAAAACTCGTTAACAAAACTCGTATGGTTTATATCATTTCAAAAACCTCGTTTGTGTGACATCGTCTCAAAATCGTTTACCCAAGTGAACTAAATAACGCCACGGTATGTAATATGATGAAGACACTTATATATAGGAAGTACTAGCGGCGTATCCACCATGCTTTCATCACTTTACACCCGTCCCGTTATCTAAACACTAACCAAAAGCCAATCGTTTATCCAATTCGTTTAATTCGTCAAAAATCATTTCAGTCGTTTAAATCATTCTCGTTTTAATTGTGAAACTACTTTTGGTCGCCTCGCTAATAATATCCAAACCTTCGTGACTCGCCTATCGCCAATCTCGCATTAACTAACCACCAAAGGGTAAGTTAACAATCATCTCGCATTAACAAACCACCAAAGGGTAAGTTAACAATCATGAGATTCGGTCGTTACCCACCTAACCCACACATAACCATGGGTGCAGTCTAATAACAGAATTTGTCAGATCCTATGGTACCATAAACTAATACTGGTTGGTTCGGCCAAAATTAATGGATATTATTCGTTATGTAATTACAACCAACAAGCTTGTTCACATTATCAAAATCGTTTTAGTTTTAATATAAACCATCTTAATCATTTTTGGAAAACATCGTTTAAATATTGAAATCATTTAACACATATGGATCACCCCAAAACAATCGAAAACAGTAAAATAGGGGAACAATGTACTCGCCTGAGAATGCTTAGCGGTCTTTGAACAACAACCAAGCAAAGCTAGAGGGAGCACGAAATCAATCGGCAACCTAATAACTAGATAAATAAACCCTACCTAAGTCGGAGGATCGGATAGGATGAGGTCTTGTAAACCAAATGAGTTATTGGAACTCATATGACATGGTTTAACAATGCCTACATACTAAATTGAAACCTTACCTAAGTGCTTTCAACCCATTACGACCCATTAAGGTAGCTTACGCTACTTTAACGCGTCGTGCGCGCAAACGCGCGTTCGAGAAGTCTAACTAGTCCTATGGCTAGTATTATATGCCTAAACATGTTTAAATAAGTTACATAATCAGTTTAGGTGAAAAAAGTTAGGTTACATATGCTTAGAGTCCAATTATGCATGAAAGGGCATTTTGGTAATTTACCTAAGGCATATAATCTACCTATCATACAACTACTTAAACTCGGTGACCATAAGGTATAACCTCAGAAGGTTATTCCCTATGCAACTATGGTCACTAAACATGCTTGGTCGGATCCTAAAGATTGACCAAACGGGTCGAGTTCGAAAGTCTAAGCGGTGGTTTAGACCGCTTGACTTACGACTCTAAACAAGCACTAAACTAAAAGTGACGAGCTAAGCATGTTAAAACATGCTTAACTAAGTTAGAAAACAGGTTTTGATATAAAAACAAAGTGTTTTGATACCAAGAGTAGTTTGGTTGCAAAATACGCTTAAATGCGCATTTTGACCGAAACTACGACTCGTCACTACGCCTAGTCAACGTGGTAATCAGTGGGTATAGTCACTAAAGACTATAACCAACGTGATTACGCTCACGTTGTGAAGTTCAAACGAACTTCTCGTTGACCATCTCGTGGTCAAAGCTGAAAGTCAAACTATATTTGACTTCCAAACTAGGAAAACAACAAAAAGAATGAAAGAATGCTCACAATGTGTCCTTGCTATCTTTTCTACAAGAAAACCAAGTTCCCAATGAGATTAGAAAGCTCCAAACACTTGAGGGAGCCTTCCAAATCAGATGGTAGAGAGGAGAAGAATGAATGAGCAAAGAATGAGGAGGTGAGCATGGCTATATATAGTTTTTCGCAAACCGTTAGGATCGTTTCTTGGAGAGGAGAGCATGATCCAAGCCATACAAGTGTCAAGGAAAGATTGGGGGACTTGTTCCCCACACAAACCAGCCCCTAGCTTTGAAAACCACTGATCAAAACCGTCAAAAACGAGCTAAATGACCAAATTGAATGTTTCTGTCTGATAGGCTCACGCGCCCCGCGTAAGAATAAGGCTTGGGTTTACGCTGGCCGCCTGGCCAACTTTGGCGGATTGACAATTTTAGTCCCTGCAGCTTAGAAACTTGCATTTTGGCCCATTTTTGACATGTTTAAGCCCCGTTAACCTCATTTCAAGGCTCTAAAATGAAGTTAAAATATTGGGAACTCAAAACATGCTCAAAAATATCTCAGATGTCGGTTCGTTTGGTCGTACGGTTGCGTTGTTCGGTTAATTACGACGGAAGTCGTAACGAACGCAAAAACGATCCAAATTGAGCGACGAATGGAATTTTATCATGCCAATCGCTAAAATATAATATTTTAATGATTACATAAATTTTTGGATGTCCGGATATATTCAGAACGTAAGATATGCGCGAAAATGCAAATTTGTGCACTTTTTGACGCTCTTAGTCCCTGAATGACCAATAAGTTTATTTTTGCACACCAAACACCTCAAAACCTATTTCTAAGCTATGTAAAGGATATTTAGGGCATGTTAAACTTATGATAAAGTTCTGGAATGTTCGTTACAGTACAAATCAGCATACTTTCGCAGTTTGTCGAAATTAGTCCCTGTAAGCGAATAAACTTGATTTCGACACACCAAACCCTCAAAACTTATTTCTAAGTTATGTAAAGGTTATTTAAGGTATGTTAAGCATATGTCACTATTCCGGAGTGTTTGTCGCGCTAAACTGATTAGGTTTACGCATCAGTTCGCGTATAACTTTCAAGAAAGCGATTTAGAGCTTGAAATCGAACGAGAATTGATATGTGCAAATGATACACATATTTATACAAATCCCAAGTATGAAATACAATATTTCATTAATTAGGTATTTGTTTGATGGCCGTGGAGGCACAGATGTCACAGTCTCCCCTACTTCAGGAAATTTCGTCCCGAAATTTTAACTAGAGGAAACTTTGTGAGAACAATTGCGGATGTTTCGCCTTCATTTGGTCCTCACGTTCCCAAGTAAATTCTTGGCCACGCTTAGATTCCCAGCGAACCGTGACCAGACAAATCCGTTTGTTCTTCTATTGTTTGAATGTACGGTCCAATATCTCCACAGGTTTCTCGACCAAGTGCATCGTTTCATCGATTCGGATTTCATCGAGAGGAATGTGAAGATCAACGTCAGCTATACACTTTCGCAAATTGGACACGTGAAAATTCGGATGAATATTTCCAAGCTCTGGAGGTAGCTCTAGTCGATAGGCAACCTTTCCAACTCTTTTAACAACTTAAATGGTCCAATATATCGGGGTGCAACTTTATCAGCAGATAGATCTTTGCGAGTTGGAATAAAATGAGTTATCTTCGTTAGTCGATCGATAACAACCCATATAGCATCGTGACCTTTAGATGTACGCGGTAATTTAGTGATGAGATCCATAGCAACATTCTCCCACTTCCAAACCGGTATCTCTGGTTCTACAAACAAACCAGAAGGTCGTTGATGTTCAGCCTTGACTTTGAGACAAGTTAGGCATTTCGAAATATAAAGTCGAAAAGATAAGACAGCACTGGTTAGGGTTCTGAACTTCTAGTAACTTTAATAACATTATGCTTATAAATAAGAGGGACACTTATATACAAGTATATGAAGTGTCATTGGTGCGTCCACCGTACCTCCATTACATTGTTCACGTTCCGTTATTGTTGCCACTATCGGTTCATACACACGATAAATCTTACTGTGGTTTCTGTGCACTGAATTTCATAATTACGTATGCATCCATAATTACGCAATTCCTTGCATAGTTCACACAGTGCACTTTATAATGTGTAGGGGAAGACCCAACAAACAAACCTGTGATGAGTGTGACTAGACCACCATAGAGTCCTTTAGATCAATAAATGATCTTTTAAAACAGACCACCAAGGAGTCTTTCCAACTATATCATCACATGTCATTCCTAACCAGATTTGAATCAATCGTTTTACTAGACCATCCAAAGGGTCTTTTTCAAATTATGGAATGGTACTATAAAATCCAAGGGTCTTAACTACCACGTAGAAGCCCATCAAGGATTTAAGGTAGTACGTTTGGATATCCTACTATGAATCCCTCAAATGAAGATATGGAAGGTTCTACGAGGATTTGGATGACGAATAACTTGGATTATATAAAAACATAAAAGAAACACATAATCACATAATCGTTTAACCTTACCTTTAATTTGTTATCTTTGGACAAGGGTATTTAAAGCATACCAGGAATCCAATCCGTGGATTTCATTGGCACTTTAAACACCTTCAAAAATCTAACTATGAAGATAGAGAGATCTTGATAGGAATTCGACTTGTCCTTATTGAATTGTAATGTACGTATTAAGGCGTACAAAGAATCCAATCAAGGGTTCCGATTTGAGCGATAATCATCCACATGGATGTAATTGTGAAGATAATAAGATCCTATATGGATTTCAGAATTCGAATAGCAGGGGACGCTTCGAAATCTTGCACTAGACATGCTTAAGTCGACACACGAGGTAGAATCCTCATGAAGTTGAGGTGCTAGCTATGCCAAGGCGACATATGAAGCAGAATTTGGAGGCTGGGTATAAGATCGAAAAATACTCTTAGTTATCTAACCAAGGATTTAAAGTGATTACTCAAGATGTCACTTATATTTGGTACTTCGTTTTCTTGAAACGAGTACTTAAAATTTTTCGAGGAAATCATGAGCGATCACATGGATGGAACAACTTACAATAGTAGTTTGTAAAGAACATAGCTCTTTGGTGTAGGTATTATAGGGGTATGCCATACACACATGTAACTATATTTATACATCAGAATTATGAACAACGATTTATTTATAAACCAAACAGGTTGTTTCAGAGTTCAACAAAAGAACAAAAGCATAAGTTTCCAATTATTTCAAGCAGCAGCTTCTTCTAATCAGCCCAATGCTCATCCGTGGGTTAGATTTGCATTGACAAACTTTGGGTATTCGTCCCTGAAATGACTCGTCTCGTCATAGAAGTAGCAAGTTCCAAGAGGAAAACGAGCTTGTGCTGGATTTGCTTGAAGTTGAACAGGGTTCTGAATAGTTTGGTTTAACATAGCGACTGAACGACAGTCTCTTGCCAAATGACCAACAAGTCCACACTTGAAGCATATTTGGCATTTGACACTAACATGGTGATGGAAGTTACACTGATGGCACAAAGGGGCTGTTCCTTCGTATGGTGCTCGAGCAACAGTAGGACCTGCAACAGCTTTGTTTTGGATGACAAAGCGGCACATGTTAACCAAACGCCCCCATTGCCCGCAGTGAGTACATTTGAAACAAGGTGCTTGATTCGAATGATGGCCATTGCATCGATTGCAGAAAGGAGCAGTTCCCAAGTACCGCTTCTTGGCTGGTGGTGTTGCCACCTGACCAGGTCCTGCTTGATTTGGTGCAACGGCTGGAGGATTCTTTGAGGTCTTACACTTCTTTGACCTTTTCGAAGGCTTGGCTTCTGCTTCCTTTGTTGCTTCTCGGGTGGTTTCATCCTGGAGACGGGACATGGCAACAGCTAATTCAGCAGTCTTCAGGATTACTTCGCCTATTCGTTGGGCAACTTTAGTAGCCTGTCGGGACATCTGAGCGTCATTGCGATGAAGTGACATTCTAGAGAAAAAGGAAGACATAGGAAGAAATGAATGAAATGCTATCGGGTAATCAAAACAGAATGACCACGCATAAAAATTGCGATCATTTGTTTGTTACCTAAGGCAAACAAATGAGACGGTGATTAATCAAAGTAAATCGGTCATATTAATGTATTACTGAAGACATGCTCGCCTATAAGTGAACACTCACCCCAAGAGTTCCCAGTTAAGAGTGACCGGTCCGATACTGCGGATTTGTACGAACACTCTAGCCTTAGACAGAAAACTCAGGGTACATGCATTCACTCTTCCAGTTTGCACGTGTTCACATTACTTAGACCCAAATTTTGACGAGATTTTGGAAACTCAGAAGGCACAAGGCCAATGATGAATCAAATTAGAAGGGTTCAAAACCATATAACAGAGGGTTCAAAACCTAGTAATCAATCATCCTAGAACAGATGATTAATTTTCGAAGCGGATTTATTATTGTGTTCTCGTTATGGTTATCACCTAAGGATAGGTGACGGTATTGTTTTAAGATCTAAACACAAGAATCTTGTGTTAGGGTCCTAGGAAGGTTTTAGACTAGGTCAAAGCATTACTAATAACCTAATTCCCTATAACCATGAGCTCTGATACCAACTTTTCTGTCACACCCCGACCACGATAAAAAAGTCAACGTGGCGGAAACATCGGGGAGTATTGTAACAGAATCATTGTTTCAAAACACACGGAAATTTGAAGTTTCGTTTTATTAAACATTAAACATTTACATCGTCTTGAAATCTAACAAACAAGTTAAACATAGTCTATCATTGTTATTAAGTTACTAAGGCATCGTCCAGTCCTATGTGAGTATGCATCCTATCAATCAACATCATTCAACAATACCTGAAAAATATGTGAAAACAAAGTCAGCAAAGAAATGCTGGCGAGTATATAGGTTTTATGAGAGTGTCGGATTCATGGCTAGTTTATATGTTGTAGTACCTCGTTAGACTCCAAGAGTCAGAATACATACCTTGTTTTGAAAAGTGTATTACAACATAAATAACCAACTCAAATCAAATTGGTTATAGTTTGTTATAAAATCTCGTAGCCATGATTCTTAACCCAAAACATTTAGTTAAATCAATTTGTAAAAATCTCGTAAAAACTCGTAAACAAAACTCGTATGGTTTATATCATTTCAAAAACCTCGTTTGTGTGACATCGTCTCAAAATCGTTTACCCAAGTGAACTAAATAAGGCCACGGTATGTAATATGAAGACACTTATATATAGGAAGTACCAGCGGCGTATCCACCATGCTTTCATCAAATTACACTCGTCCTGTTATCTAAACACTAACCAAAAACCAATCGTTTATCCAACTCGTTTAATTCGTCAAAAAACATTTCAGTCGTTTAAATCATTCTCGTTTTAATTGTGAAACTACTTTTGGTCGCCTCGCTAATAATATCCAAACATTCGTGACTCGCCTATCGCCAATCTCGCATTAACTAACCACCAAAGGGTAAGTTAACAATCATCTCGCATTAACTAACCACCAAAGGGTAAGTTAACAATCATCAGATTTGGTCGTTACCCACCTAAACCGCACATAACCATGGGTGCAGTCTGATAACGGGATTTGTTAGATCCTATGGTACCATCACCTAATACTGGTCGGTTCGGCAAAAATTAATGGATATTATTCGTTATGTAATTACAACCAACAAGCTTGTTCACATTATCAAAATCGTTATTAGTTTTAATATAAACCATCTTAATCGTTTTTGGAAAACATCGTTTAAATATTGAAATCATTTAACACATAACCATCAGATTTGGTCTTTGAGTGCTGCACAGGATTTCTAGTGATATCTAAAGCAGCAGAATTATCAACGTAAATAGGAGTAGTTAGGAATTCAAAACCGTAGTCCCGCATTTGTTGTTGGATCCACAGGACTTGAGAGCAACAACTTGAGGCAGCAATGTATTCAGCTTCGCATGTTGATGTAGCGACACACGTCTGCTTCTTGCACTGCCATGTGACTAGGCGATTTCCTAAAAACTGACATCCAGCCGTTGTGGATTTGCCGTCGATTTTGCATCCGCCAAAATCAGAATCACTGAAAGCTACCAATTCAAAGTTATTATCCCTAGGGTACCACAGACCGGTGTCCGGGTAAGCCTTCAAATAACGAAAAATCCTTTTTACAGCTGCAAGATGTGAGGCCTTCGGGTTAACTTGGTATCTGGCAAGCAGGCATGTTGGGTACATTATGTCTGGCCTTGATGCTGTGAGGTACATAAGAGATCAGATCATAGCGCGATAGTTTGAAGGACTAACAGCTTCACCCTTCAAGTCAGGAGTAATTCCGTGATTTGTTGGCAATGGGGTACCAATGGGCGTTGCATCAGACATCTGGAACCGGCTCAAGATGTCACCAACATATTTAGTCTGATGGATGAATATCCCAGACTCTGTTTGTTGTACTTGTAGGCCCAAGAAGAAGGTCATTTCCCCCATAGCACTCATCTCGAATTTATCCTGCATTATGCGCTCGAAATTCCTACACAAGACATCATTAGTAGAACCAAAAATAATATCATCAACGTATACTTGTACAGTCGATAAGACCTCTTCGAAAACCGTTCTCCAGCAGATAGTGTGATAAGGTTGCATACCAAGCTCGCGGTGCTTGATGAAGACCATATAGAGCTTTGTTGAGCAACCAAACTCGATCGGGATGGATAGGATCTTCAAAACCTGGAGGCTGTTCGACGTATACCTCTTCTTCAACCACACCATGTAAGAATGCACTTTTCACGTCCATCTGATAAACCTTGAATCCTTTGAAGGACGCATAGGCTAGAAAGATTCGAATTGCTTCGAGACGTGCAACAGGTGCATACACTTCGTTGTAGTCGATCCCTTCTATCTGACGAAAACCTTGAACGACTAAACATGCTTTGTTTCGGATAACAACTCCGCGGTCATCCTTTTTGCATTTAAACACCCAACGGGTACCAATCTTCTTGTATCCAGCAGGTTTCTCTACGAGTTTCCAGACACCCAGCTTCTGGAATTGTTGCAGTTCTTCCTGAATTGCTTCAACCCAAGCGTTATCTTTCAAGGCTTCTTTCCAAGTTCTTGGCTCTTCCTGTGAGACATAACACGCGAAGGACCAATCGTTTTGTTGCCCGGATTCTCGAATAGCCGCATACAAGCCTGCATTGTTGTTGTTTCGCAACATGTTTCTTGTTTGAACGCCACTTTGCACATTTCCAATGATGTTTTGTTGAGGATGGGTATTATGAATCCTTGTTTCTGGATTATCTGGAACTGGAATATTTATACCCAGGTTGTTAAGATTAAGATCAACAACCAAATCAAGGCCCGGAATTGACGAAGAGGATGATGCAGTAGCCTTAGCTGTTCTATGGGCATCCACTGGAGGAGTACCCTCTGAAGTACCATGAACTGCTGTTGTGGGAGCTTCCTGATCTGCATCTAGAAATTCATCATCCTCTGAAGATTCGTTCAATTCGTTTGCATCATGAAAATCCTCATTGTTGAGAGTATTATTGTTCACCGAAGAAGATGGTTCTTGATTAACAAGAATTGGACGAACCACCGGTGAAACTGTTGCATTGTCACTCTCGAAAAACATCCTAGCCGCAACATTTTCTTCAACGGCTTCAACATTGATCGAATTGAAGAAGTCATCGTACTCAAACATCCAAGGTTGACCCGGATTTTTGACTGGCAAGGTGTGCCTTTGTACTCTGACCTCAGACCATTCCTCGACCCTTTTAGTCTCTAGATTCCAGACTCGTAAGTTAGGGGTGGCATACCCAAGAAAGTATCCATCATTTGCTTTTGCCCCAAACTTTCCATAAGGATCGATGATTGTACAAGGAGCTCCAAACGGTTCGAGATAAGACAAATCTGGTTTCCGTTTTTGAAGAAGCTCAAAGCAGGTCTTGTTGTGCCTTTTGACTGTAAGGACTCTGTTCAATGTATAACATGCAGAGGCCACAGCTTCAGTCCAGAATGGAATGGGCAACTGTGACTCTACCAACATTGTCCTAGCAGTCTCGATCAATGTGCGGTTCTTACGTTCAGCGACACCATTCTGTTGAGGAGTATAAGCTGCACTAAACTCATGAAGAATACCCTTTGAAGTGCAGAACTCCATCATGGAATGATTTTTAAATTCAGTACCATTGTCGCTACGTATCCGCCTAACCTTCAACTTATACAAATTCTCAATCTGAATGATCAAGTTTTTGATAATGCCAAAGGTTTCACTCTTGTGTGCCATGAACGCTACCCAAGAAAATCTTGAATAATCATCAGTTATCACGAGGCAGTATTGATCACCCCGAATACTCTTGTGCTTGACAGGACCGAATAAATCCATGTGCAAACGTTCAAGAGGAACTGCCACCGTGTTGATCTTCTTTGTAGGGTGCTTCTTCTTTGTTTGCTTTCCTTTCTTGCACGAAACACAGACGTCTTGAAGATGGAAATTTTTGAGAGGAACACCATTCACCAACTCATTTGATACCAAATGATTCATTTTGCGTAAGTGAATGTGACCCATTCGTCTCTGCCAAGAGATAGTGTCTTTTTCTGTGGCTTTGGAAACGAAACAAGTTGCTTGTGCAGACGTAGTAATAGCTTGGCTCATATCAAGGACGTACAGATCATTTATCCTTGGAGCTGACAAGAGAATCCATTCTTTTGGAATTTTGAAGCCCGGCTTCAGCACATAACATCCATTAGCATCAAAGTGTACTGATAACTGCTTGTCACAGATTTGAGAAACACTAAGAAGATTGTGATCAAGTTGTTGCACAAAGTTGATCTTGTCAAAGCTGACAATCCCGTTAGATATCATTCCTTCACCCGTTATATATCCACCTTTATCTCCAGCAAAAGCAACATAACCTCCTCTAATAGATTTAACGTCGTAGAGAAGCTTCATGTCGCCTGTCATGTGCCTGGATGCCCCACTATCAACAATCCAATGACTACTGACAGTTCCTCCTGGAACACGCTGCACATAACTCAAATGAATTAGTTGGAGATGGGGACCCAAGCCGTTGTGGTCTTGGGTCTTCCATTTTCATCAATGACAATAACTTCTTGTCTTTGATGGTTGGTGAATTGTGATGGTCCCCCTGATTCAGTAACCGATTTAGGTTTCCAGGTCTGTTTTGTTTTACTAGTGTCTTTCTTTAAAATTTTAACTTCTGGATTGTTTGAAGTTGTAGAATTGTCTGGTTTTACAGCAACAGATTGTTTTTGAACCACATCGGTTTTAATTGCTTTTTCAATCTTCTTGACCTGTTGGCGTTTCTGTTTCTTTTCCCTTTCTTTTGCAAGGCGGGGATCTTGTTTTACAGAAACAGATCGCTTACGGTCATTGTGGTCACGGGGAACATCAACCTTTTCTTTTTGCTTATGAAGATATGGACAATTTCTAATTATATGTCCAATGGTTCCACACTCAAAACATGATCTTCGTTCTACAAACCCCGAAGTATCATGTGATCGCTTAGCCGATGATGTTGAACTTTGTGAACCCGAGGTACTAGGCTTTGAACTGCTTGGTTCATTCCTTTTCTGTATAATAGCTTTCTTGACAAAATCTAAGTTAGATTTGTTTTCAAAAGTCTCAACTTTATCCGTTCCCGTCGATTTCACAAAGTTAACGTTTTTCTTCTTCTTTTGATTCGGCTTCTTTTGGACTTGAGCCGGTGATTTTTCTTTGAGCTTGGTGTGATTTTGCTGTTTTGGCACTGTTGGTAATTTCTTGTTGCCAAATTGTTTTCGAATTTCAGCCTTTGGAATAGGAGGACACTGTGTAACTGTAACACGTGGTCCCGTCTTTCCCAAAAACTTACTTGTCGAATTTTCAAAGACTTTACAGATTAAGGATTGATTAACATTCTTAATGGGAAAATCTTTGTCTGAGTAAACTTTATCATCACCAACAAGAGTGTACAGCAAATTCACACTCTCCGACTCATTTTCAGACGAGGACTCGATTGCAACAGTCTTAGCGGGTTCTGTAGGGGGATCACATAGAATGTGATTCTCGAGAGGTATTTCCTCATTTTTGGCTACCGCATCAGACTTTGCTGGCACAGTATCATCAGATTCATCATCAGAAGAATCAGCATCCTCAATCACAACTGGAGGATCTTGATTCTGTTCAGCACTTACAAATGTATCTGCTGACACATCTGAATCTGAGGATACTTCCTTTTGGTATCCGAGTCCTGCAGCAAACTCTTTCACATCTAGAGGCACAGATGGTTCAAAGAACACCCTGTCCTCTTCATCAGGCATGGCATCATAATTGTGCCTAACTGGTGGTGGACATTTCTTGTAGCCAATGCATGTGACATCCTTCTTTTCCTTCTGAACATCAATGATGTGATCCAACACATAGCTAGAGCTCAAATAACTGTCTAGCTTAAGCTGGATCGCATCGCTTTCTGTTTTCACACAAGCCATCTCTTTTTGCATAATCTCCAGGCGAGATATATACAAATTAATATCAGTTTGTTTTCTTGAAACCATTTTTGTCAGTTCAGTTTTATCTTTCTTTAAGGTCTCAATTACTGACTTAAATTCTTTTTCATGGTTTTCATAAAACATGTTGGCTTCTGTGCATTTTGAGAGATCCACAGTCAACTTCTGATTGTGGATGAATGTCACATCATATTTCTCTTGCAAAGCCTCATGCTTGCTTTGCAAGTCACACCACTAAGCACTCAAGGAACTATGTTTGTCTTGCAAGTCAAACAAACTAGCTTGTAAAGCATCATGTTTGGCTTGCAACTCAGACATGTTTCCTTCTAAGTCAGCACACCTAGCATGCAATCTATCACATTCATCACAGTTAATAGCAGTGGGTTCATCGACACATACCTGACTTGATGAACCGTCGACATTAGCCATAAAGGCTGAATGGAGAGAAGACGAAGTATAAGCAGCTTGATCCACCAGAATAGATCTTCTTTGAGCTTCTGCTGCAACTTCCTCCAAAAGTTCATCAATATCTGCATCGATTGTTGCATTTGATGTCTCACCCACATGATCATCACCAGAATTGGAAGATTCTTCATCAACACTCCTGTAGTACCCAGACGAGTCTTCATCTTCAGACGATTCACCACCACTGGCAGAAGATTCTCCACCACTGGTGTGAACTAACTCCTTCACAACCTGAGCAAAACATGCTGTTCCATCGAGAGCATCACCACCCAACTGGATTGACCAGTCACAACCTTCATCCACCTGAACTGCAAGTGCCCGGTTGGTTTGGTTGTTGACAGGCACCAATGTACGCTCATTGTTTCTGTTCTGCTGGTTGCCTTGGTTTCTGAAAGGGTTTTGATTCCCGTGCTGGGCTGGCTTTGTACATTCCCTCTTAAAGTGACCCCGTTCACCACAGTTGAAGCACTTTACAGCTTGTTTATCGAACCCATACTTGGTGTCTCTCTTACTCTCCAAGCTGGTTCTGCCAGTACTTTCCATCCAATCCTTTGCTCTTCTCACAGCACTCGCAAAGGCCCACTTGATATCCATCAAGTCCATCTCTTCTTTATCAATCTGCCGGTAGTCTTCTTGTGTCAGATTAATATTGCCAATCTGACCTTCTATCAACCCACAGTACGCGCTCACTACAGTGTTAAGCAGCTCCATGTGTTCCTTAGCTACTTCTACACTGACTTTAGAAAAGCTTGAAGTGTCGAGCTGTACAGTACTTGGCTTTGATTGTTGACCAGCAGATGATGTTCCTCCATAACATGCACGTTGCTGTTGAGCAGGAGGAGGAGGAGGTGGTTGTATTGGATTTCCATACATGTCTGTGGTGGGAGGTGGCTTAACAGGAACTTGCACCGGATAGCCATACATATCCGTGCTAGTGACAAACGCCGTTTGTAAAGGAGCATGTGGACCTGTTCTTGCAGACGAAGTACTGGAAGTTCCAAAATACATTTCTGGATTTTGTGGCAATGGAACTCTCTTCGCCTTTAATGTTTCCTCCTGATCCTTGTTATCCAAAAGCTGCACGAAGTCGTTGATATTTGTAGTTTTCAACACTCCGTTATACTTCAGGATTTCCAAGAAACTACTCCATTGGGGAGGCAAAGCATCAGCAAACTTTTTCACAACTTCTGATTGAGTTGTTGCTACCCCAAAATTATTCAACTCAGTAAGCAAATGATAAAACCGACTTGTCATGTCTCCCAAAGACTCCTTATCTAAGCACGTGAAACTGTCAAATTCCTTCTTGAGAAGATCATGACGCAATTGGCGTGTTGCTTCATTCCCTACTCCTCTGGTTTTCAAACCGTCCCACAACTTCTTTGTAGTCTTGAAGCTGACAAACTGATGATAGATGTCTTTGCTTAACGCCTGAGTGAGAATGGCGTAGGCTTTCTTTTCCAGATCATATATTTTCTTTTGATCCTCTGGAAGGTCGGCAAAACTAGCAGTTGATGAAGCGGCGACTTCGATAGCTTGATCAAAATCTGTGGTGAAACGTATCCACAGCTCTGTATTTTGACCCAGAACATATGTACGGAATCTATCAGCCCAACCCGGATACTCGTTTAAATGCATCAGCTTTGGAGGTCGATTCAAACTTCCTGTTTCGCTTTCGCTCAGTAAGATACTTTGGATACTCAGAGTTTGATTCGATACCAATGCCCATTGATTTCCCTGAGAAGATGTCGATACCGGAGACTCGGCCCATGAAGGCGATAGACTTGTAGACGTGTATTTTCCACTGTCTGGCGCCGGTGTACCCCACCATGAGGGAGTGGAACCTGAACTTGTATATTTACCACTGTCTGGGGCCGGATTCCACCAATTTGGATTCATGATTGATAAGCAAAATAAATGCTAAGTGAATATTCCGAAAGATCACACAGCCGAAGGATCCTGTTTGAAAGATCTGAAATCACAGAAACTTGTTAAAAATAGAAAGACCACAACGAAAGATCAGATCTTGTTCAAAAGATCAACAGTGCTCGAATGATCACTGTTGAATCTCGAACAATGATTTCGAAAGATTCACAAGCTCGAAGGATTCACTATTTGAAAGATCCCTATCTTTCGAGTATATATCCTTATCTTTCGAATAACTGTCTTTCGAATAGATTCCCTGATCGAAAGATATGTTTCGGACTTCGAAGGATGGGTCGAAAGATGATGATCTATCGAGCCTTCCTTGATCGAAAGATGGTCTTTCGATGTCGAAAGATATCCTTCGAGATCCACTGACACACTGACACTGATGTGACAGGTTGGTGAAAAGGTGATGGGTTGGTAAGTCAACTTTCGGCAGAAAGGATGTGCAGGTTGTACTTTCCCACCAACTTTGAAAGTTTTACCAAAAATGGACCACCTTATCCTAAACCCAGTCACCGGAATAATGACCGGAAATATGACCGGAAATCACCAAAAGCTTAAAAACAAGTTTTTAAGTTACCCAACCCAACCTTGAACACTCCCGAAAGTTTAGAACACGTTTTTCAGTTTAAAAGAGCAATAAAGACTCCAAAAACGGGTGCAAAACCAAATGTCCAAACACACCAAGAACTTGAATAAAACCCGGTTTTAAACAAGGTAAAGAGCCTTAGCTCTGATACCACTTGTAGGTCCCTTCTCGGAGGATGACGAACCTAAACCTTGTTATACTAACCCACTAGCGAGTGCGGAATCCAAGCTAGCAAGCAAACCGGGATGAGACAAGTATAAACACAAACACACAAGGTTCACCAATTAACACCACTGTATTAATACGTATGAAAGGTTTCGGTTACAAGCACTATGTTCACAAATCTGTTCTGCGAACTCTCAAGTGTGTGTGTGTGTGTTCGGACAGAATGCTCTCAAACTCTCTATCTTTCTATATGTGTGCATCTATCTGTCTTGAACACACTGCATGGGTATTTATACCCATACACTGCAAGTCTGTCCGAAGGATCAAGGGGACTGCTCGATAGATGATCTATCGAGCATCCAGCATTCGAAGGATAGACATATACCTCGAAGGATGGTGTATCCTTCGAGGTCCAACAGCATCCATCGAATGTTCATCTTTCGAGCACATCGAAGGATCTAAATCAACCTTCGATGTCTCATCCTTCGAGACAGACAAATTACAAATAATTTACTAACTGTTGGCCAAGTCAAACCAGGAGGACGGTTGACTTGGTCAACTTACAGGACTGACAAGGACATCGTTTACATCGAGACCGAATACAGACAAAGTACAGACACAAGTGCACCAACAGAGATGACTCTTGTTTTCAGCGGAAGATGTGGACATGGATACATTCATGTTCTTGATTGATTAGAACAAAATGAATGTCAAGAATGAGAATTGTGAATGCAGAAATATGAAACAGAATTCGTATGGACAATTCAAGTATAACTGAAATGTCTTTGTACCGGACATTGATTCCGGTGACATCAATTTATACTAAAACATTTGGCGGTTCGGGGATTTTGGCGGGTAACTGTCCATTACAGTTATTCGAAAAGATTTCCCGCTTATCCCTTGATTATTACATATACTTATCATTAACTAACCTTATAAGTGTTCCTAAATATATAAATATATCCGAATAGCAAATAAAACATATACATAACTAGTTTAATAATTCTAACATAACCTCCCTTAAACTAGGTTATGTATACGAGCTTGATCCAGTACGCTTCGATTTGCTTCATCCATTGCCCATTTTGCATAATTGAAATTAAAACGCTTTCTTCGCTTTCCTTTATTCCAGTCATCATCGTCTACTCCTGCAAATAAAGCAACAGATTCCATTTCGACCGCATTTTGTTTGCCAATTCCTGCATTCTTCGAACCTTCTTGATTAAAACCAGAGGATGTTCCTTCGTCCAGAACTATCTTCTTGTCCTGCATATTCTGTTGTAAATGATTGAAATTGTAATAATATTCTAAGACATCAAGATATGCGGCGTATGTGGCTCTCATGTAGTCACCATCTTCATAATTGAAACCCATATCTTTGGCTATTGCAGGCCAAGTGTTCTCGGTTGTTACAGTTTGATAACCCCCATCCATGGCTACGAGTAGATACAGACTCAGTAGATTAACCTTCCTCTTGTATGAATCCATTGGTGGAACATGTCTAGTTCTTATTCCCATGTAACTGCACAGGAACCATTTAACTAATTCCTCAAATTTCGTATCAAGTATATGTTTATACTTGATGACAAAATCCCGATCGTCCAGCAGATTCATGAAGGCTCTGCAATCTTCGAATTCTTTGAACTCCATAGCGTTGACTATCATAACACTCCAATCTGTTTCTTGTGACGACAGATTAAGTTCCTCAAAATAGGAATTTAAGTACCGTTGCTTGAATTCTTCATCAAGAACATTCTCTTCGATAATCTTTTGCTTCTCCTGTAAACCTAACTCTTCTTCTCGTGTCATCCCACTCGTTTCATTGAACAAGTTATTCACTGGGCAAGAAAACATTGGATAAATTCTACAAGTATCACCGGCCTTTTTGACCGTAAATCCTTGCAACGTCAATTGATCTAAACTCAATACATTTCGATCGAGTTCCGGTGAATAAAAGACGCTTTGAATTCTCATGTTTTCGTTTCCGGTTTTTATTTCTATAGATCCAACCCCCCGTGTGAACAAAAAATTATGTTCACCAGTGCGTGTATGCACCCCGATTATATGTTTGATTCGTTTGAACACGTTTAAATTCCCGGCAATATGGTGTTTAAATACAGAACTTACGTACCAAATGTCATTCCATAATCCTCCTTCGGTACCAACAACAATCATTTCTTGACGATTGTTGACATCTCCATCTTGTCTCTGTATTCCTTCACTTACTTACTGCTTGCCGTATCAATTGTGTCGCTTCATCGGTTTCTTTTCTTTTACACGCATGAATCTTGTGCCCCGGCTGTCGACAGTAGTAACATATCTTTTCTTTTAAATTTCGGTTGATTTTTTTCTGTGCCTCATCCGTGCAGTGTTGACAGGGAAGTAATGTAGAGTATGGTTTAATTTCGGTATTGTTCATCTTTCCCAACACGGCTCTGATACCACTATGTTGGGGGAGATGACTCTTGTTTTCAGCGGAAGATGTGGACATGGATACATTCATGTTCTCGATTGATTAGAACAAAATGAATGTCAAGAATGAGAATTGTGAATGCAGAAATATGAAACAGAATTCGTATGGACAATTCAAGTATAACTGAAATGTCTTGGTACCGGACATTGATTCCGGTGACATCAATTTATACTAAAACATTTGGCGGTTCGGGGATTTTGGCGGGTAACTGTCCATTACAGTTATTCGAAAAGATTTCCCGCTTATCCCTTGATTATTACATATACTTATCATTAACTAACCTTATAAGTGTTCCTAAATATATAAATATATCCGAATAGCAAATAAAACATATACATAACTAGTTTAATAGTTCTAACACAAATAATAAGTAATAGGATTTTATAATCAGTTTAACCTAGAAATATTTACAATTCTAACCGAATTCTTTTTCATTCTAGCCCCTCCATTTACTCCCATTTGTTTATTTCTTCTAATCTAATTGTTCATATCTTAAAGTAGTAATATTATGTCTTAATTTTTTCACCTAATTCTCTTTATCTTGGTGAATAAACAATTAATATGCGAAGAAGAAGGCGGTTAGCAGTAAAAGAAATTAGCAAAGTAAGAAAAAAAATCAGAGAGTGGTTTGGAATGGAAGTTTCCGCATTGAGTTCATTTTTTTAGAATCGGAAAGCCATGTGAGAAAATATGTAAGTTATTGTTGATACACAAGTTGTGCTCGGAAAATTAAACAAATATGTCATTTTGTATTAGATCTAAAGAGGGAGTGATGTTCGATATTGCATGTGACTTATAACTCAATACGTGTTGCTACAGGTTGTTGACGCATATTTGTGGATGCGGCTCGGTTCGGTTCGACTCGGTTTGGTTCGGTTCAAGACCGACGTCGCGACATTCCTCCGTCGTGAGCCCCAGAAGAAAACGACACACGAAGCACGAAGAGCCGCGAGCTATCCGTTTGAAGGATGATGACATCACGATGACACATCATGATGTCACAAAGACGTCATGAAGAAGATATGACTTCAGCATGTGCTTTGGTGATGTGCATGAAATAATGGAAGCCACATGCATTTACTAAACTTGGCGATGTGCATGAAATAATGGAAGCCACCTGCATTTATGTAACAAAAGGCACACATCATGTAGAATTATTGCATGTCCTCACGAAGAATCATTATGAAGAAGAACCAATCATATGAAACTGACGAATTCTTCATATGCTAGTACTTCGTGAGTTGAGCTTCGACGAATAACATGATATGTTTTTCTTGGGATCAGGTCTCTCATATACATCAGCCAAGAACCTAGATACTTCACTGTAATAGAAGGATTTATTAAACTTAATTATATTTATGATATGTATGTGTATTTATACTTATATAACTTAGGATCCGACACATGATGATAAGTTATGGTGTGTGTGATAAGCGGGTAAATTCGAAAACTGTCCATTGGCAGTTTCTCCCGCCAAAATTAACGGCCATGTTCATTAGTATAAATAATAAAGGTCCGGCAACATTCTCCCGAACCAAGACATTCAAAACTGTTCGTTTTTGTCTGTCCATTCGTTCCATTATTCATTCAAACATTCATTCAATCAACCTGCTTCAATCATGTCAAGTAATTCCACTGTTAAACATTCCGAAACTCACAAGGCCAATTCAATCAACCAGCTTCAATCATGCTGGAAGACGGGATGTTACACTGGTTCATCACTGTTAAGTTAGGTATAACCACAAGGCCAATTCCACTGATGATGATCGACAACAGGAAGATAGACGTACCGAGTCTATATATGATTGTAGAGAGAGATGGGGGTTACCGGAGTGTATCCGATGATAATCTTTGGCCGATAATCACCAAAGATATGGGATACGAGTATAAGGATTGAGAGTACATGAGGATAGATTATGCCATGTACTTGGATGTTTGGTTTATTACTACAGGTTTAAAGATATTCAAGAAAAAGCTTGTGATGCAGAAAGAATGACAGAGAAGGAAGTAGCGCCGGAAAGCAGCCATGGAAGGGGCTTGGACTGGGAAGGGGCTTGGAACATGCACAAGAGATCATTATCAACTGTTAAACATTCTGAAACTCACAAGCTTGTGATCAAGGACGTGACAGCAATGGATCATTATGCACTATATGCGGGCAACGACTGGGAAGGGGCTTGGAACATGCACAAGAGACGAAGGAAGTTCGATTTCAAGGAAGCCCGGAAGGCCGTCGATGAAGCCAATGAAAGTGTACTCAAATTCGCGGCTCAACGTCATTAAGTTTAGGGGGAAGTAATAGAAGGATTTATGATATGTATGTGTATTTATACTTATATAACCTAGGATCCGGAACATGATGATAAGTTATGGTGTGTGTGATATGCGGGTAAATTCGAAAACTGCCATTGGCAGTTTCTCCCACCAAAATTAACCGCCATGTTCATTAGTATAAATAATAAAGGTCCGGCAACATTCTACGGCACCAAGACATTCAAAACTGTTTGTTTTTGTCTGTCCATTCGTTCCATTGTTCATTCAAACATTCATTCAATCAACATGCTTCAATCATGTCAAGTAATTCCACTGTTAAACATTCCGAAACTCACAAGGATGGAAAAGATGAGTGATACCACTATGTTGGTGGAAGCCGATATGGTAATTGTTCTGTACTCGTGTTCGTGTGTGTGTTTTGTACAGAGAAATAGAGAAACATGGATATAGATATTGTATTGAAAGTATGGAATTGATTTCTCAATTCTTGGTACCCGAATAATTGCCGGCAAATGTCATTTATATGTAAGGTTAGAGTGGTGGTTATTCTTGGCGGGAATAACTGCCGTTTTGAACCAGTATCTACCAACCTTCGTATCCCTTCACGTATTCGCTACATAATAAGTTTAATTATCCTACAGTACATAATAAATATACATAATTAAGTTTATAATTCTAACACACTCCCCTAAACTTATTATGTTTCAGAGAACGCATTGGAAGGCTTCTGTTAGCTTCATCCACAGCCTTTATCGCTTGCTTGAAATCAAACCGAGGTCTTTTCCGCAGCTTCTTCATCCAGTGCCAGTCTTTTCCTGCAAATAATGCCTAATGATCACCTTCTTCTTCAGGGATACACCCTTCACTCCTGGTTCTTTCTCTCCGATTTGCTGTTGGATTATAATGATCAAAGTAACACAACGACTTCCGCTAACACCTTCATCATTGTAGGTTGCCTTCATGTCGCACCACAGTCTTTCACATATGAGACTATGAACTCGGTGTCATATATAAGTAAAAATTAATTCCTTTTTCCATATATGAGAGTATAAACTCGGTGTCATATATGAATCTAATTAATCTATGATGTTACCGTGCAGCTTTCGCATTAATTCCTCTTGCTGCATTGTCTCTCATCTACTCAACGACATGCGGAGTCATCTTTTAACGACATGCGGAGTCATCTTTTACTCAACGCCATGCAGAGTCATCTCTTATTTAATGCTATGCATCTCTGTAATTATGCTCTGAATATTGATATATATGATTTTCGAGTTCTTGTTCCTTTATTTCGATACGCATCGCTTCCGTCGCATGAATTTCTTTCTCATATTTGAGTTTTAATTCTTCCCTGCGATGCCATGTTTTCATTCTTGTTCAATCGGTCAGACTTCTTGTTATTCCAGGTGTTCTTCTTTCTGTCTCTTCCTTTGATCTCTTTTGAATCCGATTCTTCTTGATTATGTATTGTCTTTCTTTCAAACAAGATTTCCTTCACTACCCAAAATCTAAACACTTTCTTTCTTTTTGTTTTGATTGAAATGGATGGAACAAGACCAATTAACTTTATTTCAGGAAACCTTTGATTTGATTCCTAAAGAATCTGTACTTGTTTCTAAAACTTTTGGTGGGAAAGAAGAAAAAAACTTGTGCGTTCTTCCTTATATCGATTCGATCTAAACGTTAAGGGCAGGGATATAACCGTTTATCTTGTGTTCATTCGTGTTTGCTTTCCGATTCTATCTTCCCGGTGTCACACCGGAATTGTTCTTCTTCTTCTTTGTTTCCTTTTATTGGACGGTTTCTTGTATCTCCGTTTTTTTTCGTTTAACTACTTCATCGTTCTTCTGCAATTCCGGTGAAACCAACTACGGTTTTCTTTATAACAGCCCGATGGGTTTATGCAATCTCCTGTAGGTCCCTCGGAGGATGAGGTCAAACCTTAACCTTGTTATGTGAAACAAACTAGCAAGTGCGGAATCCAAGCTAGAGTGCAAACCGAGATGAAACAAGCACAAACACAAGACACACAATATTCACCGATTAACACCACTTGTATTAATACGTATGAAAGGTTCGGTTACAAGCTCAATGTCTACA
This sequence comes from Helianthus annuus, assembly GCF_002127325.2. Classification (NCBI taxonomy): domain Eukaryota; kingdom Viridiplantae; phylum Streptophyta; class Magnoliopsida; order Asterales; family Asteraceae; genus Helianthus; species Helianthus annuus. The sequence goes on from NC_035437.2 coordinate 56,654,280, forward strand.
AATCTGTTTTGTAAACTCTCTAATTGTGTGTGTGTGTTCTCACAGAAGGTTCTCTCTGTTCTCCTTGTCTCTCTTGTCTCTGTGTCTATACTTCTGTCTTGTCTCTAAATGAAGTGAACACACAACATGGGTATATATACCCAACACGGATTGTCTGTCCGAAGGATCAGGTAGATAGATCGAAGGATCATCTATCGACCTTAAACCTGTCGAAGGATCTATGTTTACCTCGAAGGATGATCTATCGAGGTCCATCCATCGAAGGTTCATCTTTCGAGCTCATCGAAGGATCTAAACTATCCTTCGATGAGACATCCTTCGACACAGACATGTGATTGTCATGCACTAACTGTTTGGCCAAGTCAAACCAGGAGGATGGTTGACTTGGTCAAACTTACAAGACTAACAAAGGACATCGTTTAATATCGACACGATACAGAATACAGACAAAGTACAGACACAAGTGCACCAACAAACTCCCCCTTGGCTGTAGCTTTGTCTCGATCTTTGTGTCTTCAAGTCTTTGACGTCCTTTCAAGTCTTCAATGTCGGAGGATCTTCAAAGTCTTCACGTCTTGAAAGCAGAAAGTGTATCAACAAACTACCCGTATCATGTAGGAAGTGTGTTGACAAACTCCCCCTTAACATAAGCTCCCCCTTGAGTTATGCTCGTGAATGACTTGACCATTAATGCTTGAGATCCTTGTGGTGTTGATGATGGTCCGCGGCAACTCGATCATTTTCATCACTTGAGTGCCTTCACGTCGTGTCTTCATTCCGAAGCTTGTCATCGACCATGTTCTCCTTGCCTTTAGAATCTGCACATGCAAGAAATCTAAACGCGTAATGAGAACACCTGCTTGGAATATAGTTAGCATAAACAAATGACACACTAATGACCATGTCACAATCAAACACCGTCCGACAGTTTGAAAGTTTAATAAATTTGTCAGTTTTAGATTTAACTTTCAAAAACTTGCAAATTTCGACCGTTTATGAAGATTTAGTCAATTCGGTTTTCGTTCAGGTTTCAGGTAACGAAGACTCGAGCTCCAACATCGTACGAGCGAAAATAAAGTAGAAATAAAATCTTTTTGGCTTTTAGAAAGTTTATATTAAAACATACCTAAAATCTTTTTGGTATTTTTTAATATTTGAAATGTAAAGACTGAAAGCAGTAAATAAATAAATATATACAGACATTCTTTTTGCGAGTTTCGAGGGTAAGAGAATCATATCAGTGTACGGTCATGCCAAAGCACTCTTGTTGTTCAGTTAGTTAACATTAGGATAAGCATCCTATAACAATTATCGGTATTGTTGTCCACTTAAGCTCAACTTATCAGATGTAATCATGGCGAGGGGATACGTTAAGGTATGATTTATACTTACCGACCGGTGTTCATCCACATCACGACACATTCCCGTATCAAGGTATGTACAAGGGTTCATCTTACCGGTGAGTATACCGATTATCATCTGTTTGACCGTATATGATGTGAGATTCTCACTTATTTTGATTGAAAACAAGCCCTATGTGATAGAATCACTTATTGATGAGGAACTTGATTTTCATATGCATGAGGGCACAGGAGCAAGTCCGTGAATAGGTCAGTACTTCCGTACAGCAGAGAGACGAACTTGACTCCCGGATAAATGTGATATATTATCACTTATTTTGATTTGAAAACAAGCCCTATGTGATATAATCACTTATTGATGAGGAACTTGATTTTCATATGCATGAGGGCACAGGAGCAAGTCCGTGAACAGGTCAGTACTTTCGTACAGCAGAGAGACGAACTTGACTCCCGGATAAATGTGATATATTATCACTTATTTGTATGGACATGTGATTGTTTATCACTTATTGAGGTCGAATGCAGTATGTACACGTATGTATAGTATCATGGAAGATCTAGACTTGCGTCCCCGTTATTTTCCGGTAAAAGATACAATCATGATACCCAGATGATAAGCAGCATAAAGACCGAATATCTCAGAACCTCGGCAATCTTTCAAACGAAATTTCGGTACTAAGACCATATGCCAATGAATGGTTCCCACCTGGTCTTCAGTCGGTTTAAGTTTATATCACCCTGCACACTTTAAAATGATTGTGAGCCTACCGATACATCTTATATAGAGCTGCTTATCGATTTTCATTTAAGGTTTAAAGAGGTTTGGATAGATCACTGATGTACTATCATTTTCTCTTTTGTTCGCCAGGAAACTCATTTTTGTTTTTCTATTGTTTTTTTGTTTTTGAAATTTTTTGATGTTTTTGGATTTTCAGATTTTGGATTTACTCCCCCAAAAATCAATAAACTAAGATAAAATTTAAAAACACAGAGGTATTTACAAAAATGATTTTCCGATGTTGGTTTACTCTTGCTTGACCTTAATGCCGTTTACCAAAAATAAAAAATCAAATCTTGATTTGTCAAATGCTTTGGTAAAAAGGTCGGCACGTTGGTCATCGGTGTGGACCTTAACAACATCGATTAGCCTTTTCTCAAAGCAATCACGTATGAAGTGATATTTGATTTCGATGTGTTTGGTCTTTGAGTGCTGTACAGGATTTCTAGTGATCTGTAAAGCAGCAGAATTATCAACGTAAATAGGAGTAGTTAGGAATTCAAAACCGTAGTCGCGTAATTATTGTTGGATCCAAAGAACTTGGGAGCAACAACTTGAGGCAGCAATGTATTCAGCTTCGCATGTTGATGTAGCGACACATGTCTGCTTCTTGCACTGCCATGTGACTAGGCGATTTCCTAAAAACTGACATCCAGCCGTTGTGGATTTGCCGTCGATTTTGCATCCGCCAAAATCAGAATCACTGAAAGCGACCAATTCAAAGTTATTATCCCTAGGGTACCATAGACCGGTGTCATGGTAACCCTTCAAATAACGAAAAATCCTTTTGACAGCTGCAAGATGTGAGGCCTTCGGGTTGACTTGATATCTGGTAAGCAGGCACGTTGGGTACATTATGTCTGGCCTTGATGCTGTGAGGTACATAAGAGATCCGATCATTGCGCGGTAATATGAGGGGCTAACAGCTTCACCCTTCAAGTCTGGAGTAATTCCGTGATTTTGTGGCAGTGGGGTACCAATGGGCGTTGCATCAGACATCTGGAACCGGCTCAAGATGTCACCAACATATTTAGTCTGATGGATGAATATCCCAGACTCAGTTTGTTGCACTTGTAGGCCCAAGAAGAAGGTCATTTCCCCCATAGCACTCATCTCGAATTTATCCTGCATAATGCGCTCGAAATTCCTACACAAGACATCATTAGTAGAACAAAAAATAATATCATCAACATATACCTGTACCAGAAGAAGATCTCCATCTTGTTCTTTGATGAAAAGAGTACAGTCAATAAGACCTCTTCGAAAACCATTCTCCAGCAGATAGTTAGATAAGGTTGCGTACCAAGCTCGCGGTGCTTAATGAAGACCATAGAGAGTTTTGTTGAGCAACCAAACCCGATTGGGATGGATAGGATCTTCAAAACCTGGTGGCTGTTCGACGTACACCTCTTCTTCAACCACACCATGTAAGAATGCAGTTTTGACGTCCATCTGGTAAACCTTGAATCCTTTGAATGATGCATAAGCCAGAAAGATCCGAATTGCTTCCAGACGTGCAACAGGTGCATAGACTTCGTTGTAGTCGATTCCTTCTATCTGACGAAAACCTTGAACGACTAAACGTGCTTTGTTCCGGATAACAACTCCGCGGTCATCCTTTTTGCATTTAAACACCCAACGGGTACCAATCTTCTTGTATACAGCAGGTTTCTCTACGAGTTTCCAGACACCAAGCTTCTGGAATTGTTGCAGTTCTTCGTGCATTGCTTCAACCCAAGAGTTTTTTTCATGGCTTCTTTCCAAGTTCTTGGCTCTTCCTATGAGACATAACACGCGAAAGACCAATCGTTTTGTTGCCCGGATTCTCGAATAGCTGCATACAGGCCTGCACTGTTGTTGTTTCGCAACATGTTTCTTGTTTGAATGCCACTTTGCACATTTCCAATGATGTTTTGTTGAGGATGGGTATTATGAATCCTTGTTTCTGGATTATCTGGAACTGGAATATTTATACCCAGATTGTTGAGAATTGAGATCAACAACTAAATCAATGCCCGGAATTGACGAAGAAGATGATGCAGTAGCTTCAGCTGTTCTAGGGGCATCCACTGGAGGAGTACCCTCTGAAGTACCATGAACTGCTGTTGTTGGAGCTTCTTGATCTTCATCTAGAAATTCATCATCCTCTGAAGATTCGTTCAATTCGGTTGCATCATGAAAATCCTCATTCTCGAGAGTATTATTGTTCACCGAAGATGGTTCTTTATTGACAAGAATTGGACGAACCACCGGTGAAACTGTTGCATTGTCACTCTCAAAAAACATCCTTGCCGCAGCACTTTCTTCAACGGCTTCAACATTGATCGAATTGAAAAAGTCATCGTACTCAAACATCCAAGGTTGACCAGGACATTTGACTGGCAAAGTGTGCCTTTGTACTCTGACTTCAGACCATTCCTCGACCCTTTTAGTCGCTAGATTCCAGACTCGTAAGTTAGGGGTGGCATACCCAAGAAAGTATCTGTCTATTGCTTTTGCCCCAAACTTTCCATTAGGATCGATGATTGTACATGGAGCTCCAAACGGTTCAAGATAAGACAAATCTGGTTTCCGTTTCTGAAGAAGCTCAAAGCAGGTCTTATTGTGCCTTTTGACTGTAAGGACTCGGTTCAATGTATAACATGCAGAGGCCACAGCTTCAGTCCAGAATGGAATGGGCAACTGCGATTCTACCAACATTGTCCTAGCAGTCTCGATCAAGGTGCGGTTCTTACGTTCAGCGACGCCATTCTGTTGAGGAGTATAAGCTGCACTAAACTTATGAAGAATACCTTTTGAAGTGCAAAACTCCGCCATGGCATGATTTTTAAATTCAGTACCATTGTCGCTACGTATCCGCCTAACCTTTAACTTATACAAATTCTCAATCTGAATGATCAAGTTTTTGATAATACCAAAGGTTTCACTCTTGTGTGCCATGAATGCCACCGAAGAAAATCTTGAATAATCATCAGTTATCACGAGGCAGTATTGATCATTCCGAATACTCTTGTGCTTGACAGGACCGAACAAATCCATGTGCAAACGTTCAAGAGGAACTGCCACCGTGTTGATCTTCTTTGTAGGGTGCTTCTTCTTCGTTTGTTTTCCCTTCTGGCACGAAACACAGACGTCTTGAAGATGGAAGTTTTTGAGAGGAACACCATTCACCAATTCATTTGAAACCAAATGATTCATTTTGCGTAAGTGAATGTGACCCATTCGTCTGTGCCAAGAGATAGAGTCTTTTTCTGTGGCTTTGGAAACGAAACAAGTTGCTTGTGCAGATGTAGTAATAGCTTGGCTCATATCAAGAACGTACAAATCATTTATCCTTGGAGCTGACAAGAGAATCCATTCTTTTGGAATTTTGAAGCCGGGTTTCAGCACATAACATCCATTAGCATCAAAGTGTACTGAGAATTGCTTGTCACAAATTTGAGAAACACTAAGAAGATTGTGATCAAGTTGTTGCACAAAGTTGATCTTGTCAAAGCTGACAATCCCGTTGGATATCATTCCTTCACCCGTAATATAACCACCCTTATCTCCAGCAAAAGCAACATAACCTCCTCTAATAGATTTGACGTCGTAGAGAAGCTTCATGTCGCCTGTCATGTGCCTGGATGCTCCACTATCAACAATCCAATGACTACTGATAGTTCCTCCTGGAACACCCTGCACATGAACTCAAATGATTAGTTGGAGATGGGGACCCAAGCCATTGTGGTCTTGGGTCTTCCATTTTCATCAATAACAATAACTTCTTGTCTTTGATGGTTGGTAAATTGTGATGGTCCCCCTGATTCAGTAACCGTTTTTGGTTTCCATGTCTGTTTTGTTTTACCAGTGTCATTCTTTAAAATTTTAACTTCATGGTTATCAGAAGTTTTTGAATTGTCTGGTTTGACAGAAACAAATGTTTTGGTAACCACATCGGTTTTAATTACCTTTTCAATTTTCTTGACCTGTTGGCGTTTTTGTTTCTTTTCCCTTTCTTTTATAAGGCGGGGATCTTGTTTTGCAGAAACAGATCGCTTACGGTCAGTTTGGTCACGGGGAGCATCAACTTTTCCTTTTTGTTTATGAAGATATGGACAATTTCGAATTATATGTCCAATTGTTCCACACTCAAAACATGATCTTCGTTCAACAAACCCCGAAGTATCATGTGATCGTTTTGCCGATGATGATGAACTTTGTGATCCCGAGGTACTAGGTTTTGAACTACTTGGATCATTTCTTTTCTGTACAGTTGCTTTCTTAACAAAATCTAAGTTAGATTTGTTTTCAAACATTTCGATTTTGTCCGTTCCCGTCGATTTCACAAAGTTTACATTTTTGTTCTTCTTTTGATTCGGCTTCTTTTGTGCTTGAGCTGGTGATTTTCCTTTTGGCTTGGTGTGATTTTGCTGTTTTTGCACTGTTGGTAATTTCTTATTGCCAAATTGTTTTCGGATTTCGGCCTTTGGAATAGGAGGACACTGTGTAACTGTAACATGTGGTCCTGTCTTTCCCAAAAACTTACTAGTCGAATTCTCAAAGACTTTACTGATTAAGGATTGATTAACATTCTTAATAGGAAAATCTTTGTCTGAATAAATTTTATCATCACCAACAAGAGTGTACAGCAAGTTCACACTCTCCGACTCTTTTGCAGACGAGGACTCGATTGCAACAGTCTTAGCGGGTTTTGCAGGAGGATCACATAGAATAGGATTCATCATCAGAAGAATCAGCATCCTCAATAATAACTGGAGGGTCCTGATTCAGTTCAGCAGAAGATACACATGCATCTGCTGACACATCTGAATCTGAGGATACTTCTTTCTTGTATCCAAGTCCTGTTGCAAACTCCTTTACATCTAGAGGAACAGATGGTTCAAAGAACACTCTGTCCTCCTCGTCAGGCATTGCATCATAATTGTGTCTCACTGGTGGTGGACATTTCTTGTATCCTATGCATGTGACATCCCGTTTCTCTTTCTGAACGTCAATGATGTGATCCAACACATAGCTAGAGCTCAAATAACTATCTAGCTTAAGTTGAATCGCCTCACTTTCGGTTTTCACACAAGCCATCTCTTTGTGCATAATCTCAAGGCGAGATATATACAAATTAATGTCAGTTTGTTTTCTAGAAACCATTTTTGTCAGTTCGGTTTTATCTTTCTTTAATTTTTCGATTACCGACTTAAATTCCTTTTCATGGTTTTGGTAAAACATGTTGGCTTCAGTGCATTTCGAAAGATCCACAGTCAACTTCTGGTTGTGGGTGAATGTCACATCATACTTTTCTTGCAAAGCCTCGTGTTTGCTTTGCAATTCACACCACTTGGCATTCAAAGAAACATGTTTGTCTTGCAAGTCAAACAAACTAGCTTGTAAAGCATCATGTTTGCCTTGCAACTCAGACATGTTTGCCTCTAAATCAGCACATTTAACATGCAAACTATCACAATTATCACAGTTAATAGCAGTGGGTTCATCGACACATACCTGACTTGATGAACTGTCGACATTAGCCATAAAGGCTGAATGGAGAGAAGACGAAGAATAAGCAGCTTGATCCACCAAGATAGATCTTCTTTGAGTTTCTGCTGCAGCTTCCTCCAAAAGTTCATCAATATCTGCATCGATTGATGCATTTGATGTCTCACCCACATGATCATCGCCTGAACTTGAGGATTCTTCATCTGAACTCCTGCTATATCCCGAAGAGTCTTCATCCTCAGAAGATTCACCACCATTGGCGGAAGATTCTCCACCACTGGTGTGAACTAAATCCTTAACCAATTCAGCAAAACATGTTGTTCCATCTGGAGCATCACCACTCAACTGGATTGACCAGTCACAACCTTCATCCACTTGAACCACAAGTGCCCGGTTGGCATTTGATGTTCCAGCTTGGCTCTGGTTGTTGACAGGTACTAATGTACGCTCATTGTTTATGTTCTGGTTCTGCTGGTTGCCTTGGTTTCTGAAGGGGTTCTGGTTCCCGTGCTGTGCTGGCTTTGTACATTCCCTTTTAAAGTGACCCCGTTCACCACAGTTGAAGCACTTTACTGCCTGTTTATCGAACCCATACTTGGTGTCTTTCTTGCTTTCCAAGGTGGTTCTGCCAGTACTTTCCATGAAATCCTTTGCCCTTCTCACAGCACTAGCAAAGGCCCACTTGATATCCATCAAGTCCATCTCTTCCTTATCAATCTGCCGATAGTCTTCTTGTGTCCGATTAATGTTGCCAATCTGACCTTCCACTAACCCACAGTACGCGCTCACTACAGTGTTAAGCAGCTCCATGTGTTCCCTTGCTACTTCTATACTGACCTTAGAGAGGCTTGAAGTGTCGAGCTGTACTGTATTTGGTTTTGATTGCTGACCAGCAGATGATGTCCCTCCATAACACGCATGTTTTTGAGCAGGAGGAGGAGGAGGAGGAGGTGGTTGTATTGGATTTCCATACATGTCTGTTGTGGGAGCTGGCTTAACAGGAACTTGCACTGGATTGCCATACATATCCATGCTTGTGACAAACGCCGTTTGTAGTGGAGCATATGGACCGGTTCTTGCAGACGAAGAATTTGAAGTTCCATAATACATTTCTGGATTTTGTGGCACTGGAACTCTTTTTGCCTTTAATGTTTCCACCTGATCCTTGTTTTCTAAAAGCTGCACGAAGTCGTTGATGTTTGTAGTTCTCAAAACTCCGTTATACTACAAGATTTCCAAGAAACTATTCCATTGTGGAGGCAATGCATCAGCAAACTTCTTCACCACTTCTGTTGTAGTTGTCGCTACTCCAAAATTGTTCAGCTCTCTAAGCAAGTGATAAAACCGGCTTGTCATGTCTCCCAAAGACTCCTTATCCATGCACGTGAAACCGTCAAATTCTTTCTTGAGAAGATCATGACGCAATTGGCGTGTTGCTTCATTCCCTATTCCTCTGGTTTTCAACCCGTCCCACAACTTCTTCGTTGTCTTGAAACTGACAAACTGGTGGTAGATATCTTTGCTTAACGCCTGAGTGAGAATGGCGTATGCTTTCTTTTCCAGATCATACGTTTTCTTTTGATCTTCAGGAAGATCGGCAAACATAGCAGTATCTGAAGCAGCAACCTCTATAGCTTGATCGAAATCTGTAGTGAAACGTATCCACAGTTCGGTATTTTGACCAAGAACGTATGTACGAAATCTATCAACCCAGCCTGGATACTCGTTTAAGTGCATCAACTTTGGAGGTCGATTCAAACTTCCGGTTTCGCTTTCGCTCAATAAGATACTTTGAATGCTCGGAGTTTGATTCGATACTAATGCCCATTGACCTGTCGATATGGCATTTGCTTGCGAAGATGTTGATACCGGAGATTCGGCCCATGAAGGAGATAGACTTGTATTCGTGTACTTTCCACTGTCTGGAGCCGGTGTACCCCACCATGAGGGAGTGGAACCTATACTTGTGTATTTTCCACTATCTGGAGCCGGAGTTCCCCACCAACTCGGATTCATGTTTGATAAGAAAAATGAATTCTATATGAACAGCCCGAAAGATGACAACCTGCCGAAGGATCCAGAAGGTTCTCTCTGTTCTCCTTGTCTCTCTTGTCTCTGTGTCTATACTTCTGTATTGTCTCTAAATGAAGTGAACACACAACATGGGTATATATACCGAACACAGATTGTCTGTCCGAAGGATCAGGTAGATAGATCGAAGGATCATCTATCGACCTTAAACCTGTCGAAGGATCTATGTTTACCTCGAAGGATGATCTATCGAGGTCCATCCATCGAAGGTTCATCTTTCGAGCTCATCGAAGGATCTAAACTATCCTTCGATGAGACATCCTTCGACACAGACATGTGATTATCATGCACTAACTGTTTGGCCAAGTCAAACCAGGAGGATGGTTGACTTGGTCAAACTTACAAGACTAACAAAGGACATCGTTTAATATCGACACGATACAGAATAAAGACAAAGTACAGACACAAGTGCACCAACATCTCCTATTTTTGATGCTTTGTTTCTTCAACGATTCCTTTTGTTTTTTTATTCTTCTATTGATTGAATTCCATCGTTGTTCTTATAATTTCAATTCTGATTAACGTGACTTCGTCAACCCCAATATCCCATATCTCCGACCAGAAACCTCCGTCAGTGCCGGTCACCATGTCCTCCATTCTCTGATCATTCTGATTACCATCATATTCTTCATCTGTATCTTCCCAGGACCATGTAATTCTGATCCTAATTCTTCGTTTTTCTAACCATGCGCTTGCTCTGATACCACTATGTTGGCGGAAGCCGATATGGTAATCGTTCTGTACTCGTGTTCGTGTGTGTGTTTTGTACAGAGAAATAGAGAAACATGGATATAGATATTGTATTGAAAGTATGGAATTGATTTCTCAATTCTTGGTACCGGAATAATTGCCGGCAAATATCATTTATACGTAAAGTGATGTCGGTTAGAGTGGTGGTTATTCTTGGCGGGAATAACTGCCTTTTTGAACCGGTATCTACCAACCGTCGTATCCCTTCACGTATTCGCTACATAATAAGTTTAATTATCCTACAATACATATTAAATATACATAATTAAGTTTATAATTCTAACACACTGAATGTGATTCACGAAGAACCCATGTTCTTTGTGAGGTTCACTTCTTCGTGGGCTTCACCTGGGGCCCAATAGGTTCTTCGTTTGGCAGTGGATAAAGTTGTATAAAAAGGGTCTTGTTGCAGCACAGAGTTGGAACACAGAGAACACAGTTTGAGTGAACTTCAGTGAGTTTGAATGAACATCTTTGTATTATCTTGTAACAACTCTTCTGAAGTAATATACGTTGAGTTTTAACAGTTAAATCTTTCTCTTGTGTGTGTGTTCTTTGCTCGGTTTAACTTACCCGCTTGGATTCCGCACGTGCGGGTTTATCGCATAACAAGGATACAATTAACAAGATCCTCCGCTAGTGGACCTACAAGTGGTATCAAAGCCTTGGCTCTCATCCTAGAAAAAACCAAGCCGTGTGGCGAACTTTCGAACTTTTTCTTGAAGATTTTTCAGAAAGTTTGTTTGTTTTCTAAAAGAAAAATGGTTTAAAACTTAGAAAACATGTTGTTTTGCTTAAAATTTTTACTAAAACCTTGTTCGAGTACATGGAGACATGTCAGTATAGGGTTTTTCTTGAAATTTTTGTGCAAAAATCTTGGTCGGAAAACTTTCCAGTGGGTTGGTTTAACCAGAATTTTCTAGTTTTGAAAAGTTTCTTCACTAACTTCTTTCTCTGATCGTGTGAAAAGGTATGGCCTAATTGGGATAAGGTTCACCAACTTTTACGAACTTTCAAAGTGTCCCAGTCCTGCGAAAAACTTTATGCGAAAAACTTTAGTCAACGAATTACCTATTTTTGTCTTGTTTTTAAAATCACATTTGAAAAACCCTTTGTCTCATTCAGCTAAATATACTTGTTTTTGTCCTGGACTCACGAAATACTCTCATTATATGTGGGTATTGTTCTTTGGGCCTTACTTCACACAACTCAAATATTATTAGCCAATTGGTGGGCTGGTTAGTTGTTCGGCCTGCCATTCATATCTCACCAAGAACATAATTTTTCTTCAACCACAATTTAAAATATAATGGCATGCTAGCTACAACCAACATCCATGATTTCATTCAACTTTGAAAGTTTGCCGATGCATTGCCAGCTCAATGGAATGGTTTCTTGGAGATTCTGAAATATAATGGCATGCTAGCTACAACCAACATCCATGATTTCATTCAACTTTTGGAGAACAAAAATCAAGAGAAAATCAGGAAGGCAAAAAGAGAGCCAGTACCACAAAATCCTGAGATGTACTATGGAAATTGTGGAGGTACCCGCACGGTTGCAAGACCTGCTCAACATGCTCAACTACAAACGACTTTTGTCTCAAGCATCGATATGTATGGAACACCACAACCAGCAGCCTCTAAGCAAAGCTATCAGTAGAGTACCATCATTTCTTGATCCAAACTACAAAGGCCAACAACAAGACTGTGATGGAAACACTTCATCAACAGTCAATGCTGGTCAACCAACTAATCCAAACACAGTTCGGCTAGACACTTCAAGTTTTTCAAAAGTGAGTGTTGAGGTGGAAAAGGAACATATAGAGCTTTTAAACACTTTGGTGAGTGCCTACTGTGGGTTAGTAGCAGGGCAAATTGGAAACATCAATTTGACTCAGGAAGATTCTTAGCAGATAGATAAGGATGAAATGGATTTGAAGGGTATCAAGTGGGCATTTGCTAGTGCTGTGAGGCGAGCAAACGACTTAATGAAAAGAACTGGTAGAACCAGCTTGGAACATAAGAAAGATACCAAAAGGAAAATCGACAACTAAAGGTCAAAAGGAGCAGAACTAGAGAAAGAACAAAAAGATGAACTTTGTGAAGTCGAAGGAAACCGATAAACTTGAAACTTTTGAAAACAAGTCTAACATAGATTATGTTAAGAAAAGTTAAATTTTTGAAAAGAGATGGTCAAAATAACTCAGGACCAAGTACCTCGAAATCACAAAGTTCATCAACGAGACAGCAACATGATACTTCGGGCTTTATTGAGCCAAGATCATGTTTTGAGTGTGGTGAGTTTGGACATATTATTCGAAATTGTCCATATCTTCATAAGTTAAAAGCTAAAGTTGATGTTTCCCGTGAGCAAAATTACCAAAAGCGATTTGTTTCTCCAAAACAAGATCCCCGTCTTGTGAATGAAAGGGAGAAGAAACAGAAACGCAAGCAAATCAAGGTAATTGAAAAAGCTCATAAACCGACGTGGTTCAAAAACAATCTGTATCAGTCAAACCAGAAATTTCAAAAACTTCAAAAACTTCAAAAAATCACGAAGTTAAAATTTCAAACAATTAAACTGGTAAAACTCAACAGACTTGGAAACCTAAATTGGTCACAAGCTCAAGGGGAGCATCACCATTTCCAAATCATCGCGAAGTTGAAATAACTTTTGTCGATGAAAATGGAAGACCCAAGTTCATGAAGGCTTGGGTCCCCATCTCCAACTGATCATTTGAGTACATGTGCAGGGTGTTCCAGGAGGAACTACCAGTAGTCTTTGGATTGTCGATAGTGGGGCATCCAGGCACATGACCGGCGACATAAGACTTTTCTACGACGTCAAATCTATTAGAGGAGGTTGTGTTGCTTTTGCTGTAGAGAAAGGCAGATATATTACTGGTGAAGGAATGGTATCCAACAGGATTGTCAGTTTTGACAAGATCAACTTTATGCAACAGCTTGATCACAATCTTCTAACTATTTCTCAAATTTGCGATAAGAAGTTTTGTGTGCACTTTGATGCTAATGGATGTTATGGGCTGAAGCCCGGTTTCAAGATCCCCGAAGACTGGATTCTCTTATCTGCGCCAAGGATTACAACATCTGCACAAGTAACATGTTTTGTTTCTAAAGCCACAGAAAAGGAAACAATCTCTTGGCACAGGCGGATGGGACACATTCACCTAAGAAAAATGAATCATCCGGTGAAGAATGAGTTAGTAACTGGTGGTCCCGTAAAAAAACTTTTATCTTCTAGACGTCTGTGTTTTGTGCCAGAAAGGAAAACAAAGTAAGAAATCACACCCGATAAAGAAGATCAACAAAGTTGCATTACCGCTTGAACGCTTGCACATGGATTTGTTCGGTTCTGTCAAGCATAAGAGCATCAGTAATGACTCGTAATGCCTCGTGGAGACCGATGATTATTCAAGATTTTCTTGGGTGGTGTTTATGGCACATAGGAGTGAAACCTTCGAAATTATCAAAAACTTGATCACAACGATTGAGAATTTGTATAATTTGAAGGTGAGACGCATCCGCAGCGACAACGGAACTGAGTTCAAGAATCATGCTATGGAGGAGTTTTGTAGATCCAAAGGCATTCTTCATGAATTTAGTGTGAAGCTGTGGCCTCTGCATGCTTCACGTAGAACGGAGTCCTTACAGTAAAAAGACACAACAAGACCTGCTTCGAGCTTCTTCACAAACGAAAACTAGATTTACAATTTCTTGAGCCGTTCGGGGCTCCTTGCACTATGATTGATCCAGATGGAAAGTTTGGGGCAAAAGCAATTGAGGGATACTTTCTTTGGTATGCCACCCCGAATTTAAGAGTTTGGAATCTCCAAACAAAAAGGATCAAAGAATTGTCTGAAGTCAGAGTACAGAGGCACACCTTGCCAGTCAGATGTCCAGGTCAGCCATGGATGTTTGAGTATGATGATTTTTTCAATTCGATCAATATTGAAGAAGAAGTAGTAGATGTTGCGGCACATATGTTTTTCAAGAGTGACAACGCAACAAATTCACTGTTGGTTCATCCGATCATTGTCAACAACCAAGAATCATCTTCAGTTAACAATATTGCTCTCGAGAATGTGGATTTTCACGATGCTACTGAACAGAACGAATCTTCAAAGGATGATGAATTTCTCGATGCAGACCAAGAAGCTCCTGCAACAGTTGTGCATTGTACTTCTGAGGCTACACCCCCTGAGGACTGCCCTAAAACAGCTGAAGCTACTGCATCATCCTCTTTGCCAGTTCAGGGTATTGATTTGGTTGTTGAGCTCAACTTCAACAATCTGTTCCAGTTCTGGATAATCTAGAAACGAGAATCCATAATACTCATCCTCAACAAAACATCATTTGTAATGTTCAAAGTGGCGTGCAAACAAATATTCCAGTTCCGAATAATCCAGAAACGAGAATCCATAATACTCATCCTCAAGAAAACATCATTGGTAATGTTCAAAGTGGCGCACAGACGAGGAATCAGTTGAGAAACAACAACAATGCTGGCTTGTATGCCGCGATCAGAGAATCAGGTTTGCAGAAAGATTGGTCCTTCGCATGTTATGTATCATAAAAGATAATTCTTGGATTGAAGCTATGCAGGAGGAACTGCAACAATTCTAGAAGCTTGGAGTCTGGAAACTGGTTGAAAAACCTGAGAACTACAAGAAGATTGGCACTCGTTGGGTTTTCAAATGCAATAAGGATGACCGTGGATTAGTTGTCCAAAACAAGGCGAGATTAGTTGCTCAAGGTTTTCGTCTGGTTGAAGGGATAGACTAAAACAAAGTTTATGCACCGGTTGCACGTCTTGAAGCTATTCGGATATTTCCAGCCTATGCTTCCTTCAAAGGATTCAAGGTTTACCAAATGGACGTGAAAAATGCATTCTTACATGGTGTGGTTGAAGAAGAGGTGTATGTTGAACAGCCTCCGGGTTTTGAAGATCCTATACATCTTGATCGGGTTTTGTTGCTCAACAAAGCTCTCTACGGATCAAATCAAGCACCGAGAGCTTGGTATGCAACCTTATCTAACTATCTGCTGGAGACTGGTTTTCGCTAGGGTCTTATCGATTCCACTCTCTTCATCAAAGAAAAGGATGGAGATCTTCTGTTGGTTCAGGTATACGTAGATGATATTATTTTTGGTTCAACTAACGATGTTTTGTGTAGGGACTTCGAGCGTGTTATGCAGGAGAAATTCGAGATGAGCGCCATGGGGGAAATGAACTTCTTTTTAGGCCTACAAGTTCAAAAAACGGAGTCTGGGATATTCATCCATTAGACTAAATATTTCGGAGACATCTTGAGCCGGTTCCAGATGTCCGAAGCGACGCCCATTGGTATCCCACTTCCGTAGAATCATGGGATTACTCCGGACTTGAAGGATGAAAGCGTCAACTCTTCATTTTATCGCGCAAATAATCGGATCTCTTATGTACCTCACAGCTTCTAGGCCTGATATAATGTTTCCTACGTGCTTGCTCGCTCGATATCAAGCCAACCCAAAGGCCTCGCATCTAGCAGCTGTAAAATGGATTTTCCGCGCTATTTGAAGGGTTGCCCGGACAGCGGTCTCTGGTACCCTAGGGATGATAACTTCGACTTGATCGCGTTCAGTGATTCTGACTTTGGTGGCTGCAAAATCGACGGCAAATCCAGAACGGCTGGATGTCAGTTTTTAGGAAATCGCCTGGTCATATGGCAGTGCAAGAAGCAGACTTATGTTGCTACATCAACCTGTGAAGCTGAATACATTGTTGGCTCAACTTTTTGCTCACAAGTCCTATGGATCCAACAACAAATGCGCGACTACGGTTTTGAATTCCTATCCACTCCTATTTTTGTTGATAATTCTGCTGCCTTATAGATCACTAGAAATCCTGTGCAGCATTCTAAGACCAAACAGATGGATATCCGATATCACTTCATATGTGGTTGTTTTGATAAAAGACTTGTCGATGTTGTTAAGGTCCACGCCGACGACCAACTTGCCGAGCTTTTTACCAAAGCTTTTGACAAATCACGATTTGACTATTTACTAATGGTAAACGACATTAAGGTCAAGCCAGCGTAAAACCAACATCGGAAAATTATTTTTGTAAATATTAACTTGTGTTTTCTTAATTTCTCGTACTTTTCTTTTTGCATTTCAGGGGGAGTAAAAGCAAAGAATACAAAAACATTAAAAAAATTCAAAAATACAAAAACATCTAAAAATTTCAAAAACACAAAAACAATAGAAAAACAAAAATGAGTTTCCTGGTGAACAAAGGAGAATATTATAGTACATCTGTTGTGATTGAACCCTATTAGAGGAACAGACAAAGTAAAGCCAAAACTGGATCAACTCAGTGGATTCAGAATAAGCAGATGCTCATATACATATCTCTCCCCTTGAAAGTGATTACAACAACTGATGACCTCCTATCTGCTGATCTTACTAACTGCTGACCAATAACTGCTGCTCAATTCAAGATCTGATGAAGACTCAAGTCCTGCTGATTCAATCTACTGCCTTGAGTCAAGCATTACTGATCCGGATAAGTGCTGCTGGGTTCACAGCAGTAGAAGGTTGCAGCAGTAGTTCTAAAGTCTGCTTGTAATAGAATGTAATAGCAGTAGTTAACACAAGCAGTGTCTGTATAGATCAGAGGTTAGAGTTTGTTAGGAGGTTAGATGTCACTTTCATGGTGACGTCAGCTAAAGATGCTCAGTAGTTTGCAAGTGCTTATAAATAGTACAGTACTTTGTACTGTTCTATTAGCTCTTCACATCATTCGTCTTCTTTGCACGAACAAACTACTGAGCTCGGGCTGAGGGGGAGTTTGCATTCATACATCATCATTGTAATCGTGTTTGAAATTAATTCAATCATTCGGTTCTTTGTGTAAAGATGTTTGATTAAAGTATTACTCTCATTTGATTGTATGCAAAGTTTGTTATCATTTTAATTCCGCTGCACAACTCATCCATTTTCCATTTTAACTTCAAACAAAAATACAATCAAAAGGAAACTCAGATCCAACAATTGGTATCAGAGCTAGAACAGTCAAATTTGATTTAACAATCATTTTGACGTAAATAGTTCAGCTCAAAATAGTTGATACTGATCGTTTGTTCGTCGTTGAAAAACAGAGTAAGGATTAATCACCATTATAGTTGATTTCTCAGTACCTGTAAAATAACAAGAATGACGTCACAATCTCAGGATGATAAAAACAACATTGGCTCGCTCTTTAAACCACCTATGCTAAAAAGAAATGAGTACAACATCTGGCAGAGGAGGATGGGTCACATCCTCGCTCAACAAAGCACAGGTTGTTGGAAGTCTGTTATCTTTGGTCCTCATGTTCCTACAGTGCCAAGCGCTGAAGATGCTAAAAAACAAGTTCCTAAACCTGTTGAAAATTATACTGAAACGGATTATCAAAAATTTGAACTGGATGCTAAAGCATTTAGTATTGTTGCATCAGCGCTCCCCAACGAAATATATGCTGGACTGTTACATTGTAACAGTGCCAAAGAGTTTTGGGACGCACTTAAGGAACAGTTTGGAGGTACCGAAGTGGTCATAGAAAACAACAGGGAAATCCTGAACCAACAGTATGAAACATTTTGTCATGTTAAAGGTGAATCACTGACTCAACAATTTGAGCGTTTCAGTTGTCTCATCAGTGAAGTGAACTGAGGCTTGTTAAGGTCACGTTTTCAAACTCGACTCAAAATAGCAGGTTCCTCAGATCACTGCCAGAAAAATGGGACACAATAGCTATTGTCACCAGAACTGCACCTGAGTTCAACGATCTGACCTTGACCCAACTCCATGGTCGACTCCTGACCTTTGAGAGGGAGTTGAACCAGAAAAGGAAGTTACAAGAGTCAGGGAAAACCGTTGATGATTATTCATTCGGTAACACTACTCTTCTGGGTCAAGAAGAATCTGGTGGTAGTGGTAAGGATCAGGGTTATCATCACTTCATTGACATAACTGTTGGTGCAAACTTTAACAACCCTGATCCTCACTCTACAGGTTATGCATTCACTGCAAATGAAAACCAAATGTCAGACAATTTAAGCTTTGAACTCAATGATTTACAGCATTTCGACCCCACTGACCTAGAAGAAATGGACATCCTGCACCAACTGGCCTTGCTAAGTGTTAGAACTAGCAAGTTTTATAAGAGAACTGGGAGAAAATTTCCAGGTCTTCATGGGAACCTAAGGGTTGGGTTGGATAAATTGAAAATCAAGTGTTACAAGTGTAACAGGTTGGGACACTTTGCTAGGGAATGTAGGAGTCAAACAACTGGTCCCATGGTCACTCACCCTAGCTCAAATCCTAGACCTCAAACTCAAAACACTGTGCACTATGCCCAATATGCCCCAGCAGCACATGTGAACACTGCTCACTATGCTGTTGCCCCTATGCCAGTGCATTATGTCTAAACAGCTGCTCCACAGATCCAATTTGTTCAAACCCCTGCTCCCCAGGCACAAGTGCAATCTGCACCTCAAACTACTGCTCCAGTGGTTACACAACCTGAACAACAAAGTTTCTTTAGTCAAGAGTTTGTTGAATGGAGCAGTATGCCTGAAAATCTTAATGATGAAAATTTTGCACTATATGCTTCAAATGATTCTTCTCACAATGAATTTTGTTTGATGGCATTAGAGTCAATACAGGAGGGGGTTGAATCTGAGGAGGAACAGCTGAAGGTTGAAACAGTGGAAGAGGTGACTGAAGCAGTGGTTACTGCTGTGACTGATGAAGTACTGCTGGGAGAAAGTTCAGGTACCCTGATTGAACCAATGACAGATCTATGGTCTGAAGAAGATAAGAAAGATGAAAAGGCTGGTGAGGAAGAAGAGAGAGCTGATGAGGAAGAAAATCCTAAATGTGATTGTGCAATGATGGCTGCTGCCAAGGTATCACCTCAAGTTCTAGAAAAACTATGTTCTGACAATTGCATTATTGCTTTTGCTAACATCAAAGAGGTGAATGAAAACCTTAGGAACAAAATCTTAACTGATGAAGTCAAATTTGAAAGATCTTTAAAAGAACTTAAAACCAAGTTGACTGAAAAGGAAAAAGAGATTAGCAGTTTGAAAGAAGAGCAAAGCATAACCAAAACCCAACTCCAAACTATGGTAGAAAAATACCAAGTTTGCAAAAAGGAGTTAGAATCCACCCAGATCACTTGTGAAAGATGGGTGGAATCATGCAAAGGGTATGAGGTTATGCTTGAGAAACAGATAAAAAGCAATGTAAAATTTGGGGTTGGTTATAGAAAACATGATGATGAAAACACTGCTTTTGAAAAATCTGTTTCAACCACTGATGTAACTACTGAGTTCATCCCAACAAACAAGGATGGCCAAGAAGTGAAAATCACTGGCAAACTTGGTAACAAAATCACACTTGACAGACCAATGGGTCCCTCTGCATTTGAGGAGATTGAAAATCATCAATTTAAACCAAGATGGTCTGATGAGTGTGATATCCTTGAAAATTTCAAGCCAATGGACTTTACATCAACTGATGGTGTTAAGGCTCCAAAAGCTAAAGTCATTCCTCTAAAGGATATTCCAGCAGTGGTCAAAACCTCTGCTACAAAGGAGTCTGAAAAGAGGAAGAAGAAAGAGAAAATTGATAACTTGTTTTGTGAATTCTGTGAGAAGAGGAATCATCTAACAAAAGATTGTTTCCATCTAAAAGCTTATGACTTAACCAAAACAAGTGTCACTACTTCAGCTGAAAGTTGCAGTGTTTGTGGTAAAACAAACCATAAAACTCAGGCATGTGTGTACCTCAAAAACTTCAATGAAAAGAAGAATGAGTACATGGCTAAAACATCCTTGAGTTCATCAGCATCTGCACCATCTGTCAAGTTCACAAAGAAACAACCACTGTTTGTGCCAGTTCAAACAGCTGTCACAAAACAGCTGAACCAAACATCTGTCAAAAGAGATGTTCAGGTTACTGATGCACCTCCTGCCAATCAGTTCAGAAAGGGCAAGGAAAAACAGTCTTACAAAAGGATTCCACACGTTTATGAGGTCTACAAAAAGCCCTCTAAACCCAGAGTGAATAGGCATCCTTTCGGTTACCAGCAGTTGATTGGGCAAGACCCCCAACAGTGGTTAGCAAGAAACAGTACTAAAACTGTCCAAACCCCTGACTTAACCACTGCCCATCACACTGCATCCATACCAGACACTGTTGAGACCCCATCCAAAGCCCTGTTGGCTTTGGAGTCCTTAATTAACTAATCCTTTTACTTCATGTGCAGGGAGCTTCTGCATGCTTTAATAGTCTATGGTATGTAGATAGTGGAGGCTCCAGGCACATGACAGGATATAAAGCCCTCCTCAAAGACTTTAAAATCCATGGTGGGGGTGATATATCCTTTGGAAATAATAGTAAAGGGAAAGTTCTGGGGTCTGCACAGTGCAATCTGGCAATGTAAAATTTGAAAATGTCAATCTAATAGACAATCTAAAATTCAACCTTCTGAGTGTGTCTCAAATGAGTGACAAAGGGTTTGGGTCATTCTTCACAAAAGATTGTTGTAGGATTGTTGGACCAGAAATGGTCAAAAAGATTGAAGCAATAATTAAAAATGGTCAAACTAAACTTGTTGCTCAAAGAAGTGGCAATGTTTATGTTGTTGACATGTCTAAAGAGTGTCCCAAAGCTGATGCCTGTCTGTTCTCAGTTGCCTCTAACAAAGAGACAGAACTTTGGCACAAAAGACTGGGACACACAAATCTTAAGACAATAACAAAAATTTCAAAAAACGGTTTGGTGAGAGGCCTTCCACGAAAATTGTTTTCATGTCCTGAACATTGCATTTCCTGTTTAAAAGGAAAACAGCATAAAAGTTCCTACAAGTCCATTGAGGAGTCCAAAACAACCCAGTGCTTGCAAATGCTGCACATGGATTTGTTTGGCCCAGTTCAAGTCATGAGCCTCAAAAAGAAAAGATAGTGTTTAGTTATAGTTGATGACTTTTCTAGATTTACATGGACTTTCTTTTTGCACTCTAAAGATGAAACTGCAGGCATTTTGCAAGACTTTGTGACACAGGTTGAAAAGCAATTTGATCTTCCAGTAAAAAGCTTTAGGAGTGACAATGGCACAGAATTTAAAAATAGGGAGTTGGATGCCTTCTATGTGAAGAAAGGGATTGTAAGGCAGTACAGCATCCCTAGAACACCATAGCAAAATGGGGTTGTTGAGAGAAAGAACAGAACTTTGATTGAGGCTGCCAGAACCATGCTTGCAGATTCAAGTTTGCCATTAACTTTCTGGGCAGAGGTAGTAAACACTGCTTGTTATGTCCAGAACAGAGTTTTAATCAACCCCAGGCACAAAAAGACCGCCTATGAAATTCTGTACAAAATCAAACCACTGATCTCATACTTCAAGGTATTTGGCTGCCCATGCTTTATTTTGAACTTAAAAGATTCCATTTCAAAATTTGCAGCCAAAATTGATTGTGGTTATTTTCTGGGATACTCAACCACTGCCAAGGCCTACAAAGTGTTCAATGCACGGACCAAGGTAGTGGAGGAGACTTTGGATGTAAAGTTCAATGAACTTTCATCAATGAAAATCCCAGCAAATCCTGCTGAACTGTTTGATCTTGAAAAATTCACTTTTGAAAATACTGCTGTCAAGACTAACAGTGCAGGTCCATCAGAGGATACAACACCAGACTATGGGTATGAAGTCATCATCCCTCAAAGGTCTGCCACCAAAGGGAAAGCATCAGTTGTTCAAAACATCTGTGAAAGCTCAACCACTGCTGCATCAACAGTTGTTGATCAAAGTAGCCCATCCACCACTGCTTCCATATCCTCAACTACTGCTGACAAAAGTCCTCAAACAGTGGATAAAAGTCAGCAGTGGTCTACTCCATTACCACCCATTCCACCACCTTTTGAAGCCACTGCTGGGTCATCAAAGTCACCAGCAGTGGTTAGCTCAGATGATACACATTTGCAGCCTTCACCAACAAATGCCATCATACCATACCAAGGAGATTTAATCTTCTTGAGATCTCATCCACCTGATCAAATCATTGGCAACATCAATGAAGGGGTGCTAACAAGAAGCCAAACCCAAAACATTTGTCTTTTTGCTGGTTTTCTATAACTCCATCAGCCAGTCAACTACCAAGAGGCACTAAAAGACAACAGCTGGGTAGAAGCCATGCAAGAGGAGCTCCAACAGTTCAAGAGACAACAAGTATGCGAGCTTGTACCACTGCCAAAAGAGGTCAGTCCCATTGGCACAAAGTGGGTCTTCAAGAACAAAACAGATGAAAGGGGCATTGTTGTCAAGAACAAAGCCAGGCTTGTGGTTCAAGGTTACAGACAGGAAGAGGGGATTGATTATGATGAAACATTCGCCCCTGTTGCAAGATTGGAAGCAATCAGACTGTTCCTGGCCTTTGCTGTCAACCACAACATGAAGGTGTTTCAGATGGATATCAAAAGTGCTTTCCTCTATGGTACATTGCATGAAGAGGTATATGTATGTCAACCTCTAGGCTTTGAGGATCCATTTTATCCTGATCATGTCTACAGGCTAAACAAAGCCTTGTATGGCCTGAAACAAGCACCAAGGGCCTGGTATGAAACTCTTTCCAACTTTCTACTCTCAAATGGTTTCAAAAGAGGTACCATTGATAAAACACTGTTTCTTAAATGGAGAGGGAAAGATTTAATGATTGTCCAAATTTATGTGGATGACATTATTTTTGGAAGCACATGTACCAAAATGTGTGAAGAGTTTAGAGAACTCATGACAGCTGAGTTTGAAATGAGTGCAATGGGTGAGCTGCAATGCTTTCTTGGTCTCCAAGTACAGCAAATGCAAAATGGAACTTTCATTCATCAAAGCAAATATGCTAAAGAACTTTTAACCAAATTTGATATGAATGATTGTAAACCCTGCAGCACACCCATGGCCACAAATAAGCTGGTCATGTCTGATGAAAAGGATGAGCTGATTGACCAAACACTTTATAGGAGCATGATTGGGTCTTTATTGTACCTAACTGCATCCAGACCAGACATCATGTTTGCAACATGTGTCTGTGCAAGAAGTCAATCAGCTCCCAGAAAATCTAATCTCATTGCTTTAAAAAGGATTCTAAGATACATAAAAGGTGCTCCCACACTTGGTATCTGGTATCCAGCTAATGGGAATATCAAGCTTTCAGGTTTTTCAGACAGTGACTTTGCTGGTTGTCACACAACAAGGTAGTCCACTTCAGGAGGGTGCCAGTTTCTAGGTGATTGCTTAGTTTCTTGGCAAAGCAAAAAGCAAGCAGCAGTTTCAACATCCACTGCTGAGGCTGAATACATTGCTGCTGCAAGCTGTATAGCCCAACTCATGTGGCTTCAAAATCAGTTACTGAATTTTGGTATCACTGCCTTAAAGACACCACTTATGCTGGATAGCCAGGCAGCAGAAAATATCATCAAAAATCCAGTTTCCCATTCTACCACCAAACACATCGACATCGGACATCACTTTGTGAGGGATTGCTATGAAAAAGGTTTGATTTCTCTGCATCATGTCCCAACTAAAGACCAGCTGGCAGATGTGCTCACAAAAGCACTTAATACAGCCACTTTTGAAAGTCTGGTCTCTAGGATTGGGATGCTGAACATGGAATAACAAGCAACATCTTGCTTTTCTATGAATAAAAGCAACAAAATGTTTTCAGAAAATCAAAAATCCATCCTTAAAAATAGCTTAAAAATGAAAATTTCATTAAAATCCTTAAAAGTCTGCCATAACCACTGATTGTTCAAAAGTCTACTCTACATCAAAAAGTCTGCCCATTGCTGAAAGGCAACCTCTGTTCTCTCATTCCTTGATAACCACTGTTGTTCAAAAGCAGTGTCTTATCCACTGATATGCTATCTACTGATAGTAAAAATCATCCACTGCCCCCTTTCCACTGCTTTCATCAGTTGCTTTCATCCAAAGTACTGTCCTTCATCTTCACCAGTGGTTGTCACGTGGGCAGTACATAGTGTCAGACTTTTTGTAACGGCTGTCACGTCAGCATTCACTATCTCTCCTATAAAACTCCCCACTCACCATCCAAACAGGGTTTTACTGTCGAATTGAATTCATAAAAATTCTCTTCTCAAAGCAGTTTTTCTTTCCATCTCCCACAAAATTCCTTCAATCAATCGTTTCAAAAATGACAAAATCGAAGTCATCTGCAAAACCCACATCAAAATCTTCGAAAACAGCCTCTCAAAAGGCAACCACCACTGACATTCCATTCAAAAAATCTCACAATCTCCTGGGTCTTCTCACAAAACTAGGAACCACAGATGTTTTCGATTCCATTATCACCATCATGGCAAAATCAAAGTACAAAACTTTGCTCACAGCCGACGCACCCATCTACTTGGCAACCCATAGGGAGTTTTGGAAGAATGCAACCCTTGAAAAACAAGAAGACATTGTCACTGCAATCAAATCTTCCATAAAGGGTAAAGCTGTCCACATTACACCACAATCCATCTCCGAAGTCTTTTAACTCGATGATCAGGCAGGTAAAACTTCCTTCACCAAAAACGAGTTGCACATTGACTTCATTGAAAGAGGGTATGAAGCCACAATGATGACGAAATTAACTTTAGAAAAAGGTTATTTTCCTCCTGCACCAAGATTTTTATTTCATACCCTCCTAGTATGTGTTTCAAACAAAACCACTACTTTCAATGAGATCCCTATAAAGATTCAAAATCTGGGATATGCGATTCTTCAAGAAGAAAATCATAACTATTCTAGGGAAATCTTTAAAGATTTGGTTAATAATGTTGAAAGCAAATCATTTTTACTGTTTCCGAGGTTTTTAAGCTATTATTTTCAAAAGAAATTCAGTAAGGATGATTTTCTCTAATAAACCAAGGTGAAATAACTGCAATAAACTGTCTAACATCTGAAACATTTTCACGTATGTTAGCACCTTGCAAAACACAAGCAGGGGTACCTGAGCAGATTTTAGCAGCTACCACTGCTCCTCAGGTATCTGCTGCTGAGCCTACTGCTCTAGGTGATCAAAGCAGCAGAACAACTGTTTTGAAAACCACACCTACCAAACCAAAAAGGCCATCCAAAAAGAAAAATCAAAAACCCTCCAAACCAATCAAAAAGGTAACTCTGGCAGATGAGATACCAGAGTTAATGCCTGTGACAACACAAATGTCACTAGAAACCACTGCTGCTTCTTCCTCACGACAGTTGGTACAAATATCTCAACCCATAACCATAACTCCTCCTGCTTCTTCACAAAAGGACAGGTTGTACACAAAGGGCCACCACATCATGATGCTCTGGATACACTTGTCTCCATCATCCACAGCTCAATGCCCGGAGCAACCCCGCCTTCTAAACCCACCATCACATCCTCAATTCCACCAAAAACACAACTACTGTTGGATGCAATTGACTTGAACCAGGCACTATCCAGTCCTTCTTAATCACCTTTCAATGAGAATATACCTCAACAAATGACTGAGCCTGCTGTATCATCCATTGCTAACCCACCAACAACGCCTGAGGAGGTTACACCCATTGAGTTACAAGTAACTCTTTGTGGTAATCCAAGTGAAGCAGCCACTACAACTGTTGAACCTATAGGTTTACAGTTGGGCAGTTGTTTCAATAATAAGACTTCCTTGGAGGCAATTCCTTACATAGCACCTCTGCCAACCACCAGTGGATTTATATATCCAACTGGCATCATCAAAAGGTTGTCAAGTGTTGAAGGAAGAAGACCCCAGTACCAAGAAAAAGGGGCATCAGTGGTTAGTGTTTGGAATAAATTCCCTACATCTGCCACTGATAAAACCACTGTTAGTGGGAAATCAGATGATCCCATTAAATTGGGTGATGATTTAAAGTACCAGAAATTGATGGATCGTGTTGAAAAACTTGGTAACTCTGTTGCAGAGCTCAAAATATGCTCCAGCAGTTGTTACAGGTACAAAAGGTACAATCCACTGCTGTTCCACCTCAATCACCTGCTCTACAACACGCACCTGCTACAAATGAGCTCGAATCTCTTTCAACCTTATCTCCATCATCAGGCACAACTGGCAGATCAGCAACATGAAAAACATGTTCAACAGCTGAGAAATGCTATGGAGTCTAGGTTCAAAGACACTCAGGCTGATCTAAAGGCTCTCAAAACTCAGATCCTGCACACCACTGGCACTGCTCCTCCACCAATATTCTTCATTGATCAACTCCCTGAAGATAATGCCAAAAAGGGGGAGAAAATTCAAGAATGGAGAAGAAAGGGAATAACTGATGGTCTTTACCTTGCACCAGAAAATTCAAATATGACCAATCAGATCCCTTTGCCAGATGACAGTAAGAAAATTGATGAGAGTACAAATGCACTTGTAGAAGCACTTGCTTGTGTAAAAAGGGATAGAGAGGCCAAAAAGAAAGCCAAGGTGGATTATCCGGATCAGGGTACTTCAGGGTCAAGAGATGATGAAAATCTTTTTGATGAAAAGAAGAAGCCTACTAGAAAAGTAAGGCTTCCCAAATCCATTCCGGTCAGGCGTTCAAAGTCTGTTCAAAAACCACCTCCCAAAACAGGTGTTGTAACCTCTGTTGTATCGACTGGTGTTGGTACCTCAGTAGTTTCAACATCTGCCCTCACTTCGACACACACCACCTCAACACACACTTCATCTACTGCTTTACCATCATCACCACCAAAATCACAATCACCTCCTGTCAAAAGGCAGAAGACAGCAGATGTTAAAACATCTGTTGTAAAGACAACAGTGGTTGGAACACCAGTTGTTTCAACAGCTGTTAGTCTATCACAAACCACTGCCACTACAACCATCTTTCCATCCAAAACATCATCAGTCCCTCCTCAAATAAAGAGGAGGAGGCTAACTCCTAAAGATGATGTCACTTCACCACCTCAAACATCTTCAAAACCTTTAGCTCTTGTCAATATACCAAAACCAGTTCCACTTTCTTCTGTTCCAATGCACAAACCTTTACCTCCTGCAGGTGTTCAATTTCCTCTTGAACTAGAAGCTGTCAGAGAAGAGATAAAATCCTTCTTTACTGAGGATGACCCTGCCAAAAGGAGTTTGCCCTCAATCAAAGGATATCCATGGCCCAAAAACATTGATGAATATTTGAAGATAAAGGCCAAACAAGCAGAGGATATCTCACAAAGAAACTCACAAGGAAAATCTGACAAAGAAGTTTCAAGATACTACCAATATCTGCTTACACAAGTCAATTCCCTGGAACGTTTTGCAAAGAATGTTAGTCAACAAATTTCTGAAAGAGCAGCTGAAACTCTGAAGAAAGACTACATTGAAAGCATCATGTTTTACAAGAAATACAAAGGAGAGAGACACATGTACAAAGAGTGGACTGTTCCTGAGCTTGAAGCTGAAGCAGCTAGAATTCAAGATATGATAAAAAGGAAAGTCACTCACACTCCTCCTGATTGGGCAAGGTTTAAAAATAATGTACCTGAAAAGCAGTTGGAACTAAAAAGAATGAAAGAAGAATTGGTGGTTGCTGAATTCGGAACCAAAAGACAAGTTGCTAGATGGAAGGAAGATTTGGTCAGGTCAACCTACAAAAGGTTGGAGGAATTAAGGAAGAAAGATCCTAAAATCCCTCAAAAACCTGACTACCCTGAAGCAGAGGTTTCAAAAGGACCATCAAAGCTGCAAATCAGGAGATCCACTGCTCCAGCTGGTACTTCCTCTTACAAAAGGAGGAGA
This sequence comes from Helianthus annuus, assembly GCF_002127325.2. Classification (NCBI taxonomy): domain Eukaryota; kingdom Viridiplantae; phylum Streptophyta; class Magnoliopsida; order Asterales; family Asteraceae; genus Helianthus; species Helianthus annuus. The sequence goes on from NC_035437.2 coordinate 56,682,589, forward strand.
CAAAGCCAGTTAGGAGGTGAGACAGTTCAAGATATTCTTTCGGGCAATATAGTTTTAAAAGAAGGCGTGTTAAGAACGTTAAAAGAAGAACTTGAACAAGAAAATTCTGCTACCACTGCTCAGCCAGTGATGAATCGGCCTGCCTCTCCAATTACTTCTGCAAATAAGCATCTCCCAAGAAACCCACCAGGCTCAAAAATACAAAAGTGGGCAACTGACAAACAGACCCGCGTATTGACTTTGCTCAGGTCTGGTGGAGAAGTGAAGATAATATCAAGGGAATAAGCTCTTGGCCTGAGTCTTGAAGATTTGCAGGATCTCCTTGATCTTCCACTTAGCAGGGATGATAAAGATACAGATGCCCTTAACTTTGAATTGCAATTTAAAGGCCAGATAAGGGAGCTGTTGATGAGGCAATAAAATATCCACAATAATGAAGAGTTTTGGCATTATCTGTTCCAGGGGGAGATTGTTGGGATTGAACCCTATCAGAGGAACAGACAATGTAAAGCCAAAACTGGATCAGCTCAGTGGATTTAGAATAAGCAGATGCTGATATACATATCTCTCCCCTTGAAAGTGATTACAACAACTGATGACCTCCTATCTACTGATCTTACTAACTGCTGACCAATAACTGCTGCTCAATTAAAGATCTGATGAAGACCCAAGTCCTGCTGATTCAATCTACTGCCTTGAGTCAAGCACTGCTGATCCGGATAAGTGCTGCTGGGTTCACAGCAGTAGAAGGTTGCAGCAGTAGTTCTAAAGTCTGTTTGTAATAGAATGTAATAGCAGTAGTTAACACAAGTAGTGTCTGTATAGATCAGAGGTTAGAGTTTGTTAGGAGGTTAGATGTCACTTTCATGGTGACGTCAGCTAAAGATGCTCAGTAGTTTGCAAGTGCTTATAAATAGTACAGTACTTTGTACTGTTCTATTAGCTCTTCACATCATTCGTCTTCTTTGCACGAACAAACTACTGAGCTCGGGCTGAGGGGGAGTTTGCATTCATACATCATCATTGTAATCGTGTTTGAAATTAATTCAATCATTCGGTTCTTTGTGTAAAGATGTTTGATTAAAGTATTACTCTCATTTGATTGTATGCAAAGTTTGTTATCATTTTAATTCCGCTGCACAACTCATCCATTTTCCATTTTAACTTCAAGCAAAAATACAATCAAAAGGAAACTCAGATCCAACAACATCAGTGGTCTGTCGAAACCTCTTTGAACTTAAAATAAAAAACGATAAGCAGCTCTATATAAGATGTACCGGTAGGCTCACAATCATTTTAAAGTGTGAAGGGTGATATAAACCTAAATCGACCGAAGACTGTGTGGGAATCGCTCATTGGCATATGATCTTGGTACCGAAATTTGGTTTGATAGATTGCCGAGGTTCTGAGATACGTGGTCTTTTATCATCTGGGTATCATGGTTGTTTCTTTTACCGAAAACAACGGGGATGCAAGTCTAGATCTTCCATGATACCATACATACGTGTACATATCATACAAACATCTATATAATACATGATGCATACGACCTCAATAAGTGATAAATAATCACATGTCCCTATCAATATGTGATAATATATTACAGCTTTTATGCGGTAGTCAAGTTCGTCTCTTTGTCAGTACGATGGTACTAACCTATTCACGGACTTGCTCTTGTGCCCTACGTGCATTGAATATTAAGTTCCTCATCAATAAGTGATTTAATCACACAGGGCTTGTATTCATCCAAAAATAAGTGAGTATCTCACATCATATACGTTGAAAATAGATGATAAATGGTATACTCACCAGTTAGATGAACCCTCGTGCATACCTTGATACGGGAATGTGTTGTGTGTGGATGAACACCGGTCCGTAAGTATAAATCATACCTTAATTGTATCCCCTAACCGCGAGTACATCTGATAAGTTTAGCTTATGTCCCAGCGGCTCCCTTTCCATACACATGAAGCCGTCGAATTCCTTTTTGAGCAGATCATGTCTTAGCTTGCGTGACGACGCATTTCCTTGACCTCTCACCTTTAACGCATCCCATCAACTTTTTGTCGTTTTGAATCCCATAAACTAGTGATAAATATCTTTGTTTAAAGCTTGAGTTAGAATTGAAAGTGCTTTCTTTTCTCAATCATAGGCCTTTTTATCATCGCCAGAAAGATCCGCAAATGTCGCAACATTGGGACCGGCTTCTTCAAGTGCTTGATCGAATTCTGTGACAAAAGGCAACCACAACTCCGTGTTTTGCCCAAGAATATACCTATGAAATCTCTCTTCCCAACCGGGATACTCGTTCATATGCATGAGCTTTGGTGGGCGGTTGTTACTACCAGTTTCATTTTCGCTCAAAAGAAGATTTTGAATACTTTGGTTTTGGTTTGTAACAAAGGCCCACTGATTTGCTGTAATTGAACTCGATTGTGCCGATGACGAGGGTGTGGGAGTCTGAGCCAACGAAGGCACTAAACCTTTACTCGTATACATATCCGCATTAGGATCAGGTTTCCAACCCCACCGGTCTGAACTCATGATGAAAAGAAAATAACCAACTTAAAAATAATTTTGAACCTTTTGTGAATGAACAAATTCCACGAAAAATATAACTCACTGACTTGTGAGACCCACGAATAACCAATTTGGAATTTGGACGAAGAACCAACTATATGTTGAAAAATGTTTTGCTTTGAATGAGACAAAAGGGAGTTTTTCACCAAATAATACAAACAAGGGTGAAAAATGGGTTCTTCGTGAGTTGTACTTGTAATTCAAAATAGAGCAAGACAAAATACTTGGTATATTGTTGACTCAAAATAGTTCTTCGTTGACCAAGTCTTTCTTGAAATTGAAAACAAGTGAAGAATGTCTTTCACCAAATAAGACAAAAAGGTTCTTCACCTAATAAGACAAAATTAGGTTCTTCACCTAATTAAAAAATGGGTTTTTCGTCAAAAACCAAATCAATAAAGAATGGGGTTTTTCGTGAAGAACTAAATTGACGAAGAACAGAAGTTTTACGTTGACTTTAGTTGGTGAGAAATTTTCAACCAAATCTTATCTTATCTTCTGAATGTCAAATGTCAGAGAGTTGGTTTGGACAGCTTTTTCAAACAACCATACTTCAAAACCAACTTTTTTTAAGCAAACATCATTTGAAAGACCATATTTTCAAACAATTAATATTTTATCTTTCAAAAATGCAACACATAAAAGAACAACAGAACTCCGATGATGATTTTCTGAGTTACTTTTTCTGGCCAACAGTTTACCGGAAAAATTGTGGAGCTAAAACTTTAATGTCGAAACTCAGAACAACTTGTAACTCTGAGATTTTAACAAGTTGTAAACAAGAACAACATCAAACAACACAGATTTTCTAGTTTTAAAACAGAATTTTCATGAAACACAACTGAGTTTTTTACTTTTAACCAAGAATAACTCAAAACCCACTCGAAAATATCACCGGAAACTCGGTTTTCAACAGGAAATCGAGCATATAGCTCTGATACCACTTGTAGGTCCTTTGAGGAGGATCTAGAACACCTTTCCTTGTTATCGAAAACACCCGCAAGTGGAAACCAAACGGGTATTCAAACGGAGCAAAGAACACAATATACAAGAAAAGGATTCAAAGTTTCAAGCTCAAATGTATATTAATCAGTAGAGTATCAATATAAAGATTATACTAGAAATCTCTCAGTACTCTCTCTCTCGTATGTGCTCTCTGCTTAATTTGTTTGGCTGCAAGCCTTTTTATAATCACCTTATCCACTGCCACCTTAAAACCTACTGGGCTTGATCCAAAGCCCACGAAAAAACCCAAATCCACGAAGAACTAGAGGTTCTTCATGAAGGAGTTCTTCACCAGAGGGTTCTTCGCTAGTGGGTGGTTCTTTGGCTGACATGAGTTCTTCGACTAATGCATGTTCTTTGTGAGGAGGTAGACATCAACAGGTTCTTCATATGTCACGTTGCAGCAGTCTGATCATACGGGTTCTTCGTGAAGTGGGCTGATACTTGTAGACATACAGAATATAGGCAAAAGTGCAGCAACTAGAACACCAAACATCAAACAGTTTGCTCAGTTGCAATCTGTTTTCCATCACATATGAAGTCACTTTTATTACCAAACTCGATGGAGGATATCGGGCTTCGGACTTAATTTCGTAGACGAGCCGAACCGATATGAGTTGCGTCCACAAAGTGTATCAACATATATATATATATACTTGTATTTATCTTCTTTTTTTAACGACGAATTTCTTCTATTAGGCCACACACTCCGTAAATTGGGGAGCCCCAAGGCCCACTTCGCCCAGACTATATTGTCTTAATCGGGCCCAGGCTGGCTTAAGAGTTTGCCTTAGGGTTCCTCCTGAAACCATACCGCTTGCTGCCAATTTACAAGCGTTATGCCACCACAAGACCAGTACTTACTCTCTGGCGTAACACACGGTGTGACAAAAACCTGGGTGAGCTCAGGATAGATAGGATAGATATGGCACCTCTGCAGGGAGGCTAGGCTCTACCCATCATTGCCTAATCCACCAACGTGACATAAGTGGCGATTGAACTTGGATCTCCATTGGAGAATCCAAGCCTCTCTACAACTAGGCCACAAGTGGTGGATTCTAAATTTATGTTCTAATATATATAATCTTTATCTTTATCCTTATTTTATCTTATTCTTATGTCTTATTTATTTAATATTTTTTCTTAATTATTTCTTTTATTTTTTGCTTATTAGTAATAACTATTTAAAATTTTATTGATCTAACCACGTGCAACGTACACGTTTCTAACCTTTTAATAAATATATTAAAAGACAAAGTAAAATGTCATTTTATTTAAATAGTACATCAAAGTTCATTTTTCCCAATAACTTGACGACTGTGTGTGTTAACTAATTATATTAAAATTATTCAAGACGTGTAATACACTTGTTTATTCTACTCGTACAATACACGTGTAATAACTTAGTATATAAAAATATATTTAATCAACCTGTAGAGCTTCTTACCTAGTTTACTTATAAAATTAAAATGGAAGAAGAGATTTGATGCTCACATGTGACATTAGTTGAAATCCTTTATTAGATAAGGATATGTAATTAGTTTTTTTATAATTTAATTATATTAAAATTATTCAAGGCGTGTAATACACTTGTTTATTCAACTCGTACAATACACGGGTTTTTAAAGAAGTAACTTTTTTTATTACTTAGTACATAAAAATATATTTAATCGACCTGTAGAGGTTCTTACCTAGTTTACATATAAAATTAAAATCGGAAGAAGAGATTTGATGCGACATGTGACATTAGTTGAAATCCTTTATTAGATAAGGATATGTAATTAGTTTTTATAATTTATATAGTGGTACAATATACAATGTAATATAATGTAATATGATACATGGTAATTAGTAATGTAATATGATTCAATAGATAGTGCAATATGATATAATTCTCTTTCCTCTAATAAATCTAGTTGTTCATGTCTACAATAGTATATTTTATCCAGTTATTCTTATATAGGTTAACAAACACATGTATAAGAGTTAGGTTGGGGTCACGCCACTTCTACAAAGCTTATGTAATGTGTTTACTCTCTCTCCATTTTCCATATAGTTTGTAATGGTCTCACTAGACATATTAATTGTTTAACACTTACCTAATTTCGCTATATATTTAAATACATTTTTCAACAAAATACAAATCTTAACTATTAATAGAAAAAATACAATTATATATAATTAATTGCAAATTGCTCATTTCTTATGTTGAAGTTAATACTTTGCCTTAACCATTTTCACATGCTTTGCCATAGTTATAAAATATGAGATCTTACACTTTTAAAGTATTTCTTTTTACTTGGACATTTCTTTGAAGTTTGAACACTTTCTATGCTAAAGTAGCTGTATGTTTTTGTATGGTGAAACATTTATAGGGACTGAATAGTCGTAGACAACCGTGTTTTCTCCATCCGACAGTGAGATGTGAGTACCAGCCCGTTTACTAGGATGGTTGATCCCTTTGAACGGCTTATTTTGCCACTAGGGTTTGAGAACTTGAATCTGCCATTAACTGTGTAGAGAAATCAATTAGCAAAATACAAGAAATCACAAAAAAATGATGTACCATCTGGATCAATGAACAATAATCCACCAGCAGTTACTTCAGGTGAATTCATGTAAGTGCAGTTCCTGCCGGGTAACTGTCGCTTATCAGTTCTGTGTCAACCAAAGCAGAAGTCCAAGTTAAAGTCAATGATAATGAAGATTATCATTTGCTGAAGGCATTCCGGACGACTTTTTAGTGTTTCGGATTATTGTTTTGTTTTGTATGCTGGACAATGTGTTTTGTCCGGGTTTAGTCCCTAGCCTATATATATGTGTGTATTGTGTAGATTAGGGCAACCCTTGAGTGCTTGGTGCACCTCTCACAAGATCCCATCCATTCTCCTTCACTGTGTGTATTCTAGAGAGAGAGGGAGACTATGTGTTAGTGAGAGAAAGCCAGGTTTAGATCTTTGTGATCTAAACCAGCTTCTAGATGATGTATACTCCTTTGGTTTGTGTAATCTGTGATGACTGATTCATCAATAAAGAGATTCATCTTCTACATATTTCTATCTTGTTCATATTTTGTTCTTCATGTCTTGAATCAAGTGCAATGTTTGATGTTCGACATCGATCCGGTGCTTCAACAGTGGTATCCGAGCATGGTTACCAATTCGGAATGGTCTAACCGCCTTCCGAATCACCATTGCTCTTGATTTGATGTTTGTTTCCGCCAAACATCTTGAAGATGTGAAGATTTTGGTCCAGATATGAAGATATTCGAGTTGTGTTGGAGAGAACTGCTGGGTTTTTGGTAGATCTAGGGTTTTGATCTGAAAAAGGCTCTGTCCGGATTTTTGTAAGTGTTTTACTCGTCCGAGTTTCCACTCTGTGTCTGTGTTTCCGGTGTTTTGGTGAACCAGTGTGAAGTCACACTGGGGAGATAGTCCGGAGATTGGTTATTGAAACTTGTCTGAGTTTTACACTCTCATCAACTTGTCTGAGCACATCATCTGCTCGTCAGCCATCTAAGCCAAATACAGTACGGCTTGACACTTCAAGCTTCTCGAAAGTAACTGTTGAAGTAGCAATGGAACATATGGAGCTACTGAACACTTTGGTGAGCGCGTGTTGTGGATTAGTGGAAGGTTAGATTGGAAACATTAATCTGACACAAGAAGATTATCAGCAGATTGATAAAGAGGAGATGGATTTGATGGACATCAAATGGGCTTTCGCAAGTGCTGTAAGGCGAGCAAAGGATTTTATGGAAAGGACTGGCAGAACCAGCTTGGAATGCAAGAAAGACACCAAGTATGGGTTCGATAAACAGGCTGTCAAGTGCTTCAACTGTGGTGAACGGGGTCACTTCAAAAGAGAATGTACAAAGCCAGCTCAGCATGGGAACCAGAATCCGTTCAGGAATCAAGGCAACCAACAGAATCAGAACAGGAATAACGAGCGTACGTTGATACTTGTCAACAACCCAAGTCATGCGGGACCATCAAATGCCAACCAGGCTCTTGTGGTGCAAGTAGATGAAGGTTGTGATTGGTCAATTCAGTTGGGAAATGATACTCCTGATGGAACAGCTTGTTTTGCTGAGGTTGTCAAGGATCTTAAGCATGCCAGTGGTGGAGAATCTTCCACCAATGATGATGAATCTGCTGAAGACGAAGACAGTTCTGGTTACAGTAGAAGCTCGGATGAAGAATCCTCGACTTCAGGTGATGATCATTTGGATGACACGTCAAGTGTGTCAGTCGATGCAGATGTTGATGAGCTATTGGGAGAAGCTGCAGCAGGAAATCATAGAAGATCTATTCTGGTGGATCAAGCTGCTTATTCTTCTTCTTCTCTCCATTCAGCCTTTATGGCTAATGTCGACAGTTCATCAAGCCAGGTATGTGTCGATGAACCTACTGTTGTTAAATGTGATAATTATGCTAGATTAAGTGTTAAATGTGCTGACTTAGAGGCAAACATGTCTGAGTTGCAAGGTAAACATGATGCTTTAAGAGCTAACTTGTTTGACTTGCAAGACAAACATGTTTCGTTAAATGCTAAGTGGTATGATTTGCAAAGCAAACATGAGGCTTTGCAAAACAAGTATGATATGACATTCATCCACAACCAAAAGTTGACAGTAGATCTTTCTAAGTGCACAGAAGCCAACATGTTTTATGAAAACCATGAAAAGGAATTTAAATCAGTGATTGAAAAGTTAAAGAAAGATAAAACTAAGCTGACAAAAATGGTTTCAAGAAAACAAACTGACATAAATTTGTATATCAATCGCCTTGAGATAACGAAAAAAGAGATGGCATGTGTTAAAACTGAAAGTGAGGCGATCCAGCTCAAGTTAGACAGTTATTTAAGCTCTAGCTATGTGTTGGATCACATCATTGATGTTCAGAAAGAGAAAAAGGATGTCACATGCATTGGATATAAGAAATGTCCTCCACCTGTTAGACACAATTACGATGCCATGCCTGATGAGGAGGATAGAACTTACTTTGAGCCATCTGTTCCTTTAGACATTGAGGAATTTGCGACTGGACTTGGATACAAGAAGGAAGTATCATCAGATTCGGATGTGTCAGCAGATACCTGTGTGTCTTCTGTTGAACCGAATCAGGATCCTCCAGTTGTTATTGAGGATGTTGATTCTTCTGATGATGAATCCGATGATACTGATTCAGCAAAGTCTCATGCAGTGATCAAAGAAGAGGACATACCTCTTGAGAATCATATTCTATGTGATCCTCCTGCAAAACCTGCTAGGACTGTTCCGACCGAGTCCACGTCTGCAAAAGAGTCTGAGAGCGTGAATTTGCTGTACGCTCTTGTTGGTGATGATAAAATTTATTCTGATAAAGATTTTCCAATTAAAAATGTAAATCAATCTTTAATCGGTAAAGTTTTTGAAAAATCAACAAGTAAGTTCTTGGGAAAGACAGGATCACACGTTGTGGTAACACAGTGCCCTCCTATCCCAAAAGCCGAAGTCTGAAAACAATATGGCAATCAGAAATTACTGACAATGAAAAGGCAGCAAAATCATACCAAACTAAAAGGTAAATCAACGACTCAAGGTCAAAAGAAACAGAATCAGAAAAAGGACAAGAAGGTGAACTTTGTGAAATCAAAGGGAACGGACAAAATTGAAACATTTGAAAACAAATCTAACTTAGATTTTGTTAAACAAGCAAAAGTGTTGAAGAGAAATGAACCAAACAATTCAAAACCAAGTACCTCGGGATCACAAAGTTCATCATCGACAAGACAATCACATGGTACTTCGGGGTTTGTTGAACGAAGATCATGTTTTGAATGTGGTGAAATTGGGCATATCATTCGAAATTGTCCATATCTTCATAAGTTAAAAGCCAAAGTTGATGATCCCCGTGAACGAAATTACCAAAAGCGATCTGTTTCTTCAAAACAAGATCCCCGCCTTGTAAGAGAAAGGGAAAAGAAACAGAGACGCCAACAAGTCAAGGTAATTGAGAAAGCACTTAATACTAATGTGGTTCAAAAACAATCTGTTTCAGTTAAACCAGAAAGTTCAAAGTTTTCAAAAACTTCAAACAATCACGAAGTTAAACTTTCAAATAATCAAATTGCTAAAACTCAACAGACATGGAAACCTAAAATGACCACAAATTCAGGGGACCATCACAATTTCCTAACCATCAAAAAGTGGAAGTTATTGTTGATGATGAAAATGGAAGACCCAAGACCACAATGGCTTGGGTCCCCATCTCCAACTAATCATGTGAGTTCATGTGCAGGGTGTTCCAGGAGGAACTATCAGTACTCATTGGATTGTTGATAGTGGGGCATCCAGGCATATGAGGCATATGACAGGCGACATGAAGCTTCTCTACGACGTCAAATCTATTAGAGGAGGTTATGTTGCTTTTGTTGGAGATAAAGGCGGATATATTACTGGTGAAGGAATGATATCCAACGGGGTTGTAAGCTTTGATAAGATCAATTTTGTGCAGCAACTTGATCACAATCTTCTCGGCGTTTCACAAATCTGTGATAAGCAGTTTTCAGTACACTTTGATGCAAATGGATGTTATGTGCTGAAACCCGGCTTCAAGATTTCAAAAGAATGGTTTCTCTTATCTGCTCCAAGGATAAATGATTTGTATGTCCTTGATATGAGCCAAGCTATTACAACGTCTGCACAAGCAACCTGTTTCGTTTCCAAAGCCACAGAAAAAGACTCAATCTCTTGGCACAGACGAATGGGTCACATTCACTTACGCAAAATGAATCATTTGGTGTCAAATGAATTGGTGAATGGTGTTCCTCTTAAAAACTTCCATCTTCAAGACGTCTGTGTTTCATGCCAGAAAGGAAAACAAACGAAGAAACGACCCCGACTAAGAAGATCAACACGGTGGCAGTTCCTCTTGAACGTTTGCACATGGATTTGTTTGGTCCTGTCAAGCATAAAAGCATCCGGAATGATCAATATTGCCTCGTGATAACTGATGATTATTCAAGATTTTCTTGGGTGGCGTTCATGGCACACAAGAGTGAAACTTTCGGTATTATCAAAAACTTGATCATTCAGATTGAAAATTTGTATAAGTTGAAGGTTAGACGTAGACGCAGCGACAATGGTACAAAATTTAAAAATCATGCCATGGCGGAGTTTTGCACTTCAAAGGGTATTCTTCACGAATTTAGTGCGGCTTATACTCCTCAACAAAATGGCATCGCTGAACGTAAGAACCGTACATTGATCAAGACTGCTAGGACTATGTTGGTAGAGTCGCATATGCCCATTCCATTATGGAGTGAAGCTGTGGCCTCTGCATGTTACACGTTGAACCGAGTCCTTACAGTCAAATGGCACAACAAGACCTGCTTTGAGCTTCTTAACAAACGGAAACCAGATTTGTCATATCTTGAACCGTTTGGAGCTCTGTGCACAATAATCGATCCTAATGGAAAGTTTGGGGCAAAAGCAATTGAAGGATACTTTCTAAGGTATGCCACCCCGAACTTAAGAGTCTGGAATCTAGAGACTTAAAGGGTCGAGGAATGGTCTGAGGTCAGAGTACAAAGGCTCACATTGCCAGTCAAATGCCCTGGTCAGCCTTGGATGTTTGAGTACGATGACTTTTTCAATTCGACCAATGTTGAAGTAGTTGAAGAAAATGTTGCGGCAAGGATGTTTTTCGAGAGTGACAATGCAACAGACTCACCGTTGGTTCGTCCCATTATTGTCAATCAAGAATCATCTTCAGTGAACAATAATGCTCTCGACAATGAGGATTTTCACGATGCTACCGAATTGAACGAATCTTCAGGGGATGATGAATTTCTCGATGCAGATCAAGAAGCTCCAACAACAGCAGTTCATGGTACTTCAGAGGGTACCCCTCCAGTGGACGCCCCTAGAACAGCTAAAGCTACTGCATCATCCTCTTCGTCAATTCCGGGTATTGAATTGGTTGTTAATCTAAATCTCAACAATCTGGGTACAAATATTCCTGTTCAAGATAATCCAGAAAAAAGGATTCACAATACCCATCCTCAACAAAACATCGTCGGAAATGTACAGAGTGGCGTTCAAACAAGAAACATGTTGCGAAACAACAACAATGCAGGCCTGTATGCAGCTATTCGAGAATCTGGTCAACAAAACGATTGGTCTTTCACGTGTTATGTCTCACAGGAAGAGCCAAGAACTTGGAAAGAAGCTTTGAAAGATAACTCTTGGGTTGAAGCAATGCAGGAAGAACTGCAACAATTCCAGAAGCTTGGTGTCTAGAAACTCGTAGAGAAACCTGCTGGTTACAAGAAGATTAGTACCCGTTGGGTTTTCAAATGCAAAAAGGATGACCGTGGAGTAGTTATCCGAAACAAAGCAAGATTAGTCGTTCAAGGTTTTCGTCAGATAGAAGGGACCGACTACAACGAAGTGTATGCACCTGTTGCACGTCTGGAAGCAATTCGGATCTTTCTGGCTTATGCCTCATTAAAAGGATTCAAGGTTTACCAGATGGACGTCAAAAGTGCATTCTTACATGGTGTGGTTGAAGAAGAGGTGTACGTCGAACAGACTCTAGGTTTTGAAGATCCTATCCATCCCGATCGGGTTTGGTTGCTCAACAAAGCTCTTTATGGTCTTCATTAAGCACCTTGAGCTTGGTATGCAACATTATCTAATTATCTGCTGGAGAATGGATTTCGCAGAGTTCTTACCGATTGTAATCTTTTCATCAAAGAACAAGATGGAGATCTTCTATTGGTACAGGTATACGTTGATGATATTATATTTGGTTCTACTAATGATGTTTTGTGTAGGAATTTCGAGCGTATTATGCAGGATAAATTCGAGATGAGTGCTATGGGGGAAATGACTTTCTTTTGGAGCCTACAAGTGCAACAAACTGAGTCTGGGATATTCATCCATCAGACTAAATATGTTGGTGACATCTTGAGCCGGTTCCAGATGTCTGATGCAACGCCCATCGGTACCCCATTGCAGCAAAATCATGGAATTAATCGAGACTTGTTGGGTGAAGCTGTTAGCCCCTCATACTAACGCACAATGATCGGATCTCTTATGTACCTCACAGCATCAAGACCAGATATAGTGTACCCAACGTGCCTGCTTGTCAGATATCAAGTCAACCCGAAGGCCTCACATCTTGCAGCTGTAAAAGGATTTTTCATTATTTGAAGGGTTGCCCTGACACCGGTCTATGGTACCCTAGGGATAATAACTTTGATTTGATCGCTTTCAGTGATTTTGATTTTGGCGGATGCAAAATCGACGGCAAATCCACAACGGCTGGATGTCAGTTTTTGGGAAATCGCCTAGTCACATGGCAGTGCAAGAAGCAGACATGTGTCGCTACATAAACATGCGAAGCTGAATGCATTGCTGCCTCAAGTTTTGCTCCCATGTCCTGTGGATCCAACAACAATTGCGCGACTACGGTTTTGAATTCCTAACTACTCCTACTTACATTGATAATTCTGCTGCCTTACAGATCACTAGAAATCCTGTGCAGCATTCAAAGACCAAACACATTGAAATCAAATATCACTTCATACGTGATTGCTTTGATAAAAGGCTAATCGATGTTGTTAAGGTCCACACCGATGACCAACGTGCCGACCTTTTTACCAAAGCATTTGACAAATCATGATTTGACTTTTTATTATTGGTAAACCACATTAAGGTCAAGCAAGAGTAAAACCAACATCGGAAAATCATTTTTGTAAATATTTGTTTGTGTTTTCTTAATTTACCATAGTTTGATGATTTTAGGGGGAGTAAATCCAAAAACATCGAAAAATTTAAAAACACAAAACCAATAGAAAAACAAAAATGAGTTTCCTAGCGAGCAAAGGAGAAAATGATAGTACATCAGTGGTCTGTCCAAACCTCTTTAAACCTTAAATGAAAAATATGTTAAGCAGCTCTATATAAGATGTATCGGTAGGCTCACAATCATTTTAAAGTGTGCAGGGTGATATAAACCTTAATCGACTAAAGACCAGGTGGGAACCATTCATTGGCATATGGTCTTTGTACCGAAATTTCGTTTGAGAGATTGCCGAGGTTCTGAGATATTCGGTCTATATGCTGCTTATCATCTGGGTATCATGGTTGTATCTTTTTCCGAAAAATAACGGGACCCAAGTCTAGATCTTCCATGATACTATACATACGTGTACATATTGCATTCGACCTCAATAAGTGATAAACAATCACATGTCCATCAAAATAAGTGATAATATATCACATTTATCCGGGAGTCAAGTTCGTCTCTCTGTTGTACGAAAGTACTGACCTGTTCACGGACTTGCTCCAGTGCCCTCATTCATCGAAAATCAAGTTCCTCATCAATAAGTGATTCTATCACATAGGGCTTGTTTTCAAATCAAAATAAGTGAGTTTCTCACATCATATACGTCAAAACAGATGATAATCAGTATACTCACCGGTAAGATGAACCCTCGTGCATACCTTGATACGGGAATGTGTCGTGATGTGGATGAACACCGTTCGGTAAGTATAAATTATACCTTAACGTATCCCCTCGCCATGATTACATCTGATAAGTTGAGCTTTAGTGGACAACAATACCGATAATCGTTATAGGATGCTTATCTAAATATTAACTAATTGAACAAAAAGAGCGTTTTGGCATGACCGTACACTGATATGATTCTCTTACCCTCGAAACTCGCAAAAAGAATATCTGTAAATATTTATTTAATGCTTTCAGTTTCCGCATCTTGGTATATATATATTTACTGCTTTCTGTCTTTACATTTGAAATATTTAAAAATATCAAAAAGATTTTAGGTGTGTTTTAATATAAATTTTTAAAAGCCAAAAAAATTTTATTTCTACTTCAGTTTTGATTAACCGATGTTGGAACTCAAGTCTTCGTTGCCTGAAATCTGTTGAAAACCAAAACGACTAAATCTTCATACACGGTCGGAAGTTGCAAGTTTTTGAAAGTTAAAAACCTAAAATTGAATAATTTGTTAAACTTTCAAACTGTCGGACGGTAGTTGACTGAAATATGGTCTCATGTGTGTTATTCGTTTATCTATACTACTTTATAATACATATAGGAAGGACTTCTTAAAGTCCATAAAAATTCCCTTCAAACACCCTTAAAACATGGTTTACAACCCTCTAAAGCACAAAATAATTTACACTTCCAATTATGCCCCTCCAAAACTTTTAGCTTTTACCCAGATCCATCATCAGCCGTCCATTTCCTTTATGTCTTTACACGAATCGTGATGGATGATGTATTTTTCACTCGGATCCACCTTTACCCTTCATTCTCTCTCATCTCTCTCACAACTCACATCTCACCAGTCTCTCTCTCTGTGGCGATTCCAGATCCAGATCTGGATCTAGGGTTTCTCTGCTATCTCTCTCGCGATCCAAGCTATTCAGATCCGCCTTTCCATCCAGATTGAAGCGGTGGACAAAGATTGAAGCGGCGCGAGCTAGGGTTGTTACGAGACTCAGGTTAACTCCAGCAAGAATTCCGGTAAGCCTCGATTAGTTGATTCAGTTGCATGTTCCTTTTTAAGTTAGATCGGCATATGTTGTTTCGGTTGAAGCTATTTTCGAAGTTACAGAAGTCTGGTGAGGCTCCGGCGAGTTCTCCTGTGGTGACTGATGAAACTTAGTCTATATCTAAAGCGGCCTTTGGCTTGCTGGTAAGTGCGCGCACCTTTCGTTCTAATAATATTGGTGTGTTAAATGTTTCTGTTGTGCCATTTTAATTCCTGTTGGTTAAAAAAAAACCTCCAAAAATCTGGCTTATTTACTATCATAATCCGAAAATCAAGTTAATATATTGAGTTTAAATGTTATTTTCTCTTGCATCTTTAATATGTCTAGGAAATATAATGAAGGATAAAAAATGTGTAACTACTGAAATTGTGATATTTTTGTCATCCCTTACACGTTGGAACTTATTTGTTTAGATATATGTATAAATGTTGATGAGATATCTACTTTAATTCCAAATTTCAGTTGTATTTTTTTTTTAATTCTTGAAAATTGTTCTTTATAGATCTTCTGTGGATATAATGTTTTAGCTCTCTGATAAATAGCATAGGATAGTGAAATGTTATGATATGAGAATGAAAATTTTCAAGGTAATGCCTTTCGTTAGATGTACCTATTGATTTTAAAAGTAACTGGTGTGGTTATTTCTAATTATGTTTGCAGGTTAGTGGCCCTTCAGGGCAAATAACTTGGATTCGAGGCGGCCCAACAAGTTTGGATATTAGGAATATAAAAGAGGCTATTGACGAACGGAAGCGGTGGTGGTGACAACCGACGGCGGAGATGACCTCCGGTCGCCGGACAAGTGATGATTGACGATGATAGTTGCTTGGGTGCTGGTCTACCAAGTTTGGATGCAACTGGAGGTTTGGTGAGGTAATTCGGTTCAATATGCGTATGTTTGGAACAACTACTGTAAACGGCAGGTATGTTGACTTTAAATCACGAAGTGTTGACTTTTGACCTTTTTACCGGCATCACACAGTATGATTTTTTGATGAAAATATTATGAAATACATCAGGTTGAAAGGTGGGCAAAACAATACATTGCTTCTACTGGTGAAGGAAAATCCGAAAGGAACCCTAAAATGTTAACATTGATTGATTGGATACGTAAAAATATTTCGTCTGAAGATTCTTCAGGAAGCACGGCAGGTCTTCTCCACCGTGATTTTCGGATGGATAATTTGGTTTTTCATCCTATTGAGGTTTGTATTTTAATATTATTTTGCACTCAAGTTCATTTATATGTTCGTTAATATTTGAATAACATGTAGAAATTTTTAATCACAGGATAGATTAATTGGTATTCTTGATTGGGAGTTATCGACTCTCGAAAATCAGATGTGTGATATTACATACAGTTCAATGCTAAACTACCTTTTGTTTATGATACTAAACTCACATTTGTAAAGTCGAAATAAGCCCTTTTATTTTGTTTTCTTTCTGCCAGTTGTATATTTGTGTATTGCAGATTTTTCACAGGGTAAAGTGAAACATAACAATGGTTTTGAACTCGACATTTCTGAAGGAGTTCCTTCTTTAGAAGAATATCTTGCAGACTACTGCTCTGCTGCCATAAGGTCATCTCAGATGATGTTAATTATTCATTTAATACACATAATGGATTATTAACCGTAACAATACCTAACGTTATTTTTTATTTTATTTTAGGGAAGACAATGGCCTGTTGCCGGTTGGAAGTTTTATATCGCATTTTCACTTTTTCGTGGTGCATCAATCTTAGCTGGTGTCGCAGTAGATATATCATGGTATGATGGAATTATATTTGTGTTTGTATACTCAAAATGACTTGAAAAACGTTCATAAATTTCTTTTACGTATTTCAGGGTAATGCATCAGGTGGAAAGCGCGCTCAAGATGCAGGGGAAAAAGCCAATGGTCTTATACAAATTGCGTGGTCTTATATACAAAGGGAAAATGTTCTGTCACAATCCTCCATCTGGTAACTCTATTTTTTATTTTATTTAAATATGCGAGTGAGTTACGCACACCCTAACGGATATCCTGGATGAAGCTTTACTCGACTATGTGGCAATTACGCTTAGTGTTGTATATATTTTAATACACTTGTGTTGACTTTTAACCTGTTTTCGTTTTTTGTGCAGGATACCATGTATGAAATGAAGCTTTACTCGACTATATGGCAATTACGCTTAGTGTTGGGGTGCTGAGCTTATAGAAGAAATCGGTTTAGATTGGGTTGATTTATGCTTGTTGGGGGAAAACATGAAAGTCATGTTCTTAACTAGAAATTGGAAAAAAAAAAATAGCGTTTTTAGTCCATACACAATTAAATAAACTAACTAAAAAGTTTTTTTATTTTTAGTGCCCAATTAAATAAGTTTTCTTTTATAACCAAAAGTGTAAACTTTTATTAAAATCTCGAGAGTTATAAATGCGTTTACTAAATGAATAAATAAAAAGTTACATAATGAAGTCGATGGCTGCATGTGACACGTTCCGTTCAACAGCATGATATCAATGTCATGATGGCTGCATGTGACACGTTCCGTTCAGGAGCAGTTGAGCAGCTTCGCACTCATGCGCGTAGGCTTCAGTTATATGATGGATTGATGGTTCATTTTTTTTATTCTGATATATTCATGTATTGTAGTTTTTACTTTTAAAACATATCTTGCTTTCAGATCCCGATATTTGAAAAGGGATATGAGAAAGACCCTGCGATTGTTGCTAAGGAAGCAATTCAGGAAGCCACCCGTAACGGATCAGACGTTGTTCTCAGCGGGTCGCACGCAGGTATTGTTCATAGCTTCATATCCTATATTTCTATCTCGGATCATTTAAATAGAATGTATTTTTACATAATTCTAAGACATTCGCAGGACAATGAACCGTTGATGCGTGCACTATCCAAGCTTATATACGTCAACAGTCCAGATCTTAGATCTTGTACTTTTTGTCGGGGAAGCATTGGTCCGACAACAATATCTCCTATTTTGGTTGTATAAAGTCCTTTGGGACATGTGTATAGTTCTTACGGTGGATGTCGTGGTGATTCCCAACAAAGGGGGCGTGGCCATCTATTGAAGTCATCACAAGTGCAAGTGGGTTTCGTTCTTGGTAGATTTGGATCTGTTTCGGCCTCGGTTAAACGGGTCAACACTATTAATCATGTGTATTTTTGCAAAATTAGGATGCTCTTTTTGTTTCTGTTCCACACTCTTCTTTACAGGTTATTGCGTTGAGCATTCACCTTTCTCAATAGAATGTAAAACAGTATTTTTAAACATTTCATTTAATTTCAAAAATGTTTTTCTTTTTTCTTCTTTTTCTTTTTCATCATCAGATGTGTCATCACAATCTTCAATTTTGACTTTGTCAAAATTTGTGACCTTGTCACTTATTGGAACATAATTGATCGGTTTTGGACAAGGAAAATTCAACCTGTCTGATGAAGTCACAAAACCATTCAATTTCATTTCAAGTTCATCAATCTTGATCCTTGAATTCTCAGTTTCTTTTTCAAGTTGAGATATTCTCTCAAGATGAGACTTAATTGATTTTTCATTTTAAATTTTAAGATTTTCAAGAACAGATTTTTCATTTTCCAAGACTTTTAACTGTTCTTGAAATCTTGATTCATTTTCTTTCAGATTTTTGTTTTCCAATTTTATCCAGAAATCTTCATATCTTCTGAAGATTTTCTTTTGCTTTCAAAATCTTTTTCATTTTCTTTCAAAATTTTGTTTTCTGTTGTTAAACTCTCAACAATCTTTAAGAATTCGTCATTTTCAGATCTCAATTTTTCGCAATTTAAACGTAAACCCTGAATATGTTCATCATCAGCTTTCTTCTCGTTTTTCAGAGTATTGTTTTCCAATGTCAAACTCTCCACATCCTTCAAGAGTTGCACACTGTCTGCTTCTGTTTTTTCACATTTCGAGCAATTTTCATTCATCTTACTACCTTCAGCTTCTTTCTTTGTTTCCATCATGTATGTACCTGCACAAAAAATTTTAACAAAATCAAGAGGATTCGAATTTTTATCAATATAACAACCCCTCTTAATATCGTATCTCATATTCCTTTTTGCTGCAAGACACACATCAATTCGCTTTCTCATTTCAGAGATGACATTCAAATCTATATCTTCTAAGTTCTCTTCTAACTTCACTATCAACTCTTTCTTTTTCTTTTCAATTTCACAATTTTGTGTTCTAAGCTCTCTAATGAACTATCTTGAACTAAATTTTGAGAACCTAGAATCCTTTTTCACCTTACACACAAATTCATCCCACTCTAAAGGTAATACATCTACAAACTTAGATTTCCGTTCAGCGTCTGAAATTGTTATGTAATACCTGCTCAAACCTTCAAGTAAATCATTATATCGCTTTTCCTGATCATTAAATTTCTCATATTTCCTTCGCATAAAATATTTAAATCTTTCAACCACGACCTCCTTTGACTCAAGATAACTACCACAATACCAATTGTTTGATCTTTCAAGTTTAATATTTTCTTGTTCGTCAAACATTTTTGTCAAATTTTGAATAATAGTGACTTGATTTTAAAAAATGTTTTTCCCTCAAAGCTCACACAATTTCAACTTCTTGGAATTTGCCCCTTGTAAAAACACTTCGAATTTCCTGCAAACACACAATCAAACGATTAGATTAGTTTGAGAATATAAAACTCTCAAACACTGAATCAAATTGTGATTGGGCCTCTATACTAAACAAGTGAGTCAATGCATCTATGATTGGACGGTGCTATGATGATCAGTGAACAAAAAGCTGGATTGGGCCACATGCGCTGCACAACAACAGGCTCAACAATCGTGATTTGGCGGTGTCTTTGAAGCCTGTGATTGGGCCGATACAAACTAGTGGGGCGGTGACTTTAAACAATCAACAACGACAAGTTGTAGTGGGGCAGTGAACACAAAGAGCTACAATTGAGCCGATTGATTAAACAACCTGATTGCGTCACATGGACTGCACAAACGACAACTCAACAAACAACAATCAACTTTTGTAATTAGTGGGGCGGTGGAAATTAATAACACCTAGCCGACCAAAAATCACGTGGGGCGATGATGTTTTATGGCTGACAAAAACGATATCAACCTGCCAATAACATGTCAATCACATGTAGAAGATGACTAATAAGCGACCCCCAAACCTTTTGAGCGGACCACAAACCGACTGAAAAGCGACCCACAATTTATACTTTTGGAGCGGTCCACACGTGTCACAATGAGCGGACCATAAATTGTCTTAAGAGCGGTTCATACCAACTGCCTTATAAGCGATCCAACACGTTTGTTCATAAAAGCGATCCTCAATTTTGATCAAATAAGCGATCCAAAACACTGCATTACGAGCGGACCAACCTGTGTGACGCGAATCGGACCGAAAAATCGCGATATCTCCAAAACGGCTTGGAGTTTCGAGCAGAAACTTGGTAGGGTTGTAGATCAGGTCTAGACGCACAACATATCCAAAAATCAGACGAAACGGACCATGAAAACCTGTTCAATTTGATGTTTTTCAGTAAAAAACGTGAAAAGTAGGTAGAAGATGAAGAAATAGAAGAAATCGGATCAAATTCTGCTGAAATCTTGTACAAAAAGATGTGTTTGATCAAGCAATCGAGCTCCTAGCTCTGATACCACTTGTAGGATCGGTTTCGATACCGTTCGATTGCGTAACGTACGTTCGACGTGCGGAATCCGTGAAGGTATGTGATCGAACACACAATAACGTACAAGAAAACGTGATTCGATTAATATGACGTCGTGTACAATGCCGTGAATCACACAGAGAGTCTTTCTCTCTCTAGACTTTCTCTCTCTACAACTAGATCTCTAACTCTCCAAAATGAGCTCCAAGTCTTCCAAAAGTCTTAATCTTTACAACTTAACGAGCTATTTATAGGCACAAGGATTATAAGGATTTCTCCTTATTTACAAGTTTGCCACCTTGCCCTTCTTAACTAATTGTAACCTAAAATGCTTAAAATCCTTCGGTTTCTTCGATTTCTACTACGGAATAGATTGACAGAGGCGATAGACAGATATTAAAATTAATTACAACTTTGTTTCATTATGCCCAATACACCATAATTCTTGTTTCGTTGACAAAGCCCAAGAGAAATCTGTTTCGCCAAGCCCATATATCCCTTTTGTTTCGTCAACTGGGCCTCTCATTTAAAAGGAAATTCTATTTCGTCAATTAAGAGGGCCGTATATAACAAATCTGTTTCGCCAAACTTTTTCATCTAAAATTACAAAATCTGTTTCGTAGAAAATTGTTTCGTCGAAACACTTTGTTAAATTTAAACAGAAGGTTTGAAATTGTTATTTAACTGTTTGTTTGAGGTGTGACTTTCAGGTAATCATTTTTAGTGATCAAACATGAATCCAAGTTGGTGGGGTACTTTAAAGGCAAAAAGAGTTCCAGTGCCACAAAATCCTCAAATGTATTATGGAACTTCAAGTACTTCTTCTGCAAAATCCATTGTGCCATGCAATCCTGAGATGTCCAGTTTTTCGTCTGCAAGACCCGGTTCACATGTAACACTTCAAACAGCGTTTGTCACAAGCACGGATTTGTATGGCAATCCAATACAAGTTCCTGTTAAGCCAGCTCCTGTTAAACCAGCTTCAACCACAGACTTGTATGGAAATCCATTACCATCAATTGCCTCACAACGCCATCGTTCTACTGTAGCACCATCATCTCTTGATCCAAGGAACTGTAGTCAAGCAGAAACGGCGTTTTATGCTGAAATTGTCAAAGATGTCAGCAATGGTGAATCCTCGGGAGGTAATGACAGTTCTGAACATAACAATAGTTCAGATGAAGATGTTTCAACTTCAGTTGAGGGTGATACAACTTCAAGTTCAAGCGAGGATGGATCTGAATGTGAATCATCAAGGGAGGTTATTAATTCTGATGTAGAAAGGCCAACACCTGAGAGTGATTCCTGTCACACCCCTCCAAAGCCCCACCCCGCCTTGGAGGCGTGACATGCCCAGGATCATAGCCACCAATCATATTGAACAAGCATGTAGTTTATTTATAAAATCCAACACAATACAATTGGTGTCAAAACATAGTTTAAGTTTACAGGGGAAGAAAAACATAAGTTTAATATAAGTTTTCCCACAACGACCACGCCTCCCAGTACAAGCTCCTTAAGCTAGGGATCTAACGACCTGCAAGGCATGTAACAACGAGTCAACAACAAAGTTGAGTGAATTCACAGTTGGTTCACTGGCTTACTAGCCCGTATCGCGGTCTCCCAGACATGTGTGCGAAGGTTAGTATCCGTATTGCGTCGCATCGTGTCGCGGCCCTACAGGCATGTGTGCGAAGATTAATGGAGTGGCATCCTACCTCTGGAGGATGGCCGTGCCTTGTAGAAAGTTCTTGAACTCACCTTTGCTTTTGCTTTGCTCGGTTTGCTTATCCTCTTTGATTGTAAGGGTATGGGATAGAGTTTAGCCTACTGGTAAGCCTAATAATCTAATGCACACGAAATTAGGTAAATAATCAATACAGCATTTACGACAATTCACGAGATTAAACCTTCACAATGAATGACAAAGTGCAATACTTAACAATTCAGCGGATTCACAACGAATAACAGAGCATAGTCCGAATCCGAACAGCACTCAAATATTCAAGTCGAAATCACGACGAATCAATAAAGTATCAGCTCAATTTGAGCAGCACTTAATCATACGTTGGATAGTTACAATCGATCGGATGTTGAATCGTAATAGCGATTGAATTAATACCCTGAATCGTAGCAGCACTTAGTGATTGTGTGTGTTTTTGGACTGATTCTACTATAACTCGACGTCAATTTGAAGTTTGAGCGTCGTTTTTGTGCCCAGAAGCAAGTCCCGAAGCCTGCTATTTATACACGAATTTGATCCTGCTTACGGACCGTAAGTCTGAGCCCTTACGGTCCGTAAGGGACACCTATAATTCTTTGGCTTGCCCTCCACGGGACTAGCCTTGATGAGTCAACAGTTTTGGCTAATTAGATTTCTACAACGAGTTATGTGGATAATCATCAAGTAGGAAATATCCCCCCCCCCTAAGTTTTAGGGGCCCTGATCCTAATTCTGATTGTTCTGGAAATCTTAGGGTTTCTGCAGAATCACTTGGGTTTCTCAATTTGGGTTTCCAATTAGACTAATTAAAATAATAAATAGGACTTTTAGTGAGAGTTGCTACATTCTCCCCTCCTTATAGAAATCTCGTCCTCGAGATTTACTCGAATAAGTAAGGATACCAGTACTAATCTTTTATGCTTGAGAAACTTAACCTTTCTGTCTTCTATATAAAGTGGTTTCTCAACTAATCTTCAAATTTTTCATTCACTTATATGTCTTGAAGAGGTACTATCAGCTATTTGTCAGATAGATATTTCTTAAAGTTGGATACATGAAATATTTAGGGAAGACTTAACCTTAGCTGTAACACTTAAAATAAACAACACAGTAATGTATTGAGTCTTGCACTTGGAGCGAAGCATCGTTGCGGATTACTGTACAGGTTATAGTCCGGTTTTATCAAAAACTTTTCCCTTTTTAAAACCAAGTACACTATAACCAATGGCTCTGATACCACTCTGTCACACCCTCCAAAGCCCCACCCCGCCTTGGAGGCCTGACATGCCCATGATCATAGCCACCAATCATATTGAACAAGCATGTAGTTTATTTATAAAATCCAACACAATACAATTGGTGTCAAAACATAGTTTAAGTTTACAGCGGAAGCAAAACATAAGTTTAATATAAGTTTTCCCACAACGACCACACCTCCCAGTGCAAGCTCCTTAAGCTAGGGATCTAACGACCTGCAAGGCATGTAACAACGAGTCAACAACAAAGTTGAGTGAATTCACAGTTGGTTCACTGGCTTACTAGCCCGTATCGCGGTCTCCCAGACATGTGTGCGAAGGTTAGTATCCGTATCGCGTCGCATCGTGTCACGGCCCTACAGGCATGTGTGCGAAGATTAATGGAGTGGCATCCTACCTCTGGAGGATGGCCGTGCCTTGTAGAAAGTTCGTGAACTCACCTTTGCTTTTGCTTTGCTCGGTTTGCTTATCCTCTTTGATTGTAAGGGTATGGGATAGAGCTTAGCCTACTGGTAAGCCTAATAATCTAATGCACACGAAATTAGGTAAATAATCAATACAGCATTTACGACAATTCACGAGACTAAACCTTCACAATGAATGACAAAGTGCAATACTTAACAATTCAGCGGATTCACAACGAATAACAGAGCATAGTCCGAATCCGAACATCACTCAAATATTCAAGTCAAAATCAAGACGAATCAATAAAGTATCAGCTCAATTTGAGCAGCACTTAATGATACGTTGTTCAATCGATCGGACGTTGAATCGTAATAGCGATCGAATTAATACCCTGAATCGTAGCAGCACTTAGTGATTGTGTGTGTTTTTGGACTGATTCTACTATAACTCGACGTCAATTTGAAGTTTGAGTGTCGTTTTTGTGCCCAGAAGCAAGTCCCGAAGCCTGCTATTTATACACGAATTTGATCCTGCTTACGGACCGTAAGCCTGAGCCCTTACGGTCCGTAAGGGACACCTATAATTCTTTGGCTTGCCCTCCACGGGACTAGCCTTGATGAGTTAACAGTTTTGACCAATTAGATTTCTACAACGAGTTATGTGGATAATCATCAAGTAGGAAATACCCCCCTGGGTTTTAGGGGCCCTGATCCTAATTCTGATTGTTCTGGAAATCTTAGGGTTTCTGCAGAATCACTTGGGTTTCTCAATTTGGGTTTCCAATTAGACTAATTAAAATAATAAATAGGACTTTTAGTGAGAGTTGCTACAATTCCAGTCAGGTATGTGTCGATGAACCCACTGTTGTAGATTGTGATAATTGTGCTAGATTAAGAGTTAAGTGTGCTGATTTAGAAGCAAACATGTCTGAGTTCCAAGGCAAACATGATGCTTTACAAGCTACTTTGTTTGATTTGCAAGACAAACATGTTTCATTGAATGCCAAGTGGTGTGAATTGCAAAGCAAACACGAAGCTTTGCAAGAGAAATATGATGTGACGTTTATCCACAACCAGAAGTTGACCGTGGATCTTTCAAAGTGCACTGAAGCTAACATGTTTTATTAGAACCATGAAAAAGAGTTTAAATCGGTAATTGAGAACTTGAAGAAAGATAAAACCGAATTAACATAAATGGTTTCCAGAAAACAAACTGACATTAATTTATATATAACTCGCCTTGAGATTATGCAAAAGGAAATGACTTGTGTTAAAACTGAAAGTGAGGCGATCCAACTTAAGCTAGACAGTTATTTGAGCTCTAGCTATGTGTTGGATCACATCATTGATGTTTAGAAAGAGAAACGGGATGTCACATGCATAGGTTACAAGAAGTGTCCACCACCAGTGAGACACAATTATGATGCAATGCCTGACGAGGAGGATAGAACTTTCTTTGAACCATCTGTGCCTCTAGATGTTAAAGAATTTGCAACAGGACTCGGATACAAGAAAGAAGTATCATCAGATTCAGATGTGTCAGCAGATACATGTGTGTCTTCTGCTGAACTGAATCAGGATCCTTCAGTTATCATTGAGGATGCTGATTCTTCTGATGATGAATCCGATGATACTAACCCAACAAAGTCTGATGCGGAAATCAAAGAAGAGGACATACCTTTTGAGAATCATATTCTATGTGATCCTCCTGCAAAGCCCGCTAAGACTGTTGCAATCAAGTGCTCGTCTGCAGAAGAGTCGGAGAGTGTGAATTTGCTGTACACTCTTGTTGGTGATGATAAAATTTATTCAGACAAAGATTTTCCTATTAAGAATGTTAGAGGATTTATACCGTAAACACACAACTTCCACACCCTTAACGAGCTACGAATCAAATAAGGTTAAATCCTTAATCAGTAAAGTCTTTGAAAATTCGACAAGTAAGTTTTTGGGAAAGACAGGATCACGTGTTACAGTAACACAATGTCCTCCTATTCCAAAGGCTGAAGTTCGAAAACAATTTGGCAATAAGAAATTACCAACAGTGCAAAAACAGCAAAATCACACCAAGCCAAAAGGAAAATCACCGACTCAGGGTCAGAAGAAACAGAAACAAAAGAAGAACAAGAATGTGGACTTTGTGAAATCTAAGGGAACGGACAAAATCGAAACTTTTGAGAACAAATCTAACTTAGATTTTGTTAAACAAGCAACAGTGTTGAAAAGAAATGATCCAAACTGTTCAAAACCTAGTACCTCGGGATCACAAAGTTCATCATCTTCGGCAAGACGATCACATGATGCTTCGGGGATTGTTGAACGAAGATCATGTTTTGAATGTGGTACAATTGGACATATAATTCGAAATTGTCCATATCTTCATAAGTTGAAAGCAAAGATTGATGATCCCCGTGAACAAAATCATGCCGCCCAAGAGAATGGAAAAGGCAAACAGGGCGAAAACAAGAAAAAGGATCGGAAGATAAACTTCGTGAAATCAAGAGGGACTGATAAAATTGATACTTTCGAAAACAAATCCAACAAGGATTCTGTTAAACAAAGTAAAATTTTGAAAAGAAACAGTCAAAACAACTATACACAACAAACAAACGGTTGTGATGTAGGACCAAGTACCTCAAGATCACGAAGTTCATCATCCAGCTATTACAGTTATGATACTCCAAGGTTTGTTGAGCGGAGATCATGCTTTGAATGTTGTGAGTATGGCCACATCATTAAGAATTGTCCATATCTCACCAAGGGAAAGTCAAAAGTTGATGCCCCCCATGGTAACATTACCATAAAAGATCCGTTTCACCAAAACAGGACCCTCGTCTTGTTAAACAACGAGAAAAGAAACAGAAAAAGAAACAAAGAAAGGAAGTTGAAAAGGTTTTAAAACCGGAGGTCATCCAAACAAAATCTGTTAAATCGGATGTTAAACATGAAAAACAGAAACAAATTTGGATACCAAAACTGGTAACTGTTTCAGGGGGAGCTACATCAATTCCTAATCATCGGGAAATGGATGTTACAATTCTCGATGATGACGGACGACCCAAGTCTGTGAAGGCTTGGGTCCCCCTCTCCAACTAATCTCTAAATGAGTGTGCAGGATGTTCCAGGAGGAACTATTGATAGTCTTAGGATTGTTGATAGTGGAGCGTCCATGCACAATTTGGCGACATAAGGCTCCGAAATATTGTTATATCTAGGAAAATGTTGTTGCCAATGATGGAGAGACAGAGAGGAAAGAAAAAGAAAAAGAAGAAGAATATGTTGGTGAAAGAATGTGGTTGAATGAAGTTGCAAAATTCGGCCAGATGAAGAATGTGCCAAAATTTGGTTGTTATGGTTTTTGATCAGGTCCTCAGGAAAGATTCCAATGAAATGTACGCACCTGCAGAACGTCTGAAGTTCAAAATCAACAAAATGGACGTGTAGTGTACATTTCTTCGCGGTGTGATTGAAGAAAATGTGTTTGTTGAACGAACTACACCGGATGTGCAAATGTCTTAGCATGGATTGAACAACCACACATTACTTCTCAAGAGGAAGACAAAGACCTTCGCTGTTGCTGTGAAGAGATTTTTCAGTAGCTACAAAATCGACTTTGAAATCCACACCGGGTGGATATCCAGTTTGGGAGAGTGCTCAGATTCCTTGCAATGCACGAAGCAGTTGCAGGATACGGTTTTTAAATTTCTAATCTCTCCTATACTTGTTGATTTTTAAGCTGCTTTATGAATTATATCATCTCATACAGCACTCTTTGGCCTGACACGTTGATCTCGAATATCACCTCACACGTGATTGTTTCTCTATGAAACTCGTCAATGTTGTCATGGTCCACACCGATGACCAACGTGCCGACCTTTTTACCAAAGCATTTGACAAATCAAAATTTGCCTTTTTATTATTGGTAAACGGCATTAAGGTCAAGCAAGAGTAAACCAACATCGGAAAATCATTTTTGTAAATACCTTTGTGTTTTAAATTTTATCTTAGTTTATTGATTTTAGGGGGAGTAAATTCAAAATTGAAAATCCAAAAACATTGAAAAATTTCAAAAACACAAAAACAATAGAAAAACAAAAATGAGTTTCCTAGCTAGCAAAAGAGAAAATGATAGTAAATCAGTGGTCTATCCAAACCTCTTTAAACCTTAAATGCAAAATGATAAGTAGCTCTATATAAGATGTATCGGTTGGCTCACAATCAGTTTAAAGTGTGCAGGGTGATATAAATCTTAATCGACTGAAGACCAGGAGGGAACCATTCATTGGCATATGGTCTTAGTACCGAAATTTCGTTTGATAGATTGCCGAGGTTCTGAGATATTCGGTCTTTATGCTGCTTATCATCTGGGTATCATGGTTGTATCTTTTTCCGAAAAATAACGGGGACGCAAGTCTAGATCTTCCATGATACTATACATACGTGTACATATTGCATACGACCTCAATAAGTGATAAACAGTCACATGTCCCTCAAAATAAGTGATAAAATATCACATTTATCTGGAAGTCAAGTTCGTCTCTCTGCTGTACGAAAGTACTGACCTGTTCACGGACTTGCTCCTGTGCCCTCATGCATATGAAAATCAAGTTCCTCATCAATAAGTGATTCTATCACATAGGGCTTGTTTTCAATCAAAATAAGTGAGAATCTCACATCATATACGGTCAAACAGATGATAATCGGTATACTCACCGGTAAGATGAACCCTCGTGCATACCTTGATACGGGAATGTGTCGTGATGTGGATGAACACCGGTCGGTAAGTATAAATCAAACCTTAAACGTATCCCCTCGCCATGATTACATCTGATAAGTTGAGCTTAAGTGGACAACAATACCGATGATTGTTATAGGATGCTTATCTTAATGTTATCTAATTGAACAACAAGAGCGTTTTGACATGACCGTACACTGATATGATTCTCTTACCCTCGAAACTCGCAAAAAGAATGTCTGTATATATTTATTTACTGCTTTCAGTCTTTACATTTCAAATATTCAAAAATTCCAAAAAGATTTTAGGTGTGTTTTAATATAAACTTTCTAAAAGCCAAAAAGATTTTATTTCTATTTTATTTTCGATCGTACGATGTTGGGTCTTGAGTCTTCGTTACCTGAAACCTGAACGAAAACCGAATTGACTAAATCTTCATAAACGGTCGAAATTTGCAAGTTTTTGAAAGTTAAATCAATAATTGACAAATTTATTAAACTTTCAAACTGTCGGACGGTAGTTGATTGGAATATGGTCATACGTGTGTCATTTGTTTATACTAACTATATTCCAAGCAGTTGTTCTCATTACGCGTTTAGATTTCTTGCATGTGCAGATTCTAAAGGTAAGAAGAACATGGTCGATGACAAGCTTTGGAATGAAGACACGACGTGAAGGCACTCAAATGATAAAGATGATCGAGTTGCCGCTGACCATCTTCAATACCACAAGGATCTCAAGTACTGAAGATCAAGTCATTCATGAGCATAACTCAAGGGGGAGCTTATGTTAAGGGGGAGTTTGTCAACATACTTCCTACATGAAACGGGGAGTTTGTTGATACACTTTCTACTTATGACGCGTGAAGACTTTGAAGATCCTCCGACATGGAAGACAGGGAAGATGAACCTCACGAGTAGCGTCCAAGGGGGAGTTTATTGATAAATATTATGTGGTCACGACTCGGTTCGGTTCAACTCGGTTCGGTTCAACTTGGTTTTGACACGGTTAGGTTCGGCTCAAGCCCGACGTCACGACATTCCTCTGTCGTGCGTCCCAGAGTTCGACACGCGAAGCATGAAGCGCCGCAAGCCGATTCCCGCTGCCACATCATCATGACATCATCATGATGATGTCATGAACCATGGACAAATGAAAGTTTCAAAGAAACTGCCAATATTCAACGTGCATGCATGTGAATTGTTTTGGAGTTTGAATTCATGATTGGGCCAGCCTTATAATTGATCAAAACACTCACATGGGCCAATACATCTCAACTGGGCCGAACCTAATATTAGCCAACATATATGTCGACGAAACACATCTTGTTTCGTCGACTTTGAAGATATTTTATTGTGTTTCGTCGCTGAAACTCTTGTTTCGTCGACCTACTTGTGTTTCGTCAGTGCTGTGACTATATATAGTCAGTCTGTGGATAAGAAAATATAGACACCAGAGGAGAACACATAGAAAGAACAGAGAGCACACACACACACGAGAGTTTTTAGAGAGTTTGCAAAACATATTTGTAAACATTGCTTTGTAACCGAATCTTTCATACGTATTAATACAGTGGTGTTAATCGGTGAATATTGTGTGTCGTGTATTTGCTTGTTCTATCTCGGTTTGCCTTTCCGGTTGGATTCCGCACAACCGGGTTGGTTTGTACACAAGGATTAGGCGACTAGATCCTCCTAGCCGGACCTACAGTAACCGTGACTACCCCACATTCTAAAAAAATTACTTGTTTTCATCATCCTAAAGTGATCCCGCGCGCCCACGAACCCCTATGAATTTTCACGATAAAGCTGGATTCAAATAAGCATCATGAACACCCGATCGAACTTTGCAACTCACGAATAGAAACGAGTCCACGACTCCATGTCTCATCTAAATATTTGGTCCAATAGAGCCCATCTTTAATCATTTGCCCTTAATTAATTGACCAATCAAATAGGCCCAACATTACTGGGCCGAACATGTGCCCACGAAAGATAACACATCACAAAAGATTAGGTCTTTCGTCCAAGCCCAACATTACAAATCACTTGGCCCACTTAATAATTTTATAAACCTGACCCAAATAATAAACTTGACATCCTGGTTGTGTGGTTGTGTGGAGATCCATTAGAAATGAAAAACCCACAAAGATTGACTTTTGGCTGTAATCAATATTCCACAATAAGTCATGTGGGCCCCAAAAAAAAAAGTGGCTTCAAGAAATTTAGGATCCATCATGTGAGCCCATAATGTGGTAATGGTTGCTAGTGGGCCCCAAATAAAAATCCAATGCCCATGACCAAACCCTTTTCAATCAAAACGGTAGAATTTTTTGTTTTACCACCCGCTAACATTACCTGCCATCATCCTTGTCATCCTCCACTTGTGCAGCCTCCAAACCTTAAACCAAAATAACTTGTGCAGCCCACATCAGTTTTCCATTCTCTCTCTCTGCGTTTATCAGCTGCCATAACAAGGAAGAAAACAAAACCTGGTCGTCTTCAACCGTCCGACATCCTTTACTCCCACCGTTTTCACCTTGTCGCCACCATAACCACCATTGTTCTGATCGGAGCAGCTGTTGTCGGCACCAAGGTTTTTCCGGCGGATGTTCTTCGTATAGACCCAACACCAGCGAACAACCTGCAGCCGAAACACATTCTTCGCATGAACTGGTTCTTCGGCAGAATCATTTAAACAGAAGGTTCTTCGTCAGACAGTTTTTTTTTCCGTCTGATATGGTTCTTTGCAGTGGTTTTTTCGCAGGGGGGTTCTTTGGCAAGGTGGGGGTTCTTCGTAGAGAGTTCTTGGTTGGGAGTTCTTTGGCTGATGCATGTTCTTCGTCCCTTGAAGTTCTTCGTGAGGTGTAGATACAAAGAGTTCTTCGAGAACATGTTTTTCGGCAGAAGCAATAATACGAAGAATATTCTTCCCAGTTTTTCGTGAGTGGGAGGTTCTTCGGTGGTCATCTGAAGAAACCCTCGTGTTTCTTAAACAGCCGCCACCCCCTTTCAAGAACACAGCGAAGAACAACATTTGTAGATCTGTGGATTTGACGAAATATGCCTCCATGGATGATGAAAACTTGATAATTTTGGTGTTAAACATAAAACCCAACCCTTGTGTATGGTCTGTGTCATCTACATCCATATTTTTCGGGTCCAGATCTGGGTTTTCTTCATGTTTACACAACTTTACATCTTGAACAAAACACCACAAAAATCATTGAACAAGAGCACATGTGACTTAGCAAATGGTTAGATTCACTAAGTCGGGTACCATGGCTCTAAGTCGTGTACCATGGCTCTGATAACAATTGTAAGTTCATAATTCGGACCGAAACCCTTGATTAGTGTGTGATTTTGTTCAAAGACGGAAAGATTAGAGACGGATAAAACAACTTTCATGTAAAAATTCGGTAGCATAACATTACAAACCGGCCGGATTACAAGCTAGGCGAACTATACCAAAAAAGCATACATCTAGGGAGAGATCAACAGCTGATCTCTCCCCCAAGTCTAAAACATTCAAATGTTGCAAATGACCAAGGGTTGGTATTTATAGCCATACCCCATTCACTTGCAAACACACACAGTCAAACGAATAACCCTTTCGTTTGACCACTTCAAACGAGCGGGTCTAAACACGTTCGTTTGACCGCTTCACTAACTATTACATAATCAGCATAAAATGTAGTGTAAACTATTCGAACAACATCGGACACAAAAACTGCACCAACACACTTACTACTTGAAACCGCATCAGCAAACTTTGTTTCCTTACCTTTAATTTCCGTTGCATATAAGTTCTGTTAACAATGTGTCACGTGTACCGCAAATAGGGCCCATCGAAAACAGGGTCATAACAGGTTAAATCTTAAATGTTTTCTGAAACTTTATTAAAAAATGAACTACTGAAAATTTCTTGAGGCAATTACCAGTGATGATGTAGTAATTATATTAATTTAAGTTTGCAAATATATTTTGTTTTAAAGATACTTTTTTTGCTTCTTGATGTTAAATTAATTTAGTTTCAGTCTTTTATAATTATTTTCAGATTAAATTTTTATTTGTTATAGGTTTTAAAAACTATTCATTTTTTTTCTTTTCAGGTTTAACTAAAATATAGTTTTGTTAAAGAAGATTAAATTTGAAATTTTTAAAATTAAATGTGAACAAAAACTGAAAATGCCATTACAAACTAAACTAAAAGGAAAAAATTATCATAAAAATAAATAGAATATGAGCACTTTTCTTCAT
The DNA here is from genome assembly GCF_002127325.2 of Helianthus annuus. Classification (NCBI taxonomy): domain Eukaryota; kingdom Viridiplantae; phylum Streptophyta; class Magnoliopsida; order Asterales; family Asteraceae; genus Helianthus; species Helianthus annuus. The sequence continues at coordinate 56,715,790 of NC_035437.2, forward strand.
CAATATAAAGATTCATGAATCACTAATAACAAGTTTGAAAGGATTAGATAAATACAATTTTTCATCATTTACCACAAACATTTAGAAATCTATCATAAAAGGATTTAAGATAACTACAACATTTATTTATAATCTTGCAGATTCATTTATGTGCTTGTTAATCAACTAAAGCTTAGAAAAATCGCGGTAACAACAGTTGTGGCCAGTTGTGCGTTTCTGCTTAGGAGACTCCTCCAAGAACTGTACAGCAAGGTAGGAGTCTCTTGACACCTTTACCAATCACGGTTCCACTAGATATTGTGGCAAAAACTTCATCTGCTACAACAGGTGTAAATTAAACAGCGACTCCACCGTCAACATCATAACCACCGCTTTACATGCAGCGTTCCTGCAGATCGAGATAGTTGGGAGTCTAGAATGATTTGTGGGATTCGCATAGGGTTTTCCCCTTTTCTGTTGTTCCTTTTTGATGGCTGGCCTTTAGGACCCACAGGTACTTTCTTGGAATCCTGATTCTTCACAAATTTCTTATCCATCTGTCTTGATGCTTTGTCCGGTTTTGGGTTGGATGAAGTTGATTGCTTTATCAAGAAAAATACACAAGAGTTGAATATTAATAAAATTAACCCTACCTAAGAATTATAAGATGGAACTAACTCTGTATAAAAGTTAGGCATGAAAGTAATGGTAAACACACGTAGATCTAAATTTAATTAAACAACGAAAACGGGAATAAAAATCTCGACTCGAATGCAATTGAAGACAGGATTTCATCCCTCTGCTCATCAGATATCAGAATCTAGAGCCTAGGGAGTATAACATACAACACGACAATCGAAATGCAGCAACAAATATTCTTATTCATACAGATCCACAAATTAATTTAGCAATATATGAACTTAAGAAGTTTGTCAAAATTACATTGTTAAAAAAAAATTGCATACAAAGATGCAAGAAAGCGGATCTCAAATCGTGTATGAAAATATTACAGAAATGAATATACTTATAGAGTCTCAAAAAAATACGAATTATGAGCACACCGATGGAATCAAGCAACAACTCTTTCCAATGAAACGAAGAGAAAAGGAATGATTAATCGAGGGCAGCTGCTGAAGAAGAACGTATCGTTGGAGACATCAGTCGGCGCTCTTATGCTTTCTAGGGTTTTGTATACTATCCATCTAAGGCCGTGACCCTTCCCAGAACTGTACAATTGTAGAAGACCCTGTTAGATTTATTAAACTAGTTATGTTTATGTTATTATATGCTATTCGGATATACATATATATTTAGAAACACTTATTAAGTTAGTTAATGATAAGTTTATGTAATAATCAAGGGATAAGCGGGAAAGCTTTTCAAATAACTGTAATGGACAATTACCCGCCAAATTCCCGAACCGCCAAAACGTTTATGTATAAATCGATGTCACCGGAACCAATGTTCGGTATCAAGACATTTTCAGTTATACTTGAATTGTCCAATTGTTCTGTTTTGAACTTCCTGCATTCATTTATTCATTTCTAGACATTCTTTTGTTCTATTCAATCATGAACATGAATGTATCCATATCTAAAACTTCCGCTGAAAACGTGAGTTCTCATCCCCAACATAGTGGTATGAGAGCTGTGTTGGGAAAGATGAACAAAACCGAAATTAAACCAAGTTCCACGTTACTCCCTTGTCAACACTGCACGGATGAGGCAAGAGAAAAAATCAAACGAAATCAGAGAGAAAAGACATGTTACTATTGTCGACAGCCGGGGCATAAGATTCACGCGTGTAAAAGGAAAGAAACCGATGAAGCGACACAGTTGATACGGCAAGCAGTAAATGAAGGAATACAGAGACAAGAAGGAGAGGTTAACAATCATCAGGAAATGGTTGTTGTTGGTACCGAAGGAGGGTTATGGAATGAAATTTGGTACGTAAGTTCTGTATTTAAACATCATATTGCCGGGAACTTGAACGTGTTTAAACGAATTAAACATATCATTGGGGCTGATACACGCACTGGTGAACATAATTTTTTGTTCACACGGGGGGTTGGATCAATAGAAATAAAAACCGGAAATGAAAACATGAGAATTCAAAGCGTCTTTTATTCACCGGAACTCGATCGGAATGTATTGAGTTTAGATCAATTGACGTTGCAAGGATTTACGGTCAAAAAGGCCGGTGATACTTGTAGAATTTATCCAATGTTTTCTTGTCCGGTTAATAACTTGTTCAATGGAACGAGTGGGATGACAAGAGAAGAGGAGATAGGATTACAGGAGAAACAAAAGATAATTGAAGAAAATGTTCTTGATGAAGAATTCAAGCAACGCTATTTGAATTCCTATTTCGAAGAACTTCATCTGTCTTCACAAGAGACAGACTGGAGTATCATGATTGTCAATGCTATGGAGTTCAAAGAATTCGAAGACTGCAGAGCCTTCATGAATCTATTGGACGATCGAGACTTTGTTCTCAAGTATAAACATATACTTGATTCAAAGTTTGAGGAATTGGTTAAATGGTTCTTATTCAATTACATGGGAATAAAAACTAGACCGGTTCCACCAATAGATTCATATATGAGGAAAATTAATCTACTGAGTTTGTATCTACTCGTGGCCATGGACGGTGGTTATCAAAATGTAACAACAGAGAACATTTGGCCTGCAATAGACAAAGATATGGGATTCAATTATGAAGATGGTGACTACATGAGAGTCACATATGCTGCATATCTTGACATCCTAGAATATTACTACAATTTCAAACAGGTTCAACAGAATATGCAGGACAAGAAGACAGTTCTGGAAGAAGGAACATCCACCAGTGGTCATCAAGAAAGTTCAAAGAATGCAGGAGTTACTAAACAAAATGCTGTCGAGATGGAACCTGTTGCCTTATTTGCAGGTGTTCACGATGAAGACTGGAATAAAGGAAAACGAAGGAAGCGGTTTAATTTCAACTATGCAAAATGGGCAATGGATGAAGCAAATCGGAGCGTACTGGATCAAGCTCGTAAACATAACCTAGTTTAAAGGGGGTTATGTTAGATTTATTAAACTAGTTATGTTTATGTTATTATATGCTATTCGGATATACATATATATTTAGAAACACTTATTAAGTTAGTTAATGATAAGTTTATGTAATAATCAAGGGATAAGCGGGAAAGCTTTTCAAATAACTGTAATGGACAGTTACCCGCCAAATTCCCGAACCGCCAAAACGTTTATGTATAAATCGATGTCACCGGAACCAATGTCCGGTATCAAGACATTTTCAGTTATACTTGAATTGTCCAATTGTTCTGTTTTGAACTCCCTGCATTCATTTATTCATTTCTAGACATTCTTTTGTACAATTCAATCATGAACATGAATGTATCCATATCTAAAACTTCCGCTGAAAACGTGAGTTCTCATCCCCAACAGACCCACGGTAGCTAGCCCCCACAACACACTTCACCATATAAGCATCAGGGTTGTAGGGCATATCACACTTGGAGTACCTTCAGATATCAAAAAATAAGCCCAATATGAACGTTGAACCTCATAAAATACCAAATTATATCATTTGCTAGCTAATTAATTAGATCAAAATCAAATTTTTTATCTTGGTTAAAATTCATCTTACACAGTGAGTGATATGAAAAAACAGCAACAAGCCCCGAAAAAATATATAGTAAATTGTAGATCCACAAATCGGCAGAAAATTTATATAAAAACTTCCTTAAATTGCCATAGATCTAGAAGGTTTTGTTAAAATAAATACAACATTTAATCGAATAACACTTACCTGAAATGAGATTGTCTTTCAAAATTGCAAAAACAGCCAACGATTGTTCTTCAACAGCCTGCGTGATAATACCAATTCTACGTCATTAAAAAAAAAGACTGAAATAAAACCAGAACCACTTTTTTAGTAGTGTAAGTGGTTCTTTGAGTCAAATGAGCCCGATGAGACGAAGACTCGTTGCCCTAAAAAATGAAATAAAATAGAATGTTAAGTTGTTAAGCCCTCACATGACATGCTAGTTTGATTCAAGTTTTCTGCCTTATATTTACAAGTTGTACAACTTATATGCATATGAACCACTTGAAGCTTTATGTGTTATTGTAAAAACTTTTTTAAAAAATCTACCAAAAGAATCAAAATAAATCTTCATTCATTTTACCAAAAAGTTACCGAAAATTTTCAAATTCTATTGAACCCCAACGGAAGGGCGTTAAAACTTTTTATCTTGGTCAAAATTCAATTTAAATGGAAAAAAATGAGACAAAAATTTACAAAATAGCAACAAGACTATGGTTCTTAAAAATCACAAGGAATACGTCTGGTAAGATAGGCAATTCACATGAAATATAAAAACCTCAAATCAATCCCCGAAGAAATATATAAGAAATTATAGATCCACAAATCGGCTCGAAATTTAAATAAAAACGTTCGATCTTAAATTTAAATATATAAGAAACTGAAGATTGTTAAAATGAATACAGAATTTAATGGATTAAAAGCTACCTGAGACTACATTGTCTTCTGAAATCCTCTGAACAGCCAACGATCGTTCTTCAACACCTTGCATGATGATACCGATTCTACGTCATGAAAAAAAAAAAACACAAAAGACTGAAATAAAACTAGAACCAGTTTGTTTCTGATCAAACTAAAAACGATATTGATGAAAAGAATTTAAAATCAAATACCACTTTCAGATGATTTTGCCATATCTAGAGGCCAGATTTCATCAATCAGAGGAGATAAAGCAGTAACCATAGATTATAATCTGACTGCTGCGGCCGCAGTCGATCGATCTGTGGAAAATTAAATATCTGACAAAGAAATAACAAGTAATAGGGTTTTATAAACAGTTTAACCTAGAAATATTTACAATTCTAACCGAATTCTTTTTCATTCCATCCCCTCCATTACTCCCATTTGTTTATTTCTTCTAATCTAATTGTTCATATCTTAAAGTAGTAATATTATGTCTTAATTTTTTCACCTAATTCTCTTTATCTAGGTGAATAAACAATTAATATGCGAAGAAGAAGGCGGTTAGCAGTAAAAGAAATGTGCAAAGTAAGAAAAAAAATCAGAGAGTGGTTTGGAATGGAAGTTTCCGCAATGAGTTCATTTTTTTAGAATCGGAAAGCCATGTGAGAAAATATGTAAGTTATTGTTGATACACAAGTTGTGCTCGGAAAATTAAACAACTATGTCATTTTGAATTAGATCTAAAGAGGGAGTGATGTTCGATATTGCATGTGACTTATAACTCACTACATGTTGCTACAGGTTGTTGACGCATATTTGTGAATGCGGCTCGGTTCGGTTCAAGACCGACATCGCAACATTCCTCGGTCGTGAGCCCCAGAGAACGACACAGGAGTCACCAAGAGCCGCGAGCGATCCGTTTGAAGGATGATGACGTCACGATGACACATCATGATGTCACAAAGACGTCATGATGAAGATATGACTTCAGCATGTGCTTTGGTGATGTGCATGAAATAATGGAAGCCACATGCATTTACTAAACTTGGTGATGTGCATGAAATAATGAAAGCCACCTGCATTTATGATGCGGGTCCGAGTGTGGAGGAGCGGGCCATCTTGTATTTAGAGGACTAAGATCGTGTAACAAAAGGGCTTCACTAAAATGGCTGTAACTTGGGCTACGGGGGTTCGTTTTGAGCGTGCGACTAGGAGAGGAGAAACGAACGTTAGTGTCAGTATCATCGGATTCATCATCTGAAGAATCAACATCCTCAACAAGGATTCTAATTTTGTTCAGCAGTTGATACACTCATATCCGTCGCTGACACATCCGAATCTGATGATACATCCTTTTTGTAACCAAGTCCAGCTGCGAATCCCTCAACATCTAAAGGAACACATGGCTCAAATTGAGGTTTATCCTCCTCATCAGGCATTGCGGTATAATTGTGTCTAACAGGTGGAGGACACTTCTTATATCCAATGCACGTGACATCATTCTTCTTTTTCTGTATGTCAATGATGTGATCCAACACATACCTAGAGTTTGAGTAACTATCTAACCTAAGCTGGATCGCCTCATTTTCACACTTGACATAGGCCAACTCCTTTTGTGCTTCCTCGAGCCTAGTGATGTAATTGTTTATAGCAGTTTGTTTTCTTGAAACTGTTTTTTTACTAGTTTGGACTTATCTTCCCTTAATGTGTCAATTACATTCTTAAATTCTTTTTCATGATTTTTATGGAACAAGTTGGCTTCTGTGCATTTTGAAAGATCCACGATCAACTTTTGATTGTGGATAAATACCACGTCATACTTGCTTTGCAAATCATCATATTTGCTTTGCAAGTCAGAAAATCTAGCACCTAAATCAACACAATTATCACACTAATCAGATTTAGGTTCATTGACACGTACCTGACTTGACGAACCGCCAACATTAGCCATAAAGGCTGGCTGAATGATGAGTAGAAGCACAATAAGCAGCTTGATCCACTAGAATTGATCTTCGGTCATTCCCTGCTTTAGCTTCACTCAAAAGCTCCTCAACATCTGCATCAATGGTCTCATGTAACACTTCATCTGTACCGTTTTCGCTTGAGCTTGAGGTTTCCTCATCTCAGCTTCCACTATAACCAGAACTGTCTTCATCTAAATATTCTCCACCACACGCTTGTTTTAGATCCCTGACAACATCAGCGAAACAAGCTATTCCACCCTGATCACCACTACCCAGTTGAATCGACCAGTCACAACCTTCATCAACTTGTACCACAAGAGCGCGGTTGTTGTTTGATGGGCCTACATAATGAGAATTGTTTGCAGGCATCAAGGCACATTCATTCCTAGTCTGATTCTAATTCTGTTGATTGTCTTGATTTCTGAACGGATTCTAGTTCCCATGCTGAGCTGGCTTTGTACATTCACGTTTGAAATGCCCCTGTTCACCACAGTTGAAACACTTGACCACTTGCTTATCGAACCCTTACTTGGTATCTTTCTTACTTTCCAAGTTGGTTCTACGAGTTCTTTCCATGAAGTCTTTTGCTCGCCTCACAACACTAGCAAATACCCACTTGATATCCATCAAATCCACTTCATCCTTATCTATCTGCTAATAATCTTCCTGAGTTAAATTGATGTTTCCAATTTGCCCTGCTACTAACCCACAGTAGGCGCTCACCAAGGTGTTAAACAGCTCCATATGTTCCTTTGCCACCGCAACACTCACTTTTGAGAAACTTGAAGTGTCTACCGAACTGTGTTTGGATTAGTTGATCGACCAGCATTGACTGTTGATGAAGTGTTTCCATAACAGGCTTGTTGTTGACCTTTGTAGTTTGGATCAAGAAATGATGGTACTCTAGTAGACTGATAGCTTTGCTCTAGGGCAGCTGGTTGTGGTGTTCCATACATATCGGTGCTCGAGACAAATGCCATTTGTAGTTGAGCAGGTTTTGCAACCGTGCTAGTACCTCCATAATTTCCGTAGTACATCTCAGCATTTTGTGGTATGAGCACTCTTTTTGCCATCCTGATTTCCTCTTGATTTTTGTTCTCCAAGAGTTGAATAAAATCATGGATGTTGGTTGTAGCTAACGTGCCATTATATTTCAGAATCTCCAAGAAACCACTCCATTGAGCTGGCAATGCATCGGCAAACTTTGCGACCACCTCTTCCGGAGTTACCACAACCCTAAAATTACCCATTTTGTTGGTGCATTTATGTGTCTGTAAATTTGTCTTGTTTACGTTGTATGTTATTTAGTCTTTTGTTATCGAGTCTGTAAGTTCCGTCAAGTCCACCTAGTCGGATATCCTCCTATCCTACTTGGTATGACATTTTGTCTCTGTATTTGTAAGGTTTGTTGGACACATGCTTGTGTGCATAGTGTTTAACTATAGTTTGTAGTTTCTTATGTCTTCTGTTAACTTAGTAATATCTACTGTCCTTGTTTAGAGTTTGACGATGGTTCTATCTTCGTCAAACTCCTGCTTAGCGAACCTTCAAGCTTCGTCATTGTTTGTGTGTGACGAAGGTTCTATCTTTGTCACACATTAACCTTTGTCTATCAAGGTTCGTCCCTAGACAGTATATATAGTTTGGTATGTCTTACAATTAAGGAATGAGAGCATAGAGAGACTACTACTGAGAGTTTATCATTCAAGCATTGTGTGTATATGTTTGATGTTGTTCTCATCCTTTTAATCTAAAGTGAATCTTTGGTTATCTGTTGTGTTGCGTGCATTGCATTGTTTGGTTTGCACCGTCACGTGGATTCCGCACTCGTGACTGTGTTCATGATTAACAGGGATTAGGTCTTGTAATAGATCCTCTGAGAAAAACGGACCTACAATTGGTATCAGAGCGTAAGGCTCGATTTCTTGTTGAAAACCGAGTTACCTGTGTGATTTTCGAGTGGGTTTTTAAGGTCTTTCTTGGTTAAAAAATCCAAAACCCAGTTGTGTATCATGAAGTTCTTATTTTAAAACTTGAAAATCTGATGTTATTTGGCGTTGTTTTGCTTAAAACTTGTTTAAAAGGGTTCGAGATTATCATAGGTACATGTTGGTTTTAGTTTCGACGTTAAAAATTGTGTTCGGAAATTTTTCCGGTGTATGTTTTGGTCGGAAAACTCATCGAGTTCATCCATGTTCTTCAAAGTGTTCTCCAAAAGCTGTGGTTTGATCTTTGGGTGCATGAATTATTGAAGTGTTTTTGTTATAATATTATTTGTTTGACTTTTGTGTCTAAAAGCATGATGGGTTGTTGAAAGTCTGTCTTTCAGTAATGGTTGTTTGAAATTTGTGGGCAATTGTGTCATTAAAATATCATTGTTTTAAAATTGTTGTCCTTGACAGTTGACAATTGACAGGATAAGATCTTTGGTTTAAAAAAAAATTCAACAATACTTATCACAAATACATCTCACAAAACAGTGGGAGTTAGTTTAGTGGACTTCAGTTAAGTAGGCAAATCATTCTATATTCACGAAAAAAAAAATTATCTTTGTCATTTTTGTGGGGTTGACGAAGAATCAAGTTTCGTCACAAAATTCTTCGTCGCCCGTACTTGTCACATTTATAATAGAAGCATTAAAAATCAATCTTAACTATTTACTTTGAGTGTTTTAAGTAGGTATTATTGTTCATACAGCTGAAATGAATAGAAACATTTTTTCCTCCAGTGACAAATGTAAATCCTTTTGGATTTGTGCCCGAACAACCTCAACCTAAACCTCATTTTGATACAAGAGCCTGGTTTCCTAAACCACAAGTTGTTACCCCCTCACTAGAACCTAAATTTGATCCTAGTGCCTGGTTCCCTAAACCACAAGCCGTTGCCCCCCAACTCAACCAAAATTTGATTCGAGTGCCTGGTTCCCTCAACCTCAACCTCAAGTTACTCAATCTAAACCTCAATTTGATTCGAGTGCATGGTTCCTGTAATCACAACCTCAAGTTGCCCAACCTCAAAAAGGCAACCAAAATCCTTTCAGAAATCAAACAAGTACATCCACGTCAAACTCAAATCAAACTGATGAAGGGTGTGACTGGTTCAGAAGGTGAACTTCGTGAAATCAAGATGGACTCATAAAATTGAAACTTTTGAAAACAAAACCAACGTGGATTTTGTTAAAAAAAAAGTAAAATTTTGAAAAGAAACAGTCAAAACAATTATACACAACACACAAACGGTTGTGATGTAGGACCAAGTACCTCATGATCATGAAGTTCATCATCAAGCTCTTACAGTTATGATACTCTGAGGTTTGTTGAGCGGAGATCATACTTTGAATGCTGTGAGTATGGACACATTGTCAGAAATTGTCCATATCTCATGAAAGGAAAGGCAAAACTTGATGTCCCAGGTGGTACCAGTTACCATAAAAGATCTGTTTCATCAAAACAGGACCCTCGTCATGTTAAACAACGAGAAGTGAAACAGAAAAAGAAACATAGAAAAGAAGTTGAAAAGGTTTTAAAACCAGAGGTTTTTCAAACAAAATCTGTTAAATCGGATGTTAAAAATGAAAAACAGAAACAAATTTGGAAACCAAAACTGGTAACTGTTTCCGGGGGAGCTCAATCTATTCCAAATTATCGCAAAGTTGAGATAACTTTCGTTGATGAACAAGGACGACCCAAGTCAATGAAGGCTTGGGTCCCCCTCTACAACTAATCTCTCAGTGAGTGTGAAGGATGTTACAGGAGGAACTATTGATAGTCTTAGGATTGTTGATAGTGGGGCGTCCATGCACAAGATCGGTGACAAAAGGCTCCGAAACATTGTTATATCTAGGAGTTGTTGCCTTTGATGGAGAGAAGAAAAAGAAAAAAAAGTCAAAAATGTCTGATGAAAGAAATTGAAAGCTTCGACAAAATGAAAAATCATTCCAAACTTTGATTGTTAAAGACTTTAATCGGGTCCCCAGGATAGATTCAATCAAAATGTACGCACCTGTAGCACGCCTGAAGTTCAAAGTCGAGAAGATGAACGTGCAGTGTACATTTCTCGACGGTGAAATTGAAGAGAATGTGTTAGTTGAACAAACCAACCGGGTGTGCGGATGCCTTTGCGTGGATTGAACAACCGCACACTACTTTTGTAGGAGAAAGATAAAGACCTTCGCTAGTGCAATGTAGAAGACCAGCTGGACCCAGAGGTCTATGATCTTGTTGATGTGAAGAGATTTCTCAGTAGATACAAAATCGACCTTGAAATCCACACCTGGTGGATATCCAGTTTGGGAGAGGACTCAGATTCCTAGCAATGCGTGAAGCAGTTGCAGGATACGGTTTTGAATTTCTAATCTCTCTTTTACTTGTCGATATTTAAGCTGCTTTATGAATTATTATTATCATACAGCACTCTTTGATCTGACACGTTGAACTCGAATATCACCTCACACGTGATTGTTTCACTATGAAACTCATCAACGTTGTCATGGTCCACACCGATTACCAGAGTGCCAACTCATTTTTCCTAAATTTGATAAATGATTTCTGATTAACTTAATTTTGGTAAACGGGATTGAGGTAAAACATGAGTTAACCAACATCGGGAAATCCTTTTTGTAAATACCTTTGTTTTTTTAATTTATCATAGTTTGTTGATTTTAGGGGGAGTAAATCCAAAATTTGAAAATTCAAAAACATCAAAAAATGTCAAAAAGGCAAAAATATTGGAAAAACAAAAATGAGTTTCCTGGCGAGAAAAAGAGAAAATGATAGTACATCAGTGATCTGTCTAAACCTCTTTAAACTGGACTTAAAATGAAAAATATGTTAAGCAGCTCTATATAAGATGTATCGGTAGGCTCACAATCATTTTAAAGCGTGCAGGGTGATATAAATCTTAAATCGACTAAAGACCAGGTGGGAACCGCACATTGGCATATGGTCTTAGTACTGAAATTTCATTTGAGAGATTTTCGAGGTTCTGAGATATGCGGTCTTTATGTTGTTTATCATCTGGGTATCATGGTTGTATCTTTTACGGAAAAATAATGGAGACGAAGTCTAGATCTTCCATGATACTATATATACGTGTACATATTGCATACGACCTCAATAAGTGATCAGCATTCACATGTCCAATCAAAATAAGTGATAATATATCACAGATTCTTTGTGGGAGTCAAGTTCGTCTATTTGCTGTACGTTAGTACTGACCTATTCACGTACTTGCTCCTGTGCCCTCATGCATCTGAAAATCAAGTTCCTCCTCAATAAGTGATTCTTTCATATAGGGCTTGTTTTCAATAAAAAAATAAGTGAGTTTCTCACATCTTTTATACGGTCAAACGGATGATAAGCGTTATACTAATCGGTAAGATGAACTCTCGTGCATACCTTGATACGGGAATGTGTCGTGTGTGGATGAACACCGGTCGGTAAGTATAAATCATACATTAATCGTATCCCCTAACCGCAAGTACATCTGATAAGTTGAGCTTATGTGGACAACAATATCGATAATCGTTATAGGATGCTTATCTAAATGTTAACTAATTGAACCACACGAGTGTTTTAGCGTGACCGTACACTGATATGATTCTCTTACCCTCGAAACTCACAAAAAGAATGTCTGTAAATATTTATTGTATTTATTTATTTCTGCATTATATATTTATTTATTGCTTTCCATCTTTACGTTTAAAAAATGAAAAATATTAAAAAAAAGATTTCAGGTGTGTTTTAATCTAAATTTTATAAAAGCCAAAAAGATTTTGCTTCTAGTTTACTTTTGATTGACCGATGTTGGAACTCGAGTCTATCCTACCCAAAATCCTGATTGTAAGCCGGAAAATAATTGCATCTTCATAAAATAAACGGTCGAAATTTGCAACTTTTGAAAGTTAAAAACCAAAATTGAATAATTTTTTAAACTTTCAAACTATCGGATGGTAGTTGATAGAAAACTGGTCACATGTGTGTCATTTGTTTATGTTAACTGTATTCCCAGCAGTTATTCTCATTACGTGTGTAGCTTTCTTGTATGTGAAGATGCGACATTCAAACCAGCTAAAGGCGAAGAGAACGTATTAGATGACAAGCTTCAGAATGAAGACACGACGTGGAGGCACTCAAAAGATAAAGGTGATCGAGTTGCCGCTGACCTCTCATCAATGCCACAGGGATCTAAAGAATTGAAGATCAACAGATTCACGAGCATAACTCAAGGGAGAGTTTATTTTAAGGGGGAGTTTGTTAACACACTTCCTAAATGAAAAGAGGAGTTTGCTGCTACACTTTCTACTTGCGACACGTGAAGACTTTGCAGATCCTACGACAAGAATGAATGAACCATCACGAGATGGAGAACGAAACGAGTAGAAGAACGAGTTTGTTGATGCATATTGTGTGGACACGGATCGTTCCGGGATCGTTCCAGTTTGACTCGGATACGAAGTAAAGGCCGAAGTCAAGATATCCTCCTATCTTGACTCGGTACGTTGTTTACTTTGTAATGTACGATGTAAATGCAACTGCGTGTGTGCAATATGCATATTAGTGTGTTAACTGTTAAGTTGTTTGCTGTTGTCAAAGTTCCCCATGGTGAAGTTTAAAGTTCCCCATGATGAACTTTAAAGTCCCCCATGATGAACTTTAAAGTTCCCCATGATGAAGTTTAAAGTTCCCCATGATGAACTTTAAAGTTCCCCATGACGAAGTTTAAAGTTCCCCATGATGAACTTTAAACAGCAGATACTTCGTCAAACCTGCAGTATATATATAGCAACAGAAGGCAAACATTGGTGTGCAAGTCTGAATAGAGACTAGAGAGAGATAGCACAGTGAGAGAGAATACACTGTAAAACACACACACACTGGGAGTTTATAAGGAGATCTTGTAAACGTTGCTTTGTAACCATCATACGTTTTAATACATTTGAGTGTTAAACGTTGAATCTTTGTGTTGTATTTATCTCTCGCTCGGTTTGCGTCGTAACGTGGATTCCGCACTCATTACGGTATTCGAAACAAGATCTCGTAGTTGTCCGGCGATCTGAAAACGGACCTACACATTTCACATAGCAAATGATAATATCGACTTGTCATATCTCCCAGCGACTCCCTTTCCATACACATGAAGCTGTCGAATTCCTTTTTGAGCAGATCATGTCTCAGCTTGCGTGACGACTTATTTCCTTGACCTCTCGCCTTTAACGCATCCCATAAACTTTTTGTCGTTTTGAATCCCACAAACTAATGATAATTATCTTTGTTTAAGGCTTGAGTTAGAATGGAAAATGCTTTCTTTTCTCAATCATATGCCTTTTTATCATCGACCAAAAGATCCGCAAATGTCGCAGCATTGGAACCGGCTTCTTCAAGTGCTTGATCGAATTCCGTGATAAAAGACAACCACAACTCCGTGTTTTGCCCAAGAATATACGTATGAAATCTCTCTTCCCAACCGGGACACTCGTCCATATGCATGAGCTTTGGTGGGCGGTTGTTACTACCAGTTTCATTTTGGCTCAAAAGAAGCTTTTGAATACTTTGGTTTTGGTTTGTAACAAAGGCCCACTGATTTGCTGTAATTGAACTCCGTTGTGCCGATGACGAGGGTGTGGTAGTTTGAGCCAACGAAGGTACAGAACCTTTACTCGTATACATATCCACATTAGGATCAGGTTTCCAACCCCACCAGTCTGAACTCATGATGAAAAGAAAATAACCAACTTAAAAATAGTTTTGAATCTTCTATGAATGAACCAATTTGGACGAAGAACCAACTATATGTTGAAAAACGTTTTGCTTTGAATGAGACAGAAGGGGGGTTTTCACCAAATAAGACAAAGAGGGTGAAAAATGGGTTCTTCGTGAGTTGTAATTCTAATTGAAAATAGAAAAAGACAAAATACTTGGTATATTGTTGACTCAAAATAGTTCTTCGTTGACCAAGTCATTCTTGAATTTGAAAACAAGTGAAGAATGTCTTTCACCAAATAATGTCAAATGTCAGAGAGTTGGTTTGGACAGCTTTTTCAAACAACCATACTTCAAAACCAACTTTTTTTAAGCAAACATTATTTGAAAGACCATATTTTCAAACAATTAATATTTTATCTTTCAATAATGCAACACATAAAAGAACAGAAGAACTCGGATGACTTTCTGAGTTATTTTTTCCGGCCAACAGTTTACCGGAAAAATTGTCGAGCTAAAACTTTAACGTCGAAACTCAGAACAACTTCTAACTCTGATAATCTCCAATGATTTTAACAAGTTTTAAACTAGATCAACATCAAACAACACAGATTTTCGAGTTTTAAAACAGAATTTTCATGAAACACAACTAGGTTTTTGACTTTTAACCAAGAAAAACTCAAAACCCACTCGAATATATCATCGGAAACTCAGTTTTCAACATGAAATCAAGCATATAGCCACTGATACCATTTGTAGGTCCTTAGAGGAGGATCTAGAACACCTTTCATTGTTATCGAAAACACCCGCAAGTGTGGAAACCAAACGGGTATTCAAACCGAGCAAAGGACACAATATACAAGACAAGGATTCAAAGTTTCAAGCTCAAAGGTATATTAATCAGTAGAGTTTCAGTATAAAGATTATACAAGAAATATCTCAATACTCTCTGGTATGTGCTCTCTGCTTAATCTGTTTGGCTGCAAGCCTTTTTATAATCACCTTATCCACTGCCACCGTAAAACCTACTGGGCCTGATCCAAAGCCCACGAAAAACCCAGATCCACGAAGAACTAGAGGTTCTTCGTGAAGGAGTTCTTCACTAGAGGGTTCTTCGCCAGTGGGTGGTTCTTCGGCTGACATGATGTTGGTGCATATGTCTGTCGACTTCGTCTTGTATCGAGTCTTGTATTAGATTAGATAGATCAGGGTACAAAGTACGAGAAAAATGGAAAACTTGTTTAATGGGCTGTAACACCTCGAAAATTTGTGTCCAATAAATAAACGACACGTGTCACTTACGACAAAAGTATGGTAAACCCAGATTCAATTAAAAGATGTGTGGTAGGATTTTTTTTTTTGACATGTCAACATGTTAACTTATACCTCTGATCGACTTCTTCATAAATCCCAAGACCCTAGCATGATTAATAAACATCTAGTATACCTTAATCCGATAATTACTAATAATAAAGGATGTCCAAGTTTACTAATTTGGATCATATGAAAATAATGCTCAATAAATCATTCATAGAGAATTTTATCCTTATGCAAGCCAATGATTCTGCATGATAGAGAAGATAACTGTCCAAGCATGGGTTAAAGGCATTGTGCTGAAAAATTAAACCAGAAATCATGCATTGCAAGTTGTCCGTTCAAATCATGAAAGGTTATTTTTTTTTGCTTCTGACCAAGGCTTACGGACTGCAAGGGTCCTGCCTTACGGTCCGTAAGGTGCAAAAGGGTAAAACGTTTTCTCTGTCAAAGGCTTACGGACCGCAAAGGCCCTGCCTTACGGTCCGTAAGGAACGTCCAGCGACAGAAAGTTGGTTGTTGGCTGTTATAACAGTTTAACCGACTTAGTAAGATATTTTCAGAGACATGGGCGACCCCTAACCTTTCCTAGACACTAGGAAACACTTGTAAATGATCTGGATCACCCCATAGACTTAGTTGTCACCATCTTGGAGGATTTAGAATACTATAAAAGGCCAATGAGTTGCAACCAAGTTCTTCACACCTTCATTCTGCTTTCTGATCATTTCTGAGGCTCAAGCATTCTCTCTAAGCTTCACAAGTCGTGCATAGGACCTTGTAAGTATGTTTAACCCTTTGTGGTTTAGTTTTTGCTTAGTTATAGCTTAAAAGTCAATCCGTCGTAATTAACAATTGACTTAACGGTTAATCACAAATGGTCCAGTGATTGATCGAAACAAAGGTAGTTATATGTTAGTAATCATGTGGGCTTTAAACCCTCAAAAGGGCACCCTCTGATTCCCACTCTAACTAGTCCGAATGTCGAGTCAAACTTGCCTAGAAAAAAAGTCAACAAAATGTTAACTTTCGATTTTATGCATAATCAGTAATGTAGATGGCGTGTAACCTATTTTAACACTCATACAACATGATAATAAGTATTATAAATGGTCTAAGCTTGTTTGATCCGACCATTTTCTGTTTTGACCCGGTTCGGAACCGAAAGTCGCAAAACTTTGACTTTTGCTTTGACTTCAGCTCTGACCCGTTATGGTATGATTTAGATATGCCTTAGGACTCTCTTAGGACCAGGTTACATGATGGTATAACCCTCTGTGACCGGTTCGTTGTTTGTCCGAGTCTTTCGCACATTTCCGTTAAAAGCTTAAAAGTTGACCATAACACCCTTTTTACTTTAAAACGAGAATTTTGGATATGTGAAAGGACAATAACCTTAGTTACTGATTTCTAAGCATGTCCCTATAATTTCACGTCAATCCGAGGTCTAGAATAGGAGTTATGCTAAATAGCGCAATTATGGAAACTTTAGTAATTAAAAGGCGCATTTAGTAATTAAAGATTTTTAATTATTTTTAACCTGCTCATAACTTGCGGTTATGGCATCGATTCGGTAATTACCGAATATACCCTTTTCGGACATAACTTGAGTTCTACATGGTATTTTGACCCGATTCCAGTTGCTACTAATTTTTAAATAATAAATAGAGTATTTAGGACTTTATAAACTGTTCGGAAAACTCAGATTTCCTGTAGAACTCGGAAACCTCTTTTATAATCTTTAAAATGACAGAAATACCCCTACGGGGTGTATATTGGATTTAAACTCGTTATGGGCATTAAGGAAGGTATCCTACCGATACCACAACCTCTTTAAAGCATATTGACTTAGGAAACCTGTGTAGGACTCTTACGGTTACCCGTTCCGCCTTTTCCGCGCACAGTTCGGTTTATGTAACTAGTTTACATAAACTAGCCGAAACGGGTCAAACCTTATCGTTTATACTTCAAAATCCAGAATGTGATTATATTACCCACATAAAACAAGTCCTCAAACTTGTTGGGTCCAAATCACATTCCATTCCCAGTTTTCTCCTTTCACGCGATTAAACCGTAATTATCCTTCGAAACTGACCGGTCTAAGCTAAGGCTAAATTAAAGACCCGTTAGGATTCTAATAGGTTGTTATAAACCTTCGTTCCAGAATAGGAGACCAGTATAAGATACTTACATTTGTTTATTGAGGTCATTACTTGCTCAAGTAAATACTTTTAACTTATTTTCCGTTATACGGGCTTGGGTTACGGAATATAAAAATACCGCTTGGTCGGGCAATTGACCCCAACTCATTAGTAGTTGGGTATTATCAATGTGACCCGTTTAAAAATTCGTTTTGTTGGCTTTACGCCTTTGGGAGCTTAATGACCATGTCCCGGATATCCTTGGCAGCATTTTACGAAATGGCCACGACCTTGACACGCGGGTGTAGGCGTACACCCGCCAATGTGTCCATAACTATAAAGGTATAACCGTTGGTTTTCCCGCCACGGTTTTATGCTATGTGGTGTGTCAATTAACCTTAAACCCGGCACGACCCGAGCGACCGAACGCATAGTGAACATGTAATTCTTTTACAAGATTCAATTGATAAATTATCCCAAGTTATAAAGAGTTTGTGCCTTGTGCATTCAAATCAATTTTTTTTATTAAACATTTTACAAAAGTGTCGGTTGAATGTATTTACCAGTGTAAACTGACGTATTTTCCCCAAAAAGATTAAATGCAGGTTCTACACGTAATAGGCTGGCCACTCCTTAGGATCGTTAGAGTCTCGCAAACTTGGGATGTCGTTATCTATTGAACAATATTTTTCTATTTTATTTTGATCCCCTGTGGATTCATTTCAACTACTTGTGATACTTGGATATTACATTTGATGGTTGAAAAATAATCTATCTTTATGCTTCCGCTGTGCATTTAAATGTTGTGTGGTTTGACTATATTGTTGCCAACTTCGTCACGGTAATCCCCCACCGGGCCCGCCGGTGAAACACGTTGTGACAGGTTGGTATCAGAGCCAACGTTGAGTGATTAAACACTATCCTCATGTGTTTAATCTCAATGACACAATTGCACATACTCGAGTCTAGACAAGAACATAGGACAAATTCGAATTGTTATTCCAGTTTGTCTTTTATTGTTTATTGTGATTTAAAAATTTGTTAAGCAGGAAATATGCCACCAGCAATTAGAAGAGGAGGAAGAGCAATTAGAAGAGGAGGAAGAGGCAAAGGGCCGATCACTACTCATAATGATCACGAGGCCGGACCTTCACATATGCGAGCTCCTTCCAGCACAAGAAGTGAAGAACCTCAGGGGCGTAGAAGGAACCTCTTTGAGCCCGCAAGACGGTCTACCTCACACAGTTCGACACCTTCATACCGTCACTCTTTTGGACCAAATTCGGGAGAACGAGCCCAGTAACCCTCAACCCTCGTTTATACCTCTCGAGCATTCTGTTTCGCACCGTTCTTATGGCGATCCTACTCCTTTCTTTCAGGGCCAGTTCAACCCGGCTGATTATGTTCGAGAACCTATAGGTTATAACCCTTTAGGACCTGAAGACCATTTCTCCGAAGATAATGCGATGGATATGGACGAGGACACAGATCCCATAGAACCTGCAAGAGGTATTCCCAACCATCCTATCGAGATCTCTGATGGGTCATCCTTTCAAGGAACACCCTATCAGGGTCCCGACAGTTACCAGGCGAGGTTTAACCAGTGCGAGTGGTACTTTACACCCTCTCACCATTCATCACCTCACCAGCAGCAACAGGAACAGGATCCTTCCGAGGATTCGCGTTTTGTGGCAGTTACGCCACCGCCTCCACCGCCACCAGTTCATCAAGCACCTCCAGATCCGCCAAGGCGTAGAAGATCAGGCGCGCGGATGTCCACCCGAGGAGGGGAATTCCACTTTAGCACCCCTCGCCACTCGAGTGCAAGTCATTATCTGCCGTTGCCCGAAGAACCACAATTAGGTGAACCTTCAAGCCACCCTGCAGAGGTGAATTCTGCACTAGTTGCACCACCTCCACCACCATTCGGCTATGATAACCCGATACCTTCGTACGCTGGTTCCACCGCGTACAACCCGTTTGAGTTGCCGACTCACACTCACTATAATTATGCGGATGCCGACCCATACGTGGTAGCGGCCAATTACAACGCTCTCCATCCCGAAGGACCTTATGGAAATCCTTGGGGATTAGGATACGCAGCTCATGGGTATCCAGCACCTAATAGAACCCGGTTCAACAACCATCGCAGCAGCCACGATTTTCCCCACCGGAGCAGGAAGAGATCCTTCACCGTTTAAATAGGGTAGAACGAGACTTTGAGCAAGAACGTAAGAACAATCGTGGATTCCTTAAAGGCCTAGCAAACCTGTTAAAGGGGAAGAAGAAGCGAGATCATTAGTCTTTATATGTTCTATTGTATTTCCTATTTTAATCAAGTCCCTGTGTGGACATCTATTTATTTTAGTCCTTGTGCGGACATCTATTTGTTTTAGTCCATGCGTGGACTTTTCTTTTGTCCCTGTGCGGACATCTATCCTTGTATTTGGACCCTGCGTGGACTTGTTTTCTGTAAACCTCTGCGTAGGTATTTCTCTATTAAAAGTCCCGTTTAGGGCAGTGTGTATTCATTATTAGGATTAATGGAATGTTAAGTTTATAAATTTCATTTCTGTCATTTTAATGCACTATTATATGAAATAAATAATTCAAAAATCATTCCTTTTAAATTAATCTGCCTAAATAAAGAATCTTAAGAGTGAAACCTAGCCTGGTGTCATTATAAGACCCGACCAAGATGGTAAGACCTAATTAAAAGATTCAGACTCTGGTTAACCTCTGTAAACATGTTAACATTCCTGGCAGACATGATTGGTTAAAATCACACGTGTCATCTTACTCAAGGATCCTTTTAAGGATTCCAAAAACCTAAATTTAATAATTTATAAATCATGGGTTTAAATCATCAGTTAAGATGATCACTTATCAGACATCCATTAGTGATGTAGTGCCTACGGGCCATACTTATTGTCATATAAGACAACAGACAGTCATAGTCTATGACTCCCTGTCAGAAAAGGTAAAAGAACTATGGTTCAAACCTTCATGCCTTAATTCTCTGAAATCCTGGCTGATAAAATAACACGTCCTTATGACTAGGCTTTGTGCCACTAACAATATTGTTTGTAATTAGGATAAGTTATATTCAAATCCTAAATGAAGGTGAGTAACAAATTAACCAGATATGGTCTATGTTTACCATGGTTAATGAATTGCCATAAAAGAAAATTCCATAATAAACTCCTAAATAAAATTCTGTCATATTCTTTGTAGCAGATCAAGATCTCAATGGCTGACCCAAATGAAGTTAATAGTCATTCAAAGGAGGATGACAACGATAACGCCCAAATTAATATAACGGGCACTGAATTGAACGCTTTGGTAGACAACGCTGTGAAGACGGCCTTAGATCGGCAATATGAAGAATACATCGAGTCTCGAAGCAAGACCTTATCTACACCACACTCAAAGCCAAGAACCCATTCTAAATCTCACAGCAAACCACCCTCGACCCCGTCTAAGCCTAAGAAGGATGACGATCGACACTCATCAAATGAGAATAGTGTCCATCCCAAGAAATTAGTGTTCACTGATGCACCTCGCGCCAAGGGTTGCACGTATAATTACTTTGTTTCCTGCAAACCCCGAGATTTTACAGGGGAAAAAGGCGCGGTGGATTGTATGACCTGGTTAGACGAAATGGACACTGTCGTGGACATCAGTGGTTGTGCTGCGAGAGATGTGGTGAAGTTTGTATCGCAGTCGTTCAAGGGTGAAGCCCTAGCATGGTGGAGATCATTGGTTCAAGCCTCTGGGAAGGCTGTTTTATATAGCATGCCATGGGAGGAATTTATCGCTCTCATTAAAGAAAATTACTGCCCTCAGCACGAGGTTGAGAAGAAAGAGTCTGATTTCCTATCGTTGGTCATGAAGAACCTGGATTGCCAGGCATATCTCACAAGTTTCAACAGTCTGTCGAGATTGGTTCCATACCTTGTGACACTGGAACCCAAACGGATCGCGCGTTTCATTAGGTGTTTGGCCCCAGAGATAAAAGCTAGCGTGAAGGCTTCTAGGCTTGCTACCTTTAGATCCGTGGCATATATATCTCTGTCTCTCACACTGGATGCAGTGAGGTAGAGATCATTGAGAAATGCTGATAGTGAGAAGAGGAAACGTGAAGATGATGATTCACGTAGGTCTAACAAGAAGCACCGGGGGAATCGTGACCACAAGATGGGGTCAGAAAAAAAGAAGAATGACCGACAGTCGGGCGACAAGCCCATGTGCAAGGTTTGTCAGAAGCACCATTTCGGAAGGTGCATGTATGAAAAGAAATCCCAGCCGAAGGCATGTGGGATATGCAAGTCCTCTGAGCATAGGACTCTTGAGTGCAAGAAACTCAAGGATGCAACTTGTTATAGTTGCAACGAAAAAGGGCACATTAAGACTAACTGCCCAAAGATAGTGAAGAAGGCTGAAGAACGGAAAAAGACCAATGCGAGGGTCTTTCAGATGAATGTTCAAGAGGCTATCCAGAACGACAACGTCATAACCGGTACGTTTCTTATCAACGATGTATTCGCAAGAGTGTTATTTGATTCTGGAGCAGATAAATCCTTTGTGGATGATAAGTTCTGTGAGTTGTTAAAATTGCCTGTTAAAACCTTGAATGTGAAATATGAAGTAGAACTAGCTGATGGGACTATGGGAACAGTCTCAACTGTTTTAGATGGATGTGTTATATCTATTAGGAATCACTCATTTCCTTTATCCCTGTTACCCTTTAAACTCGCTGGTTTCGATGTAGTGTTGGGTATGGATTGGTTATCGCATAACCAAGCCCAAATTATGTGCAACAAGAAACAAGTGGTAATCAAGACTCCGTCTGGAGAACCACTTACCATTCAGGGAGATACTCGACATGGATTACCTGCACAAGTGTCTATGCTGAAGGCATCCAGATGTTTGAAGAAATGATGTGTCATTTATATGGCACAGGTGACTATTAGTGAGGAGAAACCCAAGATTGATGACATCCCAGTCATCTCTGACTATCCGGAAGTTTTCCCGGAAGAACTGTCTGGTTTGCCACCAGATAGGCAAGTGGAATTCAGTATCGACGTCATTCCAGGAGCAGCGCCTATTGCAAGAGCACCGTATAGATTGGCACCCACGGAAATGAAAGAATTGAGGACGCAGCTAGATGATCTGCTAGCCAAAGGTTTTGTTAGACCCAGTTCATCTCCTTGGGGAGCACCAATCCTGTTTGTCAAGAAGAAAGATGGTTCGATGCGTCTATGCATCGATTACCGCGAGCTGAATAAGGTTACAATCAAGAATAGGTATCCTTTGCCCAGGATCGACGATCTGTTCGATCAGCTTCAAGGAGCAAGCTACTTTTCCAAGATTGACCTAAGGTCAGGATACCATCAATTGAAGGTTAAGGACGAAGATGTGCACAAAACTGCATTTAGGACTCGTTATGGTCATTTCAAGTTCCTAGTGATGCCTTTTGGGCTCACTAATGCACCTGCCGCATTCATAGATCTCATGAATCGCGTTTGTAAGCCTTATCTGGATAAATTCGTCATTGTCTTCATCGATGACATCCTCATTTACTCCAAAAGTCAAACTGACCACGAGAAGCATCTTCGATGTATTCTCAAATTGCTTCATCAAGAAAAGCTTTACGCCAAATTCTCTAAATGTGAATTTTGGCTATGAGAAGTCCAATTCCTTGGACATGTAGTCAGCGAGCGTGGTATCCAAGTGGATCCCGCTAAAGTTGAAGCCGTCATGAATTGGCAGGAGCCGAAGACACCTACGGAGATTCGCAGTTTCCTAGGTCTAGCAGGATACTACAGACGCTTCATCGAAAATTTCTCAAGGATTGCTGCACCCCTAACTTCCTTAACTAGGAAGAGTATAAAGTTTAATTGGGGCCCTAAGCAGCAAGAAGCTTTGGATATCCTCAAACAGAAGCTAAGCAATGCTCCAGTGTTAACATTGCCGGAAGGAATGGAAGAATTTGTCGTATATTGTGATGCATCGCACACCGGTATAGGTTGTGTGCTTATGCAGAGGGGCAAGGTGATTGCCTATGCTTCACAACAATTAAAAGTGCATGAAAAGAATTACACCACCCATGACTTGGAGTTGGGTGCCGTTGTATTTGCACTAAAACTTTGGAGACATTATTTGTATGGCATTAAATTTGTGATCTATTCTGTCACAAAAGCCTCCAGCACCTATTCAATCAGAAAGATTTGAATATGAGGCAGCGACGTTGGATGGAAACTCTGAACGATTATGACTCTGAAATAAGATACCATCCAGGCAAGGCCAACGTAGTCGCAGATGCCTTGAGCAGAAAAGAAAAAGTGAACCCAATTAGGATCAATGCCAAGAGCATTGAAACTAAGAACAGTCTGAATGAGAGATTGTTAGTTGCACAGAGGGAAGCTGTGTTAGAAGGTAACTATCCAAACGAGAAGGTAGGAGTAACTGAAAAGCAGTTATCCTATGGCAAAGACGGAATTCTGAGACTGAATGGAAGGATATGGGTTCCTGTTTATGGAGGTCTTTGTGACGTTATCCTTCAGGAAGCCCACAGTTCCCAATATTCCGTCCATCCTAGAGCTGATAAAATGTACCAGGACTTGAAGGCAAACTTTTGGTGGATAGGCTTGAAAAAGTCTATAGCCACCTACGTAGCAAAGTGTTTGACTTGTGCAAAAGTAAAAGCTGAATATCAAAAGCCGTCAGGCTTGCTACAACAGCCTGAACTTCCCGAGTGGAAATAGGAAATGGTGACGATGGATTTCATCACCAAGTTGCCAAAGACAAAGAAGGGAAACGATACAATATGGGTAATAGTTGATAGACTGACTAAGTCAGCACATTTCCTACCCACAAAGGAGACTCATAGCTCCGATATACTAGCCCAGTTGTTTGTAGACAAGATTGTAGCCCATCATGGCGTGCCTGTATCTATCATCTCTGATAGAGATACCAGATACACGTCACACTTTTGGAAAAGTTTCCAACAATCCTTGGGCACACGTTTGAATTTCAGTACGGCTTACCAACCTCAGACAGATGGACAGAGTGAGCGTACAATCCAAAAGTTAGAAGACATGCTTCGCGCATGTGCGATCGACTTAGGTGGTAGTTGGGATAACCACCTGCCCTTAGCCGAATTCTCCTATAACAACAGCTACCATACAAGCATTAAGGCTGCACCTTTTGAAGCCCTATATGGTTGAATGTGTAGAATGCCTGTTTGTTGGGCAGAAGTTGGGGATGTCCAGATGACAGGACCTGATATATAATTTGAAATGACGGACAAGATCGTCCAAATTCGCGATCGATTGAAAGCTGCCCGAGACAGGCAGAAGAGCTACGCAGATTTGAAGCGTGAACCTTTCAATTTCGAAGTAGGCGACAAGGTTTTGCTTAAGGTATCACCCTTGAAGGGGGTGATGCGATTCGGTAAGAAAGGCAAGTTAAGCCCGAGATATGTTGGACCATTCGAAGTAATCGAACGTGTCGGATCGGTTGCCTATAAGTTAAACTTACCGGAAGAGCTCAGTGGTATCCACAATGTGTTCCACATCTGCAATCTAAAGAAGTGTTTCGCTGATGAATCACTGGTTATACCACATACAGATGTACACATCGATGAGAGCTTAACGTTCGTTGAAAAACCTGTGTCGATCGAGGATCGACAGGTTAAGAAACTTCGCAGGAAGTATATACCGATTGTGAAGGTAAAATGGGATGCCGAGTACACGTGGGAGGTAGAGTCCACGATGAAGTAAAAGTACCCTCAGTTATTTCAATAAATCTCGAGGTCGAGATTTCTTTTAAGGGGGTGAGGATGTAACACCTCGAAAATTTGTGTCCAATAAATAAACGACACGTGTCACTTATGACAAAAGTATGGTAAACCCGGATTCAATTAAAAGATGTGCGGTAGGATTTTTTTTTTTTGACATGTCGACATGTTAACTTATACCTCTGATCGACTTCTTCATAAATCCCAAGACCCTTGCATGATTAATAAACATCTAGTATACCTTAATCCGATAATTACTAATGACAAAGGATGTCCAAGTTTACTAATTTGGATCCTATGAAAATAATGCTCAATAAATCATTCATAGAGAATTTTATCCTTATG
This sequence comes from Helianthus annuus, assembly GCF_002127325.2. Classification (NCBI taxonomy): domain Eukaryota; kingdom Viridiplantae; phylum Streptophyta; class Magnoliopsida; order Asterales; family Asteraceae; genus Helianthus; species Helianthus annuus. The sequence goes on from NC_035437.2 coordinate 56,741,549, forward strand.
CAAGCCAATGATTCTGCATGATGTTGGTGCACTACATCTGTTGATTTCGTCTTAGATCGAGTCATACATTGCATTGTATAGATTAGGGCACGAAATACGAGAAAATGCGAGTGTATATGATATTTGTGACCTAGGTTCGCTCATAGGGGCATAGGTTAGGAGATTCGCTTATGTGAACACATGAGGTCCGCTCATGTGTACACATGTCACATAAGCGAACCACAAACCCTATATATAGGTGTCTGTTTGAGCGAACTTAGTAGTGATTGCTGATTTCCATGCCGAAGCTCTGCCGGTGTGACGTCTGAACTGTAAAAGCTGTCAAATCAATAAAACAAGAGATTAAAGTGAAGAACAAGCTATTTTACCTACGTTTCTTGTAATTCCGCACATGAAACATAGGAGATTACCTCTGAACGACTCGTTCAGGTCAGTCAACGATTTGAGAAAGCAGTCAATATAAAGCTAAAAACCGACACAACTGACGTTTTACCAGATAACATTAATGTCACGTTAACCTCGTCCGATACTGATCATGAGTCTGAGTTAATCAAAAAGGTGGTCGATCAGGTGTTGGATACTGATGAGGAGTCTGGGTCAAAATCTAAGTCTGGAAAGTCAAATTCGTCAGTCAACAGGGAAAATTTGTCGGTCAAACGGTCTTACAGTAAAGAATTTTTGTTATCAAAAGCAGATTTGAATGATGAAGCATTCGAAGTTGTTAATACTTTCAATGGTTCTAACAAATTATATTACAACAAAGAGTTTCCAATAATGAGTATTAAAACGGAATTGGTTAACAAAACTTTCAAATTAATAGAAGTTAATATTCCGGAATTAAGTTCTGGAAAAGTTTTGAAAAACCTAAAAATACACTTCAAGAGTTTCAACAATGTCTTAACAAGAAAAAGGGTTACGATTCTGGTTCTGGTTTTCAAAAAGAACCTAACAAAATCGTAGCTACAAAAAGAAAGGTATTAGGCTTTGTTCCACCAGAAAACCATAAAATGATAAAAATTCTAAAACAAAAACAAATTTGTGTCAGTGGAAGTGCAGAAGAGGAACAGAAGAAACCGTTCTGGAGACAGTCAAACCAGGAGTTTCTTGCTGAGAAGAAGAAAAATGGAGCTTGAAGTGTGTTATCAAAGAGAAACTCGTACCTGTTATCGATGCAATGAAGTTGGTCATATTGCATGGAATTGTCAAAATAACGCCAGAACAAAACAGGGAGTTTTTCAGAAATTGAAAGAAAAAATTGTTGATGTTGAACCACCAACCAATAGACTTAAAATTTTTGAAAATTCAACTTATGAGGTTGGTGAGTGTTCGAAAAAGAATTTTTATAAAAGGAAAGAGAATGACAACAAGTGTGGGTTGCTAAAAGGTTGATGTGAATGTCAGCGATGAATCTGGTTCCACAAAGCCAGAAGAGCCACATGTTGAGGAGAAAATTTCAGTGAATGATGAAGAGTTTCCATCACTGAAGTTTGAGGAAGTTAAAAAGAAAGTTGGAAAAACTGAGCTTTCAAATCAGTTTTACAATGAGAAAAAAAGATTTTGATGTCGAGAAAACATTCAACGGGAATGTTAAAAAGATTTTTGGGAAAATGTTAAGTGGGAAAGCGAAGGGGGTTAAAGACTTTTACGCAACTAAAAAGGCAACATACAACCCCACTGCGCAAGAGTTGAAATCCATCAAGTCTGAAAAGACTTAGATGGAAGTTTGCTTCCCATAAAGTCTTAGGACTATGCCGGAGATCCCAAGTATATATCGTGGATCAGGAATCGGCATCATTCTAGTGTTTGAAAAGTTTGTTTGAAAGATTTTGAATAGTGTTTGAATTTTACAGGTGAAAGGACTACGCCGGAGCTTCCAGGTTGGCAATTGAGAAGCAGGAATCGGCATCTTTCTGAATATTTGACAAGTGGTAAAGAGGTTTCTGTAGATGTTTCATTCCTACAGTAAAACCTACAAGTTGGATTTTTGATCTACAAGTGGTATTTGTGGTTATACCTTGAAGAATTTACATTTACAATTGGTACAGTGATTCTGAACTGCAAATGATTAATCAGGGACATTAAGTTGTACTTGATTTATTATTCTATGAGATTGATAAACAAGATGATGAACCATATCCCATGCTTCATAAGTGGTAAACTTAAAAATGGTAAACACAAACTCATTTTCCGGAAAAATAATTTCGATTAAAACAAACTTAAGTGTTTTGAGATCTAAATGAGAAAATGGTTTGTTGAAAGGGGGAGTTCAGATTGTTTTATGCCTAGTGAATGGCGATTTGATGTGATTCGATGTCAGTTGTCAAGTTTCTGTACAGTTTGTTTTACTTTCATGTTTCTAGTGGGTCAAGAGTCTAGAAGTTTTCAAATTTTCTTTGAAATGTGTTTGCATTTTAGGGGGAGTAGGGAAATTTCAGAAAATCCAAAAATATTTTGAAAATTTGAAAAAGCCAAAAACATGATAAAATTCAAAAATGAGTTTCGTTGTGAAAAGAGGAAATGATAGTACATCAGTAGGCTGTCACAACATGCCTAAAGAAATGTAAAGATAAAATGTGATAAACAATCTCACTAAGGATGTGCCAGTAGGTTTTTACACATTTAGTAAATTGTGACGAGATATAAATCTAAAAGTTCAAACTGGCTTGTTCTGTGGGTATAACCACAAACTTGGATATATAGGTAACCCCTGAAATCTTGTTTGAAAGGTCCATTATTCTGAGATACTAGGTCTTTATGCTCAGTGATATTCTGACCTAGTCCCCGGATAATGCTTTCCGCAAACGCTTTGAAACATAAGCGTCGCCCTCAGCAAGCTGATGCAACAATAAAATTGATAGTCGTTGCTGTTGAAATTAAAAAGATCCTCTAAAGGGGACACACCAAAAGTCGAGCCGTCATCTCTCTGCCTGAACGGAAGTTCTTACCTGAGCTCTCACGGTTTCGCATCTAACCCCTATACAGATATCAGCTGTGGTATATTCACCTGTAAGACTGGAATATTGGGATCTGGATACGGGAGTATATTCAAGTGTTCGGACACACGGATAAGTTTAAGTTCTTAAAACATTAATATCGTATCTCGGATCAGTTGAACTTTGTTGAAAATTTCAGTGGACCGATATACTGACAATCTAGGTGAATTGTTTTGAACTAAAATGTAATCAAGCTTAACGGTGTTAGTGACATGTCTCATAAACTGATATGATCCTCTTACACGAACTCACAAAAATATTGTCTGTAAATATTTTCTTTACTGCATTTCATGTTTCTTTATTTCAAAATCCAAAAAGATTTTCAGTGTGTTTTAGCATAAATTTTTGAAAAAGTCAAAAAGATTTTCGACGACACCTGATATTGGAAAGCTGATTTTAAAAATTCCGAGTGCTAAACATGATGAGTAATATTTGAGGGGGAGTGTTTGTGTGAAATTAAATGTTTTCATAATCTAACCTTTCAAGTGGTTCGTCAAAATCTGTATTGTTTTGAAGGAGAGTCTGAATTGGTGCAAGGTTATATGTTTGAAATATATATGTGAAAGAAATTTATCTTGAGGTAGAGTTTTTCAGGATAAGATGAGAAGCTGTTAGATGGACAGCCAGACAACGATCCTGAAGATGTTACTGAAGAACAAAGGAATGCCAGTAAATCGAGAGGGGGAGTCTGAAGATAGAGAGAAAGACAAGTCCAGAGACTGATCAAGACTGAAGATGTGAAGACACAGCATTGGTGTGATTCGATAGTCGACTCCATCAACATCTGAGGGGGAGTCTGTTGGTGCACTACATCTATTGATTTCGTCTTAGATCGAGTCATACATTGCATTGTATAGATTAGGGCACGAAATACGAGAAAATGCGAGTGTATATGATATTTGTGACCTAGGTTCGCTCAGAGGGTCATAGGTTAGGAGATTCACTTATGTGAACACATGAGGTCCGCTCATGTGTACACATGTCACATAAGCAAACCACAAACCCTATATATAGGTGTCTGTTTGAGCGACCTTAGTAGTGATGCTGATTTCCACGCCGAAGCTCTGCCGGTGTGACGTCTGAACTGTAAAAGCTGTCAAATCAAGAAAACAAGAGATTAAAGTGAAGAATGAGCTATTTTACCTACGTTTCTTGTAATTCCGCACCTGAAACATAGGAGATTACCTCTGAACGACTCGTTCGGGTCAGTCAACGATCCTACACATGATAGAGTAGATAACTATCCAAGCATGGGTTAAAGGCATTGTGCTGAAAATTAAACCAGAAATCATGCATTGCAAGTTGTCAGTTCAAATCATGAAAGGTTATTTTTTTTTGCTTCTGACAAAGGCTTACGGACCGCAAGGGTCCTGCCTTACGGTCCATAAGGTGCGAAAGGGTAAAACGTTTTCTCTGTCAAAGGCTTACGGACCGCAAAGGCCCTGCCTTACGGTCCGTAAGGAACGCCCAGCGACAGAAAGTTGCCTGTTGGCTGTTATAACAGTTTAACCGACTTAGTAAGATATTTTCAGAGACATGGGCGACCCCTAACCTTACTAGACACTAGGAAACACTTGTAAATGATCTGGATCACCCCATAGACTTAGTTGTCACCATCTTGGAGGGTTTAGAACACTATAAAAGGCCAATGAGTTGCAACCAAGTTCTTCACACCTTCATTCTGCTTTCTGATCATTTCTGAGGCTCAAGCATTCTCTCTAAGCTTCACAAGTCGTGCATAGGACCCTTGTAAGTATGTTTAACCCTTTGTGGTTTAGTTTTTGCTTAGTTATAGCTTAAAAGTCAATCTGTCGTAATTGACAATTGACTTAACGGTTAATCACAAATGGTCCAGTGATTGATCGAAACAAAGGTAGTTATATGTTGGTAATCATGTGGGCTTTAAACCCTCAAAAGGGCACCCTCTGATTCCCACTCTAAACTAGTCCGAATGTCGAGTCAAACTTGCTTAGAAAAAAAGTCAACAGAATGTTAACTTTCAATTTTTATGCATAATCAGTAATGTAGATGGCGTGTAACCTATTTTAACACTCATACAACATGATAATAAGTATTATAAATGGTGTAAACTTGTTTGATCCGACCATTTTCTGTTTTGACCCGGTTCAGAACCGAAAGTCACAAAACTTTGACTTTTGCTTTGACTTCAGCTCTGACCCGTTATGGTATGATTTAGATATGCCTTAGGACTCTCTCAGGACCAGGTTACATGATGGTATAACCCTCTGTGACCGGTTCGTTGTTTGTCCGAGTCTTTCGCACATTTCCGTTAAAAGCTTAAAAGTTGACCATAACGCCCTTTTTACTTTAAAACGAGAATTTTGGATATGTGAAAGGACAATAACCTTAGTTACTGATTTCTAAGCGTGTCCCTATAATTTCACGTCAATCTGAGGTCTAGAATAGGAGTTATGCTAAATAGCGCAATTACGGAAACTTTAGTAATTAAAAGGCGCATTTAGCATAAAGCCTATCTAAACCCAAATTTCAACACCAAACCTTTTACACACTGATGTAAAGTAATATTTTGAGATTTTTAAAGATTTTTAATTATTTTTTAACCTGCTCATAACCTGCGGTTATGGCATCGATTCGGTAATTACCGAATATACCCTTTTCGGACATAACTTGAGTTCTACATGGTATTTTGACCCGATTCCAGTTGCTACTGATTTCAAATAATAAATAGAGTATTTTGTACTAATAAACTATTCAGAAAACTCAAATTTCCTGTAGAACTCGGAAACCTCTTTTATAATCTTTAAAATGACAGAAATACCCCTACGGGGTGTATATTGGATTTAAACTCGTTATGGGCATTATGAAAGGTATCCTACCGATACCACAACCTCTTTAAAGCATATTGACTTAGGAAACCTGTGTAGGACTCTTACGGTTACCCGTTACGCCTTTTCCGCGCACGGTTCGGTTTATGTAACTAGTTACATAAACTAGCCGAAACGGGTCAAACCTTATCGTTTATACTTCAAAATCCAGAATGTGATTATATACTCACATAAAAAAAGTCTTCAAACTTGTTGGGTCCAAATCACATTCCATTCCCGGTGTTCGCCTTTCACGCGATTAAACCTTAATTATCCTTTGAAACTGACCGGTCTAAGCTAAGGCTAAATTAAAGAACCGTTAGGATTCTAATAGGTTGTTATAAACCTTTGTTCCAGAATAGGAGAACAGTAAAAGATACTTGCATTTGTTTATTGAGGTCATTACTTGCTCAAGTAAATACTTTTAACTTATTTTCCGTTATACGGGCTTGGGTTACGGTATATAAAAATACCGCTTGGTTGGGCAATGGACGGACCCCAACTCATTAGTAGTTGGGTATTATCAATGTGACCAGTTTAAAAATTCATTTTGTTGGCTTTACGCCTTTGGGAGCTTAATGACCATGTCCCGGATATCCTTGGCAGCATTTTATGAAATGGCCACGACCTTGACACGCGGGTGTAGGCGTACACCCGCCAATGTATCCATAATTATAAAGGTATAACCGTTGGCTTTCCCGCCACGGTTTTATGCTATGTGGTGTGTCAATTAACCTTAAACCCGGCACGACCCGGGCGACGGAACGCATAGTGAACATGTAATTCTTTTACAAAATTTAATTGATAAATTATCCCAAGTTATAAAGAGTTTGTGCCTTGTGCATTCAAATCAATTTTTTTTATTAAACATTTTACAAAAGTGTCGGTTGAATGTATTTACCAGTGTAAACTGACGTATTTTCCCCAAAAAGATTAAATGCAGGTTCTACACGTAATAGGCTGGCCATTCCTTAGCATCGTTAGAGTCTCGCAAGCTTGGGATGCCGTTATCTGTTGAACAATATTTTTCCATTTTATTTTAATCCCCTGTGGATTCATTTCAACTACTTGTGATACTTGGATATTACATTTGATGGTTGAAATATAATCTATCTTTATGCTTCCGCTGTGCATTTAAATATTGTGTTGTTTGACAATATTGTTGCCAACTTCGTAACAGTAATCCCCCACCGGGCCCACCGGTGAAACACGTGGAAATCGGGGTGTGACATGGGCCATTTCTCACGAAATGGCAATGGCCATTTTCGTGTGAAGCATTTGGTGCGGAATGAGATGTCTATAAATATATAGGTGCCTTGATGACTTTATTTGTAACGATTCGATTCCGGTAGCGAAGCTCTGCCGAAGTGTCTCCAACATTGTAAAACCATCTGATATCAATACAGAGACAGTTTAAAGTGATGCATTAAGCATATCAGCTGAAATAACTCCGATACGCCTGTTTCCACCTTTCGTATTGAACGAGATCTCTTCTGAACGACTTGTTTGGTCGAGCGATCGATCCATATAAGTGGTATCAGAGCTCAGGAGGAAGACTTCTTACCATTTCAGCTGAAAATTCTGTTTTCTACACCTTCTTGTTCAGAATTAACAAGTTTTCACAGATAAAATGGCTTGAATTTCACATATAACGTGCGAAACAGTGTTTTAACAAATCCTTGAAAGAATCAGACCTTAATTCATAGTAAAACTTGATCAATTTGTTGAAAAACTGTCCGAAAGTGTGACGTTTTTTTTTCAGCACCATTTCGCACGAATTGATATCATTTCGTTTGAGTTTGCTGTCATTTCGCACGAAATCGACATTTCATTTCACACGGATTGAGTTTTCATTTCGCACCAATTGTCATTTCGTGTGAACAAGGATCATTTCGCTTAAAATTGGTATTTCGTTTGAAAATAATTTCATTTCTTACGAATTGGGAATTCGAGATTCATTTCGCACGAAAAGGTCCATTTCGCACCAGTAAGGTTCCTTTCGCACAAGATCGTTCATTTCGCTTGAATAGGTTCATTTCGTTTGAAAGTGTTTGGTTTGTGAATTTGTGATAATCAAATCATGGAGAACGAGTTCTACAACGCCTTTGCTACCCCGATGACTATTACTCAGTATGATGCTAGAAAATGAAACGAGCACTACTCAAAAAGTGCCTAAGCTTATGAGTATTGAAGAGTATAGTGGATGGGCTGAACGTTTTGAAAACTGGGTTCAAGCTTATTACCTTGATGCATAGGATTATACTGAATTTCGAAGTATTAGACCAGTTAAGGACAATGGACAGAAAGTTGAAATTAAAGATTTAAGAGTTGAAGAGAAACAAAAATACAAAAATGAAAAGTTGATGGTTAGTCTCTTGCAGCAAGCTATTAAGGATGAAATCTTGATTTTACTACAACACAATGGAAGTGCACAATCAATATGGAAAGAATTACATTCAAAGTTTGTTGGTAGTAAAGAGATGATCAAGAACAAAAAGTCACTTATGAAGAAAGAATTTGATCTATTCCGTCGATTAAGAAATGAAAACACTAAGCAGATTATAGAAAGATACTACAATTTGGTGAAGAATATGAAAAGATTGAGCATCAACAAAGATAAAGATGAATTGATTGACAAGTTGGCCGATGCGTTGCCACATGATGTTTGCGGCACATATCTTATGATGTTGAGAAACAACATCTGATTTTGACAATCTATCACTGAGCGATTTTATCGAACAACCTGAAGCTCAAGAGATGGAACAAAGAAAGATAGCGAGAATGAAGAATTATGATGGAGAACAAGACATTGGTTTGTATTACAAAGGTGGTGTTAGTGATAAGACCCACATTGCACCAAAAATTGAAACAACTTTCAATGCAAAAAGTACTTCTGAAAGTTCATCTCAAGGATCAAGAAGCAAAATGGGATTTTCTTCATATCCATCACTTGTCTCAAATTTTTCAGCAACAAAGAGTGGCAAAGTTCTTCATTGCAACATTGCTTTAAATCTTGAGAATGATCAAAATTATTCTGAAGAAGTAGCCAAAAGTCATATGTCGTTGTCGGTGACTTTGATAGAGTGTTATGGGAGTTTAGTTGTAGGAAAGATTGGAAATCCGATGTTGACAAAAGAGGATTACGATCAGGTTGATGCTGAGGAGATGGAGTTGATGGATATAAAGTGGTGTTTGGCTAGCATGTTAAGAAGAGCTGAGAAGTCTAAACAAATCACATGAAGAGATGATTTTCGCGATGCAGATGTTTCTACTTTAGGATTTGATAAATCTAAAGTTACTTGTTTTCGTTGCAGGGAAAAAGGGCATTTTAAGCGAGAGTGCACTCTGTGAAGCAAGTGGAGCTCAAAATCCATTCAGCAAGAATGACTACTATCGAAAAGCGATTTATCATCAAGTTGCTCAAAAACCGTATCAACAACAAGAATAACAAACTGCACATGCTAAGAAGGCGATCTAAGAGTCATCAAAGAGAGCTTGTTTTGGTATAATAGATTAAGATGATGAAAGATTACTAGAAGGTTTTAGCTGGGACAACTATTGTCCAGATAAAGAATTTTTGGCTAAAGCTTTTGTTGCTCAAGTTGTTGAAGATGATGAAGATGATTATTGGGCAGAAAGTATGAAAAAGCATTTAAAGTATCTAGCCGAGAGAGATGTTGAGAGAGATGCTGAAAATGCTCGAATAGCAAAGGAAAAGGAGGCTAAACAACAAGATGATAGTGATGATGATTATTATGCAGAAAAAATGAGAGAACATTAAAAATTTCTAGCTGAAAGAGATGCAGAAAGAAGGAAAGGTAAAAATGATGAAGAAGAAGTCCGAGTGATAAAAGTCATAGAATTTCCAGCTTTCGAGATTAATAAGGAAGCTATTGCAGAAAATGTGTCTGTGAATTGTGAAAACTGTGAGAGTATGAAGAAGCAAAACAATGAGTTGATTCACAACATGAACAGGTTAAAAGAATCGTATGATGTCTTGAACAAAGCAATGAATCAATACAACGAGTCAAGCAGTGAACAAGCAACTACTTTGAAGACACTACAAGGAGCTTTCATGTCAAAGCAGTCAGGCATAAATCATTACATTGAGAAATGTGCTGAACTTGAGAAAAAATTGGAAATCTAAAGAATAGAAAGTGAAAGATTTGACAAATTATTGAGAAGTTACTCATGTGCTTCTTATGTGATTGACAGGATATATCCAACAGTTGAAGGAATGAAGGTGTTTGAAGAAAAGCCATCTGAAGTGAAGAATTCTGAAACAAAAGAGGATACTGAAGTGAAGAATTCTGGTAAGAAATAAAGTGTCAGTTATAACAAGTGTCCACCCCCGCTTGAAAATGGATATTCTCCAAGAAATCCAAATTCAGAAAGAGTCAAAAAGGCAACCAACTTACAATGGGAGTCTGAGTCTTCAGATAACTTGCCAGACAACATCGATGTCACTTTCACATCATCTGACAATGATCATGAGTCCGAGTTAATAAAGAAAGTGGTCGATCAGGTGTTGGATAAAGATGAAACATAGGAGTCAAAGTCAGAGTCAACGTCTGACACGTCAAGTTCAAGAGTCAAACAGGGCAAACGGGTTTACAATAAAGAATTTATGTTATCAAAATCTAATATGAATGATGAAACATTCAAAGTAGCATATAGTTTGAATGATTCAGACAAATTATATTTTGATGAGGAATTTCCAATAAGAGGTGTCAAAACTGAAAACTGAAATGATTAAAAAGGTTTTCAAACTAACAGAAATTAATATTTCTGAAATAAAAGATGTAAATCTTTCTGAAAAACCTAAAAAATACACCTCAAGAGTTCAACAAAGGTTAAACAAGAAAAAAGGTTACAGTTCTGGTTCTGGTTATCGAAAGAAACCAAACCATAATGGTAATTTCAAAAAGAAAGGATTGGGTTTTGTTCCACCAGAAAATTATAAAAATGAGAAAACTTATGAACCAAAAACTGTATTTGTTTCAGGAACAAGCTCAGAAGAAAAAGAGAAAAGCTCATTCTGGAAGCAATCTAACATAGAATTTCTTGCGAAAAAACAAGAAGAAATGAAAAATGGAACTGTTCAGAAGAGAGAGACAAGAACCTGTTTTCAATGTAAAATAGTTGGTCATATTTCCAGGAATTGTCCAAAGGCAATTCAATCAAAACAGGGAGTGTCTCTTAAACTGAAAGAAAAAATGGTTGAGAATGAACCACCAACCAAACCTTTTATAATTTTCAAAAACTCGAAATTTGAGGTTGGTGAATGTTCAAAAAGATTTTATAAAAGAAAAGTGAATCTTGACAACCAAAAGTGGGTTGTTAAGAAATTTGATGATAGTACTAGCAATGATTCTGATTCGTCAAAATCAGAGGAGCTACTATTTTCGAGCGATGAATTTGACTCGTCAAATTCAAAAGAGCCACAAGTTGAGTTGAAAGATGACAAGTCAGTTCCTCCAATGGATGATGCAAATTTTCCACCTTTGAGGGCTGAAAATTTTAAACAAGAAGTTGGCAAAGTTGAGATTTCAAATCAATTCTTTTCTGAAAAAAAAGAATTTGATGTTGAAAAAGCCTTTAACCCTAAAGTGAAGCATATTTTTAGAAAAATGGTTGACGGGAAGGTGAAAGGGGTAAAGGAATTTTATGAAAGGAAAATGAAGAAACCTGATGAAGATGGGTCATCCCAGGTTAGTAACTGGGATAGTACCTATCATGACTGAAAAATCAGGACTTGCCGGAGCTCCCAAGTTGGTAATCGTGGAGCAGGAATCGGCATCATTCTTGAATATATTTGTTTGAAAACTTCACGAGTGGTAAAACGTACAATTGTTATATCACAATTTACAAGTGGTTGAAAAAGAGAATGTCTCTTACAAGTGGTTAATCAAGGTCATTAAGTTGAACTTGGTTTCACTTTCATTCAAGAAATTGTAAAACAAAGTGATGAGTTTATCCCCAAACCTACAAATGGTAAAATTCAACAAAACTTATTTTCTGGAAAAACCATTTTGATTAAAACAAACTTAAGTGTTTTGAAATCATAATGGGAAAATAGTTTGTTGTAAGGGGGAGTTCTGATTGTTTATACCAAGAGAATGGAGATTTAAGCTTGAAACATTAGTTTGTCAAATTTTCGTTTAATGATTTTGAATTTTAGGGGGAGTAAGAATTTCAGAAAATCTAAAAACATTAGAAAATTTGAAAAAGCCAAAAACATGATAAAATCTCAAAATCCAAAAACATTGAAAAACTAAAATGAGTTTTGTTGTGAAAAAAGAAAATGATAGTACATATGTGGATTATCACAACACGCAAAAGATTTGGAAAGTTAAAAGTGATAAACGATCTCAATGCAGATATGTCAGTAGGTTTTTACACATTCAGTAGATTGTTTTCGAGATATAAACATAAAAATTGAACTTACTTATATCGTGGGAAACATCTCTTGGATATATAAATCTTGTTTGAAAGACTTTCTATTTCTGACATACTAGGTCTTTGTGCGTGATGATATCTGGGGTATTATACCTGGACTTCTGATTTTGCGGAAGCAATAGCCTAGTCCTCATATAATGCTCTGCACTGCTTTATTCTTAAAGCCCACCCTCAGCATAAAAAATGATGAAACATTGCAAAATGCTAATCATGTGCTGTTGAAGAAAAGATCCCCAAACGGGACACACCGAAAGACGAGCCATCCTCTCTTTGTCTGAACGAAAGTTCTAACCTGAGCTCTCATGGTTTCGCATTTACCCGTTTACAGATATCATTAGTGTACACTCACCTGTAAGACTGAATATAGAAGTCTGGATACGGGAGTATATTCTGAGGTAGGACATGCGAATAAGTTTTGATCATTAAAACATTAATTCTCGTATCTCGAAGCAGTTGAAGGTTGTGTGAAAATTTAAGTGGATCAGTATACTGACAATCTAAGTGAATTGTTTAGAACTTAAAATGTCTAAAGTTTAATGGTGTTAGTGATTTGTCTCATAAACTGATATGATTCTCTTACACAAACTCACAAAAATATTATATGTAAATATTTCTTTACTATTTTATATTAAAAGCAAAAATTCCAAAATATTTTATTTCATTTTATTTTCCACAACTGGTGTTGAAAAGTTGATTTTCAAAATCCCGAGTGCTAAACATGATGAACAATGGGTTGGGAAAGTTTGATAAATGACATTTCCTTCAAATGATCATCAGAAATTATATATAGAAATTATATATGTTAAATCATTCTGATTGATACTTGCATGTGTGTTCTATAAATTTGTTAAATTTTAAATTTGTGAAATTTATGGTGAGGTAGCGTTTGTGCAGGTTAGCCAGATTCCTGATTTTAAGTATTATAGAGAGCAAGGCTACGATTCTGAACCTGTGAAAGCCAGGATGCGATCCTAGCACAATTTAAGGGGGAGTCTGTAGAAAAAGGAATCAAGAGACCTGATCAAGATAATTAGAAGGCTCAAGAGCAAGGTTGTGATTCTGATTCTGTAAAGATTAGATCAACATCCAAGAGGAAGATTAGTTGTTGATGCTGATAAAGAGTAGAGAGAAGATTGAGGATTTTTACAATGTCAGATACTTTACTTTGGAGAGAGTGAGAAGACTGATAAAGACCGAAGGATTTGAAGACCCGACACTCAAGACTTCGTTAACATCCAAGGGGGAGTCTGTTGGTGCATATCTCTGTCGACTTCATCTTGTATCGAGTCTCGTATTAGATTAGATAGATCAGGGCATAAAGTACGAGAAAAATGGAAAACTTGTTTAATGGGCCACTTCGCACGAAATGGACAAGAGTCTATTTCGCACGAAATGAACATGCCATTTCGCACGAAACGGAAATGGCCAATTCGTGTGAAGCATTTCGTGCGGAATGAGATGTCTATATATAGGTGCCTTGATGACTTCATTTGTAACGATTCGATTCCGGTAGCGAAGCTCTGCCGAAGTGTCTCCATCATTGTAAAAGAATCTGATATCAATACAGAGTCAGTTTAAAGTGATTCATTGTGCATATCAGCTGAAATAACTTCGATACGACTGTTTCCGCCTTTCGTATTAAACGAGATCTCTTTTGAACGACTCGTTTGGTCGAGCGATCGATCCTTGTAGACATCAACAGGTTCTTCGTGTGTCATGTTGCAGCAATCTTATCATGTAGGTTCTTCGTGAACTGGCTGATACTTGTAGACATACAGAATATAGGCAAAACAGAGCAACTAGAACACCAAACATCAAACAGTTTGCTCAATTGCAATCTGTTTTCCATCACATATGAAGTCACTTTTATTAGGAAACTTCAAGGAGGATATCAGGCTTCAGACTTAACTCCATAGACAAGCCGAACCGATATGAGTTGCATCCAAAAAGTGTATCAACATATATCTATATACTTATATTTATCTTCTTTTTTTAACGAAGACTTTCTTCTATTAGGCTACCACGCTCCGTAAATTGGAGAGCCCCAATGCCCACTTCGGCCAGACTATATTGTCTTAATCGGGCCCAGGCTGACTTAAGAGTTTGGCTTGGGGTTCCTCCGGAAACCATACCGTTTGCTGCCACTTGACAAGCGTTGTGCCACCACAAGATCAGTACTCTCTACTCTCTGGCGTAACACACGGTGGGACAAAAACCCGAGTGAGCTCAGGATAGATATGATATATATGGCACCTCTGGGCTAGGCTCTACCCATCATTGCCTAATCCACCAACGTGACATAAGTGGCGATTGAACTTGGATCTCCATTGGAGAATCCAAGCCTCTCTACAACTAGGCCACAAGTGGTGGATTCTAAATTTATCTTCTAATATATATACTCTTTATCTTTATCCTTATTTTATCTTATTCTTATGTCTTATTTATTTAATATTTTTTTTCTTAATTATTTCTTTTATTTTTTGCTTATTAATAATAACTATTTAAAATTTTATTAATCTAACCACGTGTGACGTACACGTTTCTAACCTTTTAATAAATATATTAAAAGACAAAGTAAAATGTCAATTTATTTAAATAGTACATCAAAGTTCATTTTCCCAATAACTTGATCACTGTGTGTGTTAACTAATTATATTATAATTATTCAAGGCGTGTAATACACTTGTTTATTCAACTCGTACAGTACACCGGTTTTTAAAGAAGTAACTTTTTTATAACTTAGTATATAAAAATATATTTAATCAACCTGTACCTGTAGAGGTTCTTACCTTGTTTACTTATAAAATTAAAATCGGAAGAAGAGATTTGATGCTCACATGTGACATAATCTTTTATTAGATAAGGATATGTAATTAGTTTTTTTATAATTTAATTATATTATAATTATTCAAGGTGTGTAATACACTTGTTTATTCAAATGGTACAATACACAAGTTTTTAAAGAAGTAACTTTTTTATTACTTAGTACATATAAATATATTTAATCAACCTGTAGAGGTTCTTACCTAGTTTACTTATAAAATTAAAATCGGAAGAAGAGATTTGATGCTGACATGTGACATTAGTTGAAATCCTTATTAGATAAGGATATGTAATTAGGTTTTTTTTATATTTTATATAGTGGTAGAATATACAATGTAATATAATGTAATATGATACAAGGTGATTAGTAATGTAATATGATTCAATACATAGTGGAGTTTTCTACCAAAGTGGTGTTAGTGGAAAAAATATTTACCAAAATAGTGTTGTTTCAAAAGTATTTACTAAAATTGTGTTTTATCTTAATTTATTAATTTCTCACTCCTATTCTAATTAGATTACCTCATTTTAAAAAAAACAATGACTTAATTCTTCTAAAACTTAAAACAAAAAAGTGTTTTTCTTAATATAAAAAAATATATTAACTGTCACATATGTAAATAAATATGTAAATCTGTTTTCCTTTTAATTAATAAAAAAATGTTCGTGATCACCTCACATATGTAAATAAGTATGCAATTATTTGTTTTTTTTACTAGAAAGGCGGGGAGAATAATATTTTATTATCCATTATATATTTGTCCAATACAAAAAAAACGAGGAACGATAAATAAGAAAAATAAATTATATGTGTATACAAATATAAACTAAATAGAAACATAAATGAATTTTTAATATCAAAAATCATATAATGCGATTTTTAGATAAAAATACAATTGAATTTTTATTTTTGAATAATGGGGTCGGTTCGAAATTCATAGGTTGAATTCGATTCAAAGCAAAATTCAAAATGCGGTGCGGATTATCAGTCGCTATTGTTTTCTTTATAACTAGCAAACTGTATTTTTTTCTAATTAATTAAACTTATTTCACACGATTCTTTTAGTTTTTACTTTACTTGATTGATTGATATCTGAATTCAAATCCGTTGTTTGAATTTGAATAAATTTATTCAAGTATGTTTGATATGCGTATTTCGATTAAAGATTCCATGAACAATAAAATTTAAAAGAACAATATGAAATAAATTTACAACATGAAATAAAATAAGAATATAACAAGTTGATTGAGAAAAAAAAGGTTTATAGCAAGTTTGAATAAAAAAATATAATCGACCTAAATAATTTCTATCTTTTCCTATTTAAAATACATGTGAATATTTATTTAGTTTATATAGATAATACATATAAATTACTTATTGAATTACTATTGTTTGTTGTTTTCTTTACATGTGGACGAAGAAATTGTAACACAGATAAAAAAAACTAATTAATCTCTTTTAGTTCAAAAAAAAAAAAAAATCAAATGTGAACTCTCAATGTTAAGAAAGTATTTAAAGTTAAAAGTTCAATTTTTTAATAAAAAAGTGGTAAAGTATATAATGTAGTTAATAAAGTGAAGCTAACCAATGAAATTAGGAGTGAGAAACTATTAAAAAAAGATAAAACACTATTTTGGTAAATACTTTTGAAACAACACTATTATGGTAAATATTTTTTCTATCAACACCACTTTGGAAAAAAAAAACTCTACATAGTGCAATATGATATAATTCTCTTTCCTCTAATAAATCTAGTTGTTTATGTCTACAGTAGTATATTTAATAACAATAGTATATTGAATATCATCCTTTTTTTATCCAGTTTTTCTTATATAGGTTAACAAACACATGTACAAGAGTAAGGTTGGGGTCACGCCACTTCTACAAAGCCTATGTAATGTGTTTACTCTCTCTCCATTTTCCATATAGTTTGTAATGGACTCACTAGACATATTAATTGTTTAACACTTACCTAATATCGCTATATATTTAAAAACATTTTTCAACAAAATAAATATCTTAACTATTAATAGAAAAAATACAATTACATATAATTAAGCGCAAATTGCTCATTTCTTATGTTGAAGTTAATACTTTGCCTTAACCATTTTCACATGCGTTGCCATAGTTATAAAATATGAGATCTTACACTTTTAAAGTATTTCTTTTTTACTTGGACATTTCTTTGAAGTTTGAACACTTTCTATGCTAAAGTAGCTGTATGTTTTTATATGGTGAAACATTTACAAGGACGACTGAATAGTCGTAGACACCCGTGTTTTCTCCATCCGACAGTGGAGATGTGAGTACCAGCCTGTTTACTAGGATGGTCTATCCCTTTGAACGGCTTCTTTTGCCACTAGGGTTTGAGAACTTGAATCTGCCATAACTGTTGTAGAGAAATCAATTAGTAAAATACAAGAAATCACAAAAATGATGTACCATCTGGATCAATGAACTATAATCCACCAGGAGTTACTTCAGTTACTTCAGGTGAATTCAGGGCTTTGCCTTTTTTCCTAGAAGCCCCTATATGCCACAATCTCGGACAGCATAGATCACAAATTCAAGTACAAATAACTACAGTGTATTCTGCAACACCTCCTTCCAACAATGATATATCTGATGGTAAAACAACCATTGGTACCATGTCGAAAGAGAAATACTTGCTTCAGTTTAGAAAACACTACACTCATATTGAAAGCGAAAAATGTTAGAAAGATTAAAAAGTGACATCTTGAGACAATATTGCAGAAGATGTTATGGCGTCAGCATTTTCGAGTTATGATTCTTCAATTACATGTCCTAAATTGTCTACCTGGAACATTGATGCGGGAATATCAAGTGTCGACTCAATTATGTAATGAAATAAATCCACATTTAGTGTTCATTAAGTTTTGTTTTAATTTATGTCCATTGAGTTGATCATAAAATTCTATATAAGTTTTCACGCGCTACATCAGTTGGTATCAGAGCTAAATTCCATGCTCAAAATGGCTTGTGAGAGGGATTATCGCTTGTACCACACTCTACCATGTTTTGATGAATACGAGGATGAGCAATGGTATTCTTGGGCATGCGACGATGATTCGGGTGGTACCAGTAGTGTGCTCACCATTAGACATGACCACAAAAAAGAGTTGATGATCAAGGGAGCCGGTGATGACGAATCAAGTTTCAAAAGTCATAGCGTTAAGGGTGATGGTCCTACTATGGTAACGGGTGGTCCAGTGGCTACATTTGGAACTCAACCTGTTAGCATGGGAGGCTTGCAAAAAAATTTCATGAGCAAAGCAATGAAGTCGAAGGCATTAAGAAACACAATAGATTTTGGTGCTTCTCAAATTTACTTTTGTATAATTTTAAAAGGTAATTTTCCATCAAATTGTTTTGAGGAAATTATTTTGGATGATGAAAACCATGGTATACAAAATTCTCATGCTGTAAAAATCTGGTACGAGGTTCTATTTGAAAATTTGGTTGATGGCCAGATTGTGGAGGTTGGAGAAGCTATGTCATCAAAAGATGCCCCTCATATTGATCAAAATGAAGAAAAAGTTGTTAAACTTGATGGGTATTTTGTAAAAAAATACAATGAGGTCCATGGTTTACGACTATATGGTTATTTAGTTGGAACTATATTAATTGAGAGGGTCAAGACAATAGTGAACAAGAAATGGTCCTATGCTCCGTTCGACCCAGGTGGTACAGGTTCAGAGTCAAATGAGATAACCCGTGAAGTAGAACTACTTGGGCGGGCCTTGATAATAATCGAAAAGAATCAGATTGATGTTCCTTTCGATCCAGGTGGCTTTAGCCTGGGACAAAACTCGAGGTCGAGTTTTTCCAAAGGTGGGGAGAATGATGCGGGAATATCAAGTGTCGACTCAATTATGTAATGAAATAAATCCACATTTAGTGTTCATTAAGTTTTGTTTTAATTTATGTCCATTGAATTGATCCTAAAAACTCTATATAAGTTCTCATGTAGTTTGTATTGGGGGATAGTTTTGAGTTTTATGAAAAGTCATTTTTTCCTCCCAATTCACTTGTGAGTGTCTTGAGTGTGAACCCCCAATTTTCGGTATTCCACAAGAATCAACGAATTTTGGAAGAATTGTTCCTGGTATTCTGTGTGAATCAACAGGTCCGATTTCGTATCCCACTTCCTAGTCTACATCAAACATAAAGACAACAAATACATCATGAAAAACATTTGTTGCAACTGAACTTGAATGCTTTGTGTTTCAAATGAATTCCTGTTTGGTTGCGTCCATATGCACATAGAGTTTGGGCCTGTGCCTTTTTTTCAAGTATTCTATAGAGACCTTATTTTCGTGCTTATTTAATTTTTTTTTTTTTAAGCAAGCAAAATTAATTGTAAGAGCAAATCCTGGTTTGTTTGTTATTATCTTTTTTATTATATTTCTACTTTTAGACCTGAAAGAGCTGTGCAATTGCCTTTGAATTATTCATCAGTTAAAGATTTATTTCTTCACTATTTAAAAGAAGGTTGCAGGCCCAGCTGCTGTATATCTTCATTATTTACTTATGTTTAAATTTTAAATTTCTTGTTTAGTTGTTTCACATTTAGAGGTAGTAAAAAGGGTGGGTTAGGCACTTCACATATTGGGTCAAAACGAGCCATTTTAGCACAGTAATAAGCTGACTCAGTGTAACCCGCAAACATTGTTTTTTCCTTAAGATACCCATTTATAAGTAGTTACGAGCGTTAGTTGTTAAATACCAAAGTATTTTTTTTTTTCTAAACGCAATTAAAAACCAGCTCAAAAGCTCTTGAGTTCAGTTCAGTTCAATCTGATGAGTTCCAGGAAAGTAATAAATACCGGGGGTAATAAAAACCGGGGGTAACAGTTAATGTAGGTACCTCGGAGGGTGAGGTCAAACCTTAACCTTGTTATGTGAAACACACTAGCAAGTGCGGAATCCAAGCTAGAGTGCAAACCGAGATGAAACAAGCACAAACACAAGACACACAATATTCACCGATTAACACCACTTGTATTAATGCGTATGAAAGGTTCGGTTACAAGCTCAATGTTTACAAATCTGTTTTGCAAACTCTCTAAGTGTGTGTGTGTGTTCACAGAAGTGTCTCTCCTTGTCTGCCTTATTTCTCGTGACTCTACTGAAGTGAACACACTACATGGGTATTTATACCCATAACAGATGATCTGGTCGAAGGATCAGGTTTACTGATCGAAACATCATCTATCGATCATACTGCCATCGAAGGATCCACATATACTCGAAGGATGGTATATCCTTCCAGGTCCATCAGTATCCTTCGTGGGATATCTTTCGAGCTCATCGAAGGATAGAGACAATCCTTCGATGACCCAACCTTCGACACAGACAATTTTCAACCATCTTATAACTGTTTGGCCAAGTCAAACCAGGAGGATGGTTGACTTGGTCAAACTTACATGACTAACAAAGACATCGTTTACATCATGACCGAATACAGACAAAGCACAGACACAAGTGCACCAACAAACTCCCCCTTGGCTGTAGCTTTGTCTCGATCTTGATCATCTTTGATCTTCGTGTCTTCAAGACTCTGATGTCCTTTCAAGTCTTCAATGTCGGAGGATCTTCAAAGTTTTCACGTCTTGAAAGCAGAGAGTGTATCAACAAACTACCCGTATCATGTAGGAAGTGTGTTGACAAACTCCCCCTTAACATAAGCTCCCACTTGAGTTATGCTCTTGTGAATGACTTGATCAGTAATGCTTGAGATCCTTGTGGTGTTGATGATGGTCAGCGGCAACTCGATAATTTTCATCTTTTGAGGGCCTTCACGTCGTGTCTTCATTCCGAAGCTTGTCATTGACTATGTTCTCCTTGCCTTTAGAATATGCACATGCAAGAAATCTAAACGCGTAATGAGAACAACTGCTTGGAATATAGTTAGCATAAACAATAGACACACGTATGACCATGTTTCAATCAAACACCGTCCGACAGTTTGAAAGTTTAATAAATTTGTCAATTTTAGTCTTTAACTTTCAAAACTTGCAAATTTCGACCGTTTATGAAGATTTAGTCAATTCGGTTTTCGTTCAGGTTTCAGGTAACGAAGACTCGAGATCCAACATCGTACGATCGAAAATAAAGAAGAAATAAAATCTTTTTGGCTTTATAAAGTTTATATTAAAACATACCTAAATCTTTTTGGTATTTTTGAATATTTCAAATGTAAAGACTGAAAGCAGTAAATAAATATTTACAGACATTCTTTTTTGCGAGTTTCGAGGGTAAGAGAATCATATCAGTGTACGGTCATGCAAAACGCTCTTGTTGTTCAGTTAGTTAACATTAAGATAAGCATCCTATAACAATTATCGGTATTGTTGTCCACTTAAGCTCAACTTATCAGATGTAATCATGGCGAGGGGATACGTTAAGGTATGATTTATACTTACCGACCGGTGTTCATCCACATCACTACACATTCCCGTATCAAGGTATGAGGGTTCATCTTACGGTGAGTATACCGATTATCATCTGTTTGACCGTATATGATGTGAGATTCTCACTTATTTTGATTTGAAAACAAGCCCTATGTGATAGAATCACTTATTTATGAGGAACTTGATTTTCATATGCAAGAGGGCACAGGAGCAAGTCCGTGAACAGGTCAGTACTTCCGTACAGCAGAGAGACGAACTTGACTCCCGGATAAATGTGATATTTTATCACTTATTTGATATGGACATGTGATTGTTTATCACTTATTGAGGTTGAATGCAATATGTACACGTATGTATAGTATCATGGAAGATCTAGACTTGCGTCCCCGTTATTTTTCGGTAAAAGATACAACCATGATACCCAGATGATAAGCAGCATAAAGACCGAATATCTCAGAACCTCGGCAATCTCTCAAACGAAATTTCGGTACTAAGACCATATGCCAATGAATGGTTCCCACCTGGTCTTCAGTCGGTTTAAGATTTATATCACCCTGCACACT
The DNA here is from genome assembly GCF_002127325.2 of Helianthus annuus. Lineage (NCBI taxonomy): Eukaryota > Viridiplantae > Streptophyta > Magnoliopsida > Asterales > Asteraceae > Helianthus > Helianthus annuus. The sequence continues at coordinate 56,763,668 of NC_035437.2, forward strand.
TTAAAATGATTGTGAGCCTACCGATACATCTTATATAGAGCTGCTTATCGATTTTCATTTAAGGTTTAAAGAGGTTTGGATAGACCACTGATGTACTATCATTTTCTCTTTTGCTCGCCAGGAAACTCATTTTTGTTTTTCTATTGTTTTTGTGTTTTTGAAATTTTCGATGTTTTTTGATTTTCAGATTTTCGATTTACTCCCCTAAAATCAATAAACTAAGACAAATTTAAAACACAAAGGTATTTACAAAAATGATTTTCCGATGTTGGTTTTACTCTTGCTTGACCTTAATGCCGTTTACCAATAATAAAAAGTCAAATCTTGATTTGTCAAATGCTTTGGTAAAAAGGTCGGCACGTTGGTCATCGGTGTGGACCTTAACAACATCGATTAGCCTTTTCTCAAAGCAATCCCGTATGAAGTGATATTTGATTTCGATGTGTTTGGTCTTTAAGTGCTGCACAGGATTTCTAGTGATCTGTAATGCAGCAGAATTTCAACGTAAATAGGGTAGTTAGGAATTCAAAACCGTAGTTGCGTAATTGTTGTTGAATCCAAAGAACTTGGAGCAACAACTTGAGGCAGCAATGTATTCAGCTTCGCATGTTGATGTAGCGACGCACGTCTGCTTCTTGCACTGCCATGTGACTAGGCGATTTCCTAAAAACTGACATCCAGCCGTTGTGGATTTGCCATCGATTTTGCTCCGCCAAAATCAGAATCACTGAAGGCGACCAATTCAAAGTTATTATCCTACGGTACCATAGACGGTGTCAGGGTAACCCTTCAAATAACGAAAAATCCTTTTTACAGCTGCAAGATGTGAGGCCTTCGGGTTGACTTGAATCTGGCAAGCAGGCACGTTGGGTACATTATATCTGGCCTTGAAGCTGTGAGGTACATAAGAGATCCGATCATTACGCGGTAGTATGAAGGACTAACAGCTTCACCCTTCAAGTCTGGAGTAATTCCGTGATTTTGTGGCAGTGGGGTACCAATGGGCGTTGCATCAGACATCTGGAACCGGCTCAGATGTCACCAACATATTTAGTCTGATGAATAAATATCCCAGACTCAGTTTGTTGCACTTGTAGGCCCAAGAAGAAGGTCATTTCCCCATAACACTCATCTCGAATTTATCCTGCATAATGCGCGCTCGAAATTCCTACACAAGACATCATTAGTAGAACCAAAAAATATATCATCAACGTATACCTGTACCAGAAGAGATCTCCATTTGTTCTTTGATGAAAAGAGTACAGTCGATAAGACCTCTTCGAAAACCGTTCTCCAGTAGATAGTTAGATAGTTGCATACCAAGCTCGCGGTACTTGATGAAGACCATAGAGAGCTTTGTTGAGCAACCAAACCCGATCGGGATGGATTAGGATCTTCAAAACCTGGAGGCTGTTCGACGTACACCTCTTCTTCAACCACACCATGTAAGAATGCACTTTTGACGTCCATCTGGTAAACCTTGAATCCTTTGATGAGGCATAAGCCAGAAAGATCCGAATAGCTTCCAGACGTGCAACAGGTTCATAGACTTCGTTGTAGTCGATCCCTTCAATCTGACGAAACCTTGAACGACTAAACGTGCTTTGTTCCGGATAAAACTCCGCGGTCATCTTTTTGCATTTGAAACCCAACGGGTACCAATCTTCTTGTATCCAGCAAGTTTCTCTACGAGTTTTCCAGGACACAAGCTTCTGGAATTGTTTGCAGTTCTTCTGCATTGCTTCAACCAAGAGTTATCTTTCATGGCTTTTTCAAGTTTTGGCTCTTCCGGTTGAAACATAACACGCGAAAGACCAATCGTTTTTTGCCCGGTTTCGTATAGCTGCACTACAGTCCTGCATTGTTGTTGTTGCAACATGTTTCTTGTTTGAATGCCACTTTGCACATTTCAATGATGTTTTGTTGAGGATGGTATTATGAATCTTGTTTCTGGATTATCTGGAACTGGAATATTTATTACCCAGATTGTTGAGATTGAGATCAACAACTAATCAATGCCCGGAATTGACGAGAGGATGATTGCAGTAGCTTCAGCTGTTCTAGGGGCATCACTGGAGGAGTTACCTCTGAAGTACCCTGAACTGCTGTTGAGCTTCTTGATCTGCATCTAGAAATTCATCATCCTCTGAAGATTCGTTCATCGACTGCTCATGAAATCCTCATTGTCGAGAGTATTATTGTTCACCGAAGATGGTTCTTGATTGACAAGAATTGGACGAACCACCGGTGAAACTGTTGCATTGTCACTCTCGAAAAACATCATTGCCGCAGCACTTTCTTCAATGGCTTCTACATTGATCGAATGAAAAAGTCATCGTACTCAAACATCCAAGGTTGACTAGGACATTGACTGGCAAAGTGTGCCTTTGTACTCTGACCTCAGACCATTCCTCGACCCTTTTAGTCTCTAGATTCCAGACTCGTAAGTTAGGGGTGGCATACCCAAGAAAGTATCCGTCTATTGCTTTTGCCCCAAACTTTCCATTAGGATCGATGATTGTACATGGAGCTCCAACGGTTTCATCAGATAAGATAAATCTGGTTTCCGTTTTTGAAGACGCTAAAGCAGGTCTTATTGTGCTTTTGACTGTAAGGACTCGGTTCAATGTGTAACATGCAGAGGCCACAGCTTCAGTCTTAGAATGGAATGGGCAACTGCGACTCTACCAACATTGTCCTAGCAGTCTCGATCAATGTGCGGTTTCTTACGTTCAGCGACGCCATTCTGTTGAGGAGTAAAAGCTCACTAAACTCATGAAGAATACCCTTTGAAGTGCAAAACTCCGCATGGCATGATTTTTAAATTCGTACCATTGTCGCTACGTATCCGCCTAACCTTCAACTTATACAAATTCTCAATCTGAATGATCAAGTTTTTGATAATACCAAAGGTTTCACTCTTGTGTGCCATGAACGCCCCAAGAAAATCTTGAATAATCATCAGTAATCACGAGGCAGTATTGATCATTCCGAATTACTCTTGTGCTTGACAGGACGAACAAATCCATGTGCAAACGTTCAAGAGGAACTGCCACCGTTTGATCTTCTTTGTAGGGTGCTTCTTCTTCGTTTGTTTTCTCCTTCTGGCACGAAAACACAGACGTCTTGAAGATGGAAATTTTTGAGGGGAACACCATTCACCAATTCATTTGAAACCAAATGATTCATTTTGCGTAAGTGAATGTGACCCATTCGTCTGTGTGCCAAGAGATAGTGTCTTTTTCTGTGGCTTTTGAACAAACAAAAGTTGCTTGTGCAGACGTAGTAATAGCTTGGCTCATGTCAAGGACGTACAAATCATTTATCCTTGGAGCTGACAAGAGAATCCATTCTTTTGGATTTTTGAAGCCGCGGGTTTCAGCACATAACATCCATTAGCATCAAAGTGTACTGAGAATTGCTTGTCACAAATTTGAGAAACACTAAGAAGATTGTGATCAAGTTGTTGCACAAAGTTGATCTTCTCAAAGCTGACAATCCCGTTGGATATCATTCCTTCATCCGTAATATAACCTCCCTTATCTCCAGCAAAAGCAACATAACCTCCTCTAATAGATTTGACGTCGTAGAGAAGCTTCATGTCGCCTGTCATGTGCCTGGATGCCCCACTATCAACAATCCAATGACTACTGATAGTTCCTCCTGAACACCCTGCACATGAACTCAATCAATTAGTTGGAGATGGGGACCCAAGCCATTGTGGTCTTGGGTCTTCCATTTTCATCAATAACAATAACTTCTTGTCTTGATGATTGGTAAATTGTGATGGTCCCCCTGATTCAGTAACCGTTTTTGGTTTCTAGGTCTGTTTTGTGTTTACCAGTGTCATTCTTTAAAATTTTAACTTCATGGTTTGTCAGAAGTTTTTGATTGTCTGGTTTGACAGAAACAGATGTTTTGTTAACCACATCGGTCTTAATCGCCTTTCAATTTCTTGACCTGTTGGCGTCTCTGTTCATTTCCCTTTCCTTTACAAGTCGGGGATCTTGTTTTGCTGAAACAGATCGCTTACGGTCATTTGGTCACGGGGACATTCAACTTTTCCTTTTTGTTTATGAAGATATGGACAATTTCGAATTATATGTCCAATTGTTCCACACTCAAACATGATCTTCGTTCAACAAACCCCCGAAGTATCATGTGATCGTTTAGCCGATGATGTTGAACTTTGTGAACCCGAGCGTTACTAGGCTTTGAACTGGTTTGTTCATTTCTTTTCAGAACAGTAGCTTTCTTGACAAAATCTAAGTTAGATTTATTTTCAAACGTTTCAATTTTGTCCGTTCCCGTCGATTTCACAAAGTTTAATTCTTGTTTTTCTTCCGATTCGGCTTCTTTGAGTTTGAGCGGTGATTTTGCTTTTGGCTTGGTTGTGATTTTGCTGTTTCTACACTGTTGGTTTTCTTGTTGCCAAATTGTTTTCGAATTTCGGCCTTTGTAATAGGAGGACACTGTGTAACTGTAACACTGGTCCTGTCTTTCCCAAAACTTACTTGTCGAGTTTTTCAAAAACTTTGCTGATTAAGGATTGATTCACATTCTTAATGGGAAAGTCTTTGTCTGAATAGATTTTATCTATCACCAATAAGAGTGTACCAGCAAGTTCACACTCTCCGACTCTTTTCAGACGAGGACTCAATTGCAACAGTCTTAGCGGGTTTTGCAGGAGGATCACATGAATGTGATTCTCGAGAGGTATGTCCTCATTTTTTGACTTACCGCATCAGACTTTGCTGGACAGCATCATCAGATTCATCATCAGAAAATCAGCATCCTCAGTAATGACTGGGGATCCTGATTTAGTTCAGCAGAAGACACACATGTATCTGCTGATACATCCGAATCTGATGATACTTCTTTGTATATCCGAGCCCTTGCTGCAAACTCTTTCCATCTAGAGGCACAGATGGTTCAAAGAACACTCTGTCCTCCTCATCCGGCATGGCATTCATAATTATGTTCACTGGTGGTGGACAATTCTTATAGCCTATGCACGTGACGTCCCTTTTCTCCTTTTGGACATCAATGATGTGATCCAACATAGCTAGAACTCAAATAATATAACTTGAGTTGGATTGCCTCATTCGTTTTTACACAAGCCATCTCCTTTTGCATTGTCTCAAGGCGAGATATATACAATTAATGTCAGTTTGTTTTCTGGAAACCATTTTAGTTAACTCGGTTTTATCTTTCTTTAACTTTTCGATTACCGATTTAACTCCTTTTCATGATTTTCAAAAAACATATTGGCTTCTGTACATTTGAAAGGTCCACAGTCAATTTCTGATTGTGAATAAAAGTCACATCATACTTTTCTTGCAAAGCTTCATGCTTACTTTGCAAGTCACACAAATTCTCATTCACTGTAGTATGTTTGTCTTGCAAGTCAAATAAACTAGCTTGTAAAGCATCATGTTTGCCTTGCAACTCAGACATACTTTTCTCTACATCAGCACATCTAGCACGCAACCTATCACATTCATCACAATTTACAACATTGTGGTTCATCGACACATACCTGACTTGAATGAACGTCGACATTAGCCATAAAGGGAATGGAGAGAAGACGAGAATAAGCAGCTTGATCCACAGAATAGATCTTCTATCACTTAGTGTTGTAGCTTCCTCCAAGAGCTTCATCAATGTCGATCAACCGAAACCATTTGTAGTCTCACCCACATGATCATCACCTGAACTGGATGATTCTTCATCAACACTCCTGCTGTACCCAGAAGAATCTTCATTTCAGAGATTCACCACCACTGGCGGAAGATTCTCCACCACTGGTGTGAACTGCCTCTCCACAATTCTAGCAAAACAACTGTACCATCCTGAGCCACACACTCAACTGGATTGACAGTCACAACCTTCATCCACTTGAACACAAGTGCCTGTTGGCATTTGATGGTCCAGCTTGACTCTGGTTGTTGACAGGTATTAATGTACGCTCATTGTTTGTTCTGGTTCTGCTGGTTGCCTTTGGTTTCTGAAGGGATTCTGTTCCATGATGGCTGGCTTTGTACACTTTTTAAAGTGACCCGTTCACCACAATTGAAGCACTTTACTGCCTGTTTATCCGAACCATACTTGTGTCTTTCTTGCTTTCCAAGCTGGTTCTGCGCAGTATTTCCATGAAATATGCCCTTCTTACAGCACTAGCAAAGGCCACTTGATATCCATCAAGTCCATCTCTTTCCTTATCAATCTGCGATAGTCTTCTTGTGTCAGATTAATGTTCCAATTGACCTCTCCATTACCACAGTACGCACTCACTACAGTGTTAAGCAGCTCCATGTCCTCCATAACACGCATTTTGTTGTTGAGCAGGAGGAGGAGGGAGGTGGTTGTATTGGATTTCCATACATGTCTGTGGTGGGAGCTGGCTTACAGGAACTTGCACTGGTATTCATACATATCTGTGCTTGTGACAAACGCCGTTGTAGTGGAGCATGTGGACCGGTTCTTGCAGACGAAAGAACTGGAAGTCTCCTAATACATTTCTGGATTTTGTGGCAATGGAACTCTTTTCTGCTTTTAATGTTTCCTCCTGATCCTTGTTTCTAAAAGCTGCACGAAGTCGTTGATATTTGTAGTTCTCAAAACTCCGTTATACTTCAAGATTTCCAAGAAACATCCATTGGGGAGCAAAGATCAGCAACTTCTTCCCACTTCTGCTGTAGTTGTCGCTACTCCAAAATTGTTCAGCTCTGTAAGCCAAGTGATTAAAACCGGCCTTGTCATGTCTCCCAAAGACTCCTTATCCATGCACGTGAAACAGTCAAATTCTTTCTTGAGAGTTCATGACGCAATTGACGTGTTGCTTCATTCTCTATTCTTAGTTTTTCAACCCGTCCCACAACATCTTTGTTGTCTTGAAACTGACAAACTGGTGGTAGATATCTTTGCTTAACGCCTGAGTGAGAATGGCGTATGCTTTCTTTTCCAGATCATACGTTTTCTTTTGATCTTCAGGAAGATCGGCAAACGTAGCAGTATCTGAAGCAACAACCTCTATAGCTTGATCGAAATCTGTAGTGAAACGTATCCACAGTTCGGTATTTTGACCAAGAACGTATGTACGAAATCTATCAACCCAGCCCGGATATTCGTTTAAGTGCATCAACTTTGGAGGACGATTCAAACTTCCGGTTTTGCTTTCGCTCAATAAAATACTTTGAATGCTCGGAGTTTGATTCGATACTAATGCCCATTGACTTGACGATATGGCATTTGCTTGCGAAGATGTCGACACCGGAGACTCGGCCCATGAAGGAGATAAACTTGTACTCGTGTACTTTCCACTGTCTGGAGCCGGTGTACCCCACCATGAGGGGGTTGAACCCGTACTTGTATATTTTCCACTATCTGGAGCCGGAGTTCCCCACCAACTCGGATTCATGTTTGAAAAGAAAATTGAATTCTATATGAATATCCCGAAAGATAACAGCCAGCCGAAGGATCCAAGCTCGAAAGATCTGAGAAACACAACCTTGTTAAATCTAAACAGACCACAATCGAATGATCGACACTTGTTCGAAGGATCAACAGTGTTCGAAAGATCACTGTTGAATTTCGAACAATGATTTCGAAAGATTCACAATTGAAAGATCCTTATCTTTCGAGTATATATCCTTCGAATAGATTCCCTGGATCGAAGGATATGTTACCAACTTCGAAGGGTGTTCGAAAGATGCTTATCTATCGAAAGTCCCTTTAATCGAAAGATGATCTTTCGACTTCGAAGGATATCCTTCGATCACTACTGACACAACTGACAGAAAAATGACAGGTTGGTGAAAAAGGTGATGGGTTGGTAGTCAACTTTCGGCAGAAGGGTATGATCAGACCATGCTTTCTACCAACTCAGACTTTTCAAATAAAATATTACCGAAAATGGAAAGTCTTATCCAGAAAATCCGGTCACCGGAGTAAGCCGGAAATATGGCCGGAAATCACCAAGTTTCTTAAAAACAAGTTTTAAGTTACCCAACCCGTTCTTTAACACACCCGGTTAGTTTAGAACACGTTTTTATGTTTATAAGTGCAAGGAAAACACCAAAAAACGGGTACTAAACCAAGAGAGTTTTATCCAAACACTCCAAAGAACTTGAACAAACTCGGTTTTAACAAGGAAAAGAGCCACGGCTCTGATACCACTTGTAGGTCCCTCGGAGGATGAGGTCAAACCTTAACCTTGTTATGTGAAACACACTAGCAAGTGCGGAATCCAAGCTAGAGTGCAAACCGAGATGAAACAAGCACAAACACAAGACACACAATATTCACCGATTAACACCACTTGTATTAATGCGTATGAAAGGTTCGGTTACAAGCTCAATGTTTACAAATCTGTTTTGCAAACTCTCTAAGTGTGTGTGTGTTCACAGAAGTGTCTCTCCTTGTCTGCCTTACCTCTCGTGACTCTACTGAAGTGAACACACTACATGGGTATTTATACCCATAACAGATGATCTGGTCGAAGGATCAGGTTTACTGATCGAAACATCATCTATCGATCATACTGCCATCGAAGGATCCACATACACCTCGAAGGATGGTATATCCTTCCAGGTCCATCAGTATCCTTCGTGGGATATCTTTCGAGCTCATCGAAGGATAGAGACAATCCTTCGATGACCCAACCTTCGACACAGACAATTTTCAAACCATATTATAACTGTTTGGCCAAGTCAAACCAGGAGGATGGTTGACTTGGTCAAACTTACATGACTAACAAAGACATCGTTTTACATCATGACCGAATACAGACAAAGTACAGACACAAGTGCACCAACAGTTAATATAGTAGGTTTATATATTGTTAGTTATTGTTCACAAATTGTGTAACTTGGCTGTTGTTTGATGTTCAAATTGAATATTTAACATCGAGATTTGGTTCACTTTTTGTTTGTCACTTTTTCTTCACTTCGGCGGGTGGAAATCTGTTTAGTTCAGGCGCACCCGCAGCAACGCGCGGGCTTTCCCATTAGTATAAGTATGTAATAATCTCTATAATTAATATTAGATTGCAAATATATTTTGTGTAAACCAAAAGGTAAAAAACTATCATAAAAGAAAACAGATAATCAACACTTTTCATCATCAATACATTTTTCATGATTAGACCACCAAGATTTAGAAATTTATCATTAAAAAAGTAAAGATAACCACAACTGATCATTAATAATCTTCAAGATTCATTATGTACTTGTTATTCAACTAAAGCTTAGAAAATACGTGGTTGTAACCATTGTGATTCATTTGTGTAAAGTTTGAACCACACTTTCCTTGGATGGTCTCTGTGAAATAACCATACCAACCGCAGACCACCCCAGCTCAGGCCACCACCAACTTCTGCTGCTGCTGGGCTGAGACCTACGGTTCCTCTGGCTCTGGCGTTGCTTCCTATCTTTGAAGGCCCGGATAACTGAATTTGCTGGGATTCGTGGAAGACCGAGGACCCTGTTTTTCCCCGTGACTAGTTTTGTTGCTAATATCTCTCGCATCTGATTCTGATGAACAAAAACCCAGAATTGACAACACATCACATTTCAACATATAAGCATCAGGGTTGTAGGGCATATCACACTTGGAGTACCTTCAGATATCATAAAACAATAAGCCTAATATGAACGTTGATCTAGAAGGTTTTGTTAAAATAAATACAGCATTTAATCGATCAAATTATATCATTTGCTAGCTAATTAATTAGATCAAAATCAAAATTTTTATCTTGGTTAAAATTCATCTTACACAGTGAGTGATATGAAAAAACAGCAACAAGCCCCGAAAAATTATATAGTAAATTGTAGATCCGCAAATCAAATAGGCTCAAAATTTAAACAAAAACGTCCTTAAATAGCGATAGATCTAGAAGGTTTTGTTAAAATAAATACAGCATTTAATCGATTAACAGTTACCTGAAACGAGATTGTCTTCTGAAATCCGATGAGCAGTCAACGATCGTTCTTCAACAGCCTACATAATACTACAGATTCTACGTCATGAAAAAAAAACAAAAGGCTGATATAAAACCAGAACCGGTTTCTGATCATAACAAGAATTTAAAATATAAATACCACTCACCGATGATTTTGCCATATCGGGAGGCCAAATTTCATCAATCTCAGACGCTAAAGCAGTGGCCATCTGGTATAGTCTGCAGCGATCTGTGGAATTATAAATTTGACAAACGAAGAACAAGGGGTAGGGTTTTATAATCTTTTTCACCTAGAAATATTTACAATTCCAGCCCATTTAATTAGTTTTCATTCTTGTCCCTCCCTTTATCCCCATTTGTTTATTTTCACAAATCTAATGGTCCATGTCCTTTTTTTTTTCTTCACATAATTGTGTTTATGTAGCCATGTATGTGAATAAAACATCCCTCAAATATATATATGTTTTTTTATATGGATGATGATTCGGGGTTGAAGATCACAGATATGAAGTTCGAATCCCATTAAGTGGGCCCTTTGGGCATCTGGTTTTCCTTAAAACCGCAGATGGTGGGCTTGGCAGCGTTGTCTACCATTGCGGGTGTATGAGTCATCTTTTGTCATTGGGTACCGGTAGCCAAACTTTTTTTGGTTGTTGGTGGGTATATAAGCACCACATGAATTTAGACACGACTCAATAAACACAAAACAAGAGTTTCAGTACTTTTGGCAAATTAAGGTTTTAATTGTTTCACAAATAAGTTGCCCATTCCTAAGGGATAACTATTTTAGCAACGATAGCAATATAATGTTAACTAAAATTATATAAAATTATGCAATACATTTTCTATGAGTGTTCTTTGAATAGCTAGCAGTGAAGAATGAATGATGACTCTATGTTGTAAGCCAGGATGCCATCACCATAAAAACAGAAAGACAAAAAAAAAAAAAAAAAAAAAAACCAAACAGATGTTATTGTGAACTAGCATGCCATCACCATATAATATCGAACATGAAATAGCTATTTACCAAGTGATATGTTAAACCTACTATGCTAGGTATGTACAAATAAATGAGATAACCTTGTAGATCTTTGTAGAACAAGCAATTCTAGCATCCATATAAGCCATATCGTCCTTTCATACCGGAGATGTCAATGAGCCTCTAACTTATGAAAGTTTTAGCAAGAAAAATATCAGAAATTAGTTTAGAATAGAAGCTTCCACAATGGATTCATTTTTTAGAATTGGAAAGCCACGTGGCAAAATATGTAAGTTATTGTAGATACACAAATTGTGCAAGGCATATTAAACAACGATCTCATTTGTATTAGAGAACTTCCATCATAGGCATAACTCTTCGACTTTGTGAACTCGTTAGGACCGGTCTTGGCTCTCCAGGTTCCTTCAGTCGTTACCTCGTTACCAAATGAGAGAATATGACAATAAACAAAATGCTTTCGAGAATTTACGAACGCATTTACGAACACGATAACAAAACAAATCTTCACGTGCGGAAATATACCTTTTTTGGCCCATAATAGTCAAGTCATCAAATTTGACATTTGCATCGGTAACCGTGACTACCCCACATTCTTAAAAAATCACTTGTTTTCATCATCCTAAAGTGATCCCGCGCGCCTTGAACCCCTAGGAATTTTGACGTTAAAGCTGGATTCAAATAAGCATCATGAACACCCGATCCAACTTTGCAACTCACGAATAGAAACGAGTCCACGACTCCATGTCTCATCTAAATATTTGGTCCAATAGAGCCCAGCTTTAATCATTTGCCCATAATTAATTGGCCAATCAAATAGGCCTAACATTACTGGGCGAACATGTGCCCACCAAAGATAACACATCACAAAAGATTAGGTCTTTCGTCCAAGCCCAACATTACAAATCACTTGGCCCACTTAATAATTTTATAAACCTGACCCAAATAATAAACTTGACCTCCTGGTTGTGTGGAGATCCATTAGAAATGAAAACCCACAAAGATTGACTTTGGCTGTAATAAATATTCCACAATAAGTCATGTGGGCCCCAAAAAAACGTGGCTTCAAGAAATTTTAGGAACCATCATGTGAGCCCATAATGTGGTAATGGTAGCTAGTGGGCCCCAAATAAAAAATCCAATGCCCATGACCAAACCCTTTTCAAGCAAAACCCTAGAATTTTTTGTTTTACCAGCTGCTAACATCACCTGCCATCATCCTTGTCATCCTCCACTTTCAATCACCCTCCAAACCTTAGACAAAATAACTTGTGCAGCCGACATCAGCTTTCCATTCTCTCTCTCTGCGATTATCAGCCGCCATCACAGAAGAAAATAAAACCTGATCGTCTTCAACCGTCCGACACCCTTTACTCCCACCGTTTTCACCTTGTCGCCACCATAACCACATTTGTTCTGCTCGGAGCAGCTGTTGTCGGCACCAAGGTTTTCCGACGGATGTTCTTGGTATAGACCCAACACCAGCGAACAACCTGCAGCCGAAAGACATTCTTGGCATGAACTGGTTCTTCGATAGAATCACTTAGACAGAAGGTTCTTGTCAGACAATTTTTTTTTGGTCTGATATGGTTCTTTGCAGTGGTTTTTCCACAGGGGGTTCTTTGGCAAGCTGGGGGTTCTTTGTAGAGATTTCTTGGTGGAGAGTTCTTCGGCTGATGCATGTTCTTCGTCCCTAGAAGTTCTTCGTGAGGTGTAGATACAAAGGGTTCTTCGAGAACATGTTTTTCGGCAGAAGCAATAAGACGAAGAATGTTCTTCCCAGGGGATAGGTTCTTCGACAGAAGGTTTTCATGAGTGGGAGGTTCTTCGGTGGTCCAGATCTGAAGAAACCCTGGTGTTTCGCCACCTTCTTTCAAGAACACAACGAAGAACAACATCTGCAGATCTACGGATTTGACGAAATATGCCTCCATGGATGATGAAAACTTGATAATTTTGGTGTTAAACATAAAACCCAACCCTTGTGTATGGTCTGTTTCATCTAGATCCATATTTTTCGGGTCCAGATCTGGGTTTTCTTCATGTTTACACAACTTTACATCTTGAACAAAACACCACAAAAATCAGATCAAGAGCACATGTGACTTAGTAAATGGTTAGATTCACTAAGTCGGGTACCATGGCTCGATACCAATTGTAAGTTATAATTCGGACCGAAAGCCGTGATTAGTGTGTGATTATGTTCAAAGACGAAAAGATTAGAGACGGATAAACAACTTTCATGTATAAATTCGGTAGCATAACATTACAAACGGCCGGATTACAAGCTAGCCGAAACTATACCAAAGAAGCATACATCCGGGGAGAGACCAACTGGTGATCTCTCCCCCAAGTCTAAAACCTTCAAATGCTGCAAATGACCAAGGGTTGGTATTTATAGCCACACCCCATTCACTTGCAAACACACACGGTCAAACAAATAACCCTTTTCATTTGACTACTTCAAACGAGCGCGTCTATACACGTTCGTTTGCTTCACTAACTATTACATAATCAGCATAAAATGTAGTCTAAACTATTTCGAACAACATCGAACACAAAAAAAGCACCAACACACTTACTACTAGAAACCGCATCAGCAAACTTTGTTTACTTACCTTTAATTTCCATTGCATATAACACTACAAGTGTCACACCCCCAAAATCCACATGCGGAGTACCACCGCTTGGGGGCGCGACTGACCAGGATCCAGCCACCAATTATACTGAGCAATTTAATTAATAACATAAGTAATACGCACCAACCACAAGGTTAGCAAATATCATAGTCAAAGTTCAAAAGTTTTTAAGTTCAAAAAGTAGTAAGTAGCGGAAGCATTGAACAAGCAGCTTTTAAACAAAATTCTTAGTTCAAGTTTATTTAGAACCCAACACAGGGGTTAGACGACCACTACATATCCCCGAGTAGCAAGCTCCTGAGTCACTGGTACCTGCAAAGGATGCAGTAGGGTATCAACAAAAATGTTGGCGAGTCCACGAGTTGTCCAGTTTTAAATTACCAAAAACTTGTTTCACCAGTTAATTTATCCGTTTACACATGCCATAGGGGAGCTACCCCATAAGTAAGCGACTAAACTGTTTTTTCCAATACCGAATACTAGGTGACCGTACGTTTCCGCAGTGCCCCGTTTGTCAATGTTCTATCATCATTGACGGTTTGCCAGAGTACATTAGTTCACGACCGATCCTCTACAGGCACGGTGTGAGGCTAGTAAGACCTAAATAGCGCTATCAACTAATAACCCGTTCGCTTGGCCCCGACGACTAATCGGTAATAAGTAGTAGGGACTTGAGTGATAGAGTTTCGTTTAGTGTTGCTCGTTGCATTCCGTATAAACAGGTAATTAACTAAGAGTCCCACACAAGGGGAGAAAATAGGTTTGTATCCTTCACAAGGGATAGCGTTGTTTTAAGTTCCGTTTTCCCAAACCACCGGGAACGCATGCTTTAATAGTTGTGAACTCACCTTGAGTTGCTCGGCAGATTCGTTAACTTGGTCAAGCAAGTTGGTCACCACGTCCTAACATGGTTGCCAGTTTGGGTCCGGCTCGGATACAGTTATGCGTAGGTTTTACACATAACTAACACATAACATGCATATTACACAACATACACACCGATAATTCATACGCTAAGTTATTGGGCCTGATCCAACAGACAGTCAAACAGTAAACAATATCACATAGTCGAGTTAAACAGACAGCCCAAACACAACACATTATGGCCCAACAACCAAGGTAGACAGCCCAATCGAGACAAGGTGGTCTCGACTCAAGAATACGCGGTCTCGAGTCGCAACAAGGGTCTCGAGTAGTGCTGGCATGAGTCGTAGCCTCAGAAGTCTCGAGTCGAGACCAAGGGTCTCGAGTAGTGCTGGCATGCGTCGCAACCTCAGAAGTCTCGAGTCGAGACCAAGGGTCTCGAGTAGTGCTGGCATGAGTCGCAACCTCAGAAGTCTCGAGTCGAGACCAAGGTCTCGAGTAGTGCTGGCAAGAGTCGCAACCTCAGAAGTCTCGAGTCCAGTTTCAAATAGGGATTATGAGATCTCGGGTCGAGACGATGTTGGTCTCGAGTCCTGAAGTCTTGTCTCAAGCTGGAACTCAATGATCTCGAGTCGCAATCACCGACGGGTCTCGAGTTGTAACTTAGAGGTCTCGAGTCGAAACCAGAGGTCTCGACTCGTTTGTCTGCTGATTCATGCACACCTGCAAACACTTGTACTAACCAATAGAATTCCATTTTTGTGATTTGGTGTACTATCCAATTAAATCGCACCAACATGTTTTCTTGTCTAAACCTTAATCAAAACAGATCAAGCAACAAGTTTTTCAAATATTTTCATGACATTCATGTTGTTCTTATTAGGTTTTCATCATAAACATGTTCATACGTTTCATCATGAGATTCATCCAAATAGACACCATTCTTCTTGTTCAAAGCATATGCATACACCCTCAATCTATAATACATATCATGCTACTTGGTCAACAAGAATCATGTAAACATTTATTCTAACATTATGACACATTTGTCCTATAATATCAACAAACAATCGGATAATCCTAAATACCCTACACTATCAATCATTAGTCATTCAAATAAATTCTAGCAAGTCATTTTTACATAAGATTTCACACTTATTAACCATCATTTCATCATTCAAATCAACATTTTAATGATCAGTCTATTCATTCAACAAGTAGTGTCATCATGCATTCAAAAGTTACCAAAAGATCAACAAAGTTACAAAACACTAACCGGTCGAATATGGAGGGTAAGGAGGGTCGGTGAGAGGAGTTCCGAATGACGGTAGTGAGCTTGATCCGAGAGTCTTGATGCTACCGATTGAATCCGAGAGAGAGAGAGGGAGGAGGTGAGCTTGATTGTTTGGGTTTTAGTGAGAGAGAATGAAGGAGAGTGTGTGGGAGTGAGTGTGGGAGAATGATGGAATGTCAAAAATGAGGAAAGGTTGGCTTGGGTATGGGTTTTATACCCATTCAAAGGTCGGTACTCCCTAATGGTTCCGAGTGGGCTCAAGTGCACGTGGCCCAACTGTTATGGGTCACTTGAGACCGAGTGGTCTCGAGTCGGCCCCCTTTGGTCTCGGTTCATTATATATACATATATATATATGTATGTATCTATTTATCATACGTACACATTATCAACACAAGACTTAACACAAGGATAACATAGCATATCAAGCTCAAACACCATTTTCATTTAGTAATATATATATATACACACGATGTCACTACAAGATAGTTGCTCGGGAAAACCTAGAGTGTCACATTATCCCCAAGTTTTAAGAACTTTCGTCCTGAAAGTTAAGGCAGCCACTGTCAAGCTAGGTGAGAACGTTTCAACGGGGTGTCACATCACCCCCCGTTAGTTTGGAATTTCGTCCCGAAATTCGGTTGTAGCTTCAGTGCTAGGGGTTTCATTTGGGAACAATTGGGGATATTTGCACTTCATCTGGTATTCCCGCTCCCAGGTAAACTCTGGGCCACGTCGTGAGTTCCAACGAACTCGCACGAGAGGTATCTGGCTACGTTTGAGGGTTTTTGATCTCTCGATCCGTGATCTCAATCGGTTCCTCAGTAAAGTGTAGCTGTTCGTCAATAGTGAGTTCCTTGAAAGGAATGATGAGTGTTTCATCTGACAGACACTTCTTCAGATTAGACACGTGAAAGACGTTGTGCACCGCACTCAGCTCTTCAGGCAGATTCAACCTATACGCAACCTTACCGTTTCTCTCAGTGATTTCGAATGGTCCGACATATCGCGGATTCAGCTTGCCCCGTTTACCAAAGCGAACCCGGTCACCGACCTGGAATTCTAGCGGTTTTCTACGCTTGTCAGCGTAACTTTTCTGACGGTCACGAGTTGCCGCCATGCGTTGTCTGATCTGGGCAATCTTCTCTGTTGTGTCTACCACCAGTTCCGGGCCTGTGATCTGGCTGTCACCAACTTCCGCCCAGCAAAGAGGTGATCGGCATTTACGACCATACAATGCCTTAAAGGGTGCTGCCTAAATGCTGGTGTGGTAGCTGTAATTATACAAGAATTCCACTAGCGGTGGATGCTTCTCCCAATTCTTACCAAAATCGATCACACATACCCTAAGAATATCTTCCAGGGTTTGGATGGTGCGTTCAGACTGCCCATCCATTTGTGGATGATAAGCGGTGCTCATGTCCAAACGTGAGCCAAAGGATTTGTGCGTAGCTTGCCACAGCTCAGAAGTAAAACGTGCGTCTCGGTCGGAAATAATGGAGGTTGGCACCCCGTGCTTGGACACTACTTCTTTTAAATAAATGTCTGCCAAGGTAGAGAACTTGTCTGTTCTTTAATAGCCAAAAAGTGTGCAGACTTGGTCAATCGGCTACTATCACCCAAATAGTGTCATTTCCGCGTTGGGATCTGGGTAGACCAGTGACGAAATCCTTGAGATTTGCTCCCCATTTCCATTTCGGGATTTCTGATTGTTTGAGTAGGCCTGCTGGTTCTGATACTTATCTTGACCCTTGCGCAAGTCAAACATTTGCCAACATATGTCGCATGTGGGCTTTCATGCCAGGCCACCAATATGTAGTCTTTAAAGTCGTGTACATTATTATCCGATCCAGGGTGTACTGATAACGGGACTTATGGTCCTCGTCCATCACAGTTCATGTAGATCTCCATATAGTGGAACCCCAAATGCGCCCTGTCACATAGTAACGTCATCCTCATTTTGTTCTAATCAGCTGCCCTTGATCATCGCAGGGACTCAGCCCTGATGTTCTCTGATTTTAGTGCTTCAACTTGAGCATTCGAATCTGAGTAGCGAGGTTAGACTGGATGGAAGTTGTAGCGCTCGCCACACGCTTAGTGCAGCGTCTTTCGGGTGAGGGTGTCTGCCACGACATTGGCCTTGCCGGATGTACTGACGGCGCATTCGTAATCATTCAAGAGTTCGACCCATCGACGTTGTTGCATGTTTAATTCCTTTTGCTTGAAGATATGCACAAGACTCCTACGATCGGTGTAAAATGGTGCAAACCTGGTACCGTACAGGTAATGTCTCCATATCTTAAGAGCACAAAACGCTGCTCCCAGTTCCAAGTCGTGCGTAGTGTAGTTCCTTTCGTGAGTCTTAAGTTGTCGAGAAACGTAAGCAATAACTTTATCGCGTTGCATTAACACACAACCGAGCCCATGAATAGACGCATCGCAGTAAACCACAAAGTCATCGGTACCTTCAGGTAACGAGAGAATAGGAGCACTACAGAGGTTATCCTTTAGCGTTTGAAATGCAGACTCCTGAGCCTCATTCCATTTGTAAGAAATACCCTTCTGAGTGAGAGTCGTGAGGGGTTGTGCAATCTTTGAAAATCCCTAAATGAATCTGCGATAGTATCCTGCCAATCATAAGAATTGGCGGACTTCGGTCGGAGTTTTAGGCGTAGGCCAATTCCTTATAGAGTCGATCTTAGGTGGATCGACATGAATTCCGTCCTTATTACCACGTGCCCAAGGAAGTGGACTTCTTGAAGGCAGAAGTCACATTTCGAGAATTTGGCGTACAGTTGCTCATTGCGAAGGAGTTCGAGAATAAGACGCACACGTGTTGTTCATGCTCCTCTTGATTTTCGAGTAGATCAGGATGTCGTCATAATACAATTACGAATCTGTCCGAGATAGGGCTTGCACACCCGGGTTCAGTGAGGTCCATGAAATAACCAGCAGGCGCGTTAGTCATTCCAAAGGCATGACGAGGAAATCTAATGACCATATCGAGTTCTGAACGCAGTTTGGAGATGTCTTCATTACGGATCTTAGCTGATGATTAGCCTGATCGTAGTCAATCTTAGAGTAGTAGCTGATCCTTGCAACTGATCGAATAGATCGGCGATACGTGGAGAAGGGTAGCGATTCTTGATGGTAACCTTGTTCAGCTCACGATAGTCGATGCACATTCGGAATGTGCCGTCCTTTTTCTTAACAAGAGCACTGGTGCCTCCCGGGTGACGAACTAGGGACGGATAAATCCTTATCCAATAGTTCCTGTAGTTGCGTGGAGAGTTCCTTTAGTTCTGGCGGGGGTAGTCGATAATGTGCACGAGCTATAGGTGTGCTCAGGAGCTAGCTCGATTTGGAATTCGACCTGACGGTGGGGAGGGAGTCCAGGTAGTTCTTCAGGAAATACCTCGGGGTAGTCACGTACCACTGGAAAATCTTCAATCCTCTTTTCCTTCTCCTGTGAGTCGGTGACAAGTGCTAAGATGGCGGTGTGCCCTTTTTGTAAACACTTCTGGGCTTTTAAAAACGAGATGATGCCTGTGACTTCTCCGCCCTTGTCACCTTGAACGATGAGGGGTTTTCCAGATCGGCGGGGGATGCGAACCATTTTCTCTTGACAGAGGATTTCAGCGCGATGTTTGGATAACCAATTCATGCCAATGACGACGTCGAAGCTTCCAAGATCGCTAGGGAAAAGATCGATGCTAAACGTCTGACCAGACAATACTAGCTTGCAGTCATTGATCACATGTGAGGCCTCGATGTTTCCACCATTAGCTAACTCGACGATATGCTTAGAACTTAATAATGTAGGCGGGTGCTTAAGTTTCTTACTAATACGTAGGGATAGCATAACTAGTATCGACTCCAGAATCAAATATACAGAAACATAACGATCATCGAGTAGCGAACTTACCCGCCACGACGTTGGGGTCATTCCTTGCCTCTCCAGCTCCAATGACAAAAGCCCTTCCTCTTGCACCATATCCCAGCATTGTTGTTGTTTTGCTCGTTGTTTCCAGCTCCTGGTTGTTGTTGCGGTTTTGATTCAGTTCAGGGCAATCCCTGCGTATGTGCCCCATGGCCCCACACTTGTAGCATCCCCGGTTGTTCCCTAGCTGCTGTTATTGTTGTGGTTGTTGCTGATTCTGCCTAGCTGGAAACTGACTCCTACAGTCTTTGGCTTCATGCCCCAACTTGTTGCACCGCTGGCACTGACCTTTGCTACAAGCCCACTGTGGTGCGGTTACACTTGTTACACTTAGGGTGGTTTCCTCGGTAGCTCCGCCCTGTTGCTGAGGGCCTTTGTTGTTTTCAGTTTTCCTTTGCTGAGTTGGGGCCTGAGTGGGGTTAGCATCCTTGCTTTGGTTTCCTTCCCACTTACGCTTGTTATCACCAGAAGTTCCATCAGTAGTGCTGATCCTTTTGGGCAACTTGCCCTGTTCCACAGCCTGATCAGTGAGTTTGTGAGCAAGACGGACGACTGGCTGAATGTATTGAGGTTGGCTGAGGTCACATGGCTCTGAATTTCTGGGGCCAAACCCTTGATGTACAATTCGATCCTTCGATACATAGGTCGAGACATGTTTGGGCAGAGAGCAGCATAGTCGTTGGACAGCTTGGTGTAGGTCTCGATCTCTGATCCAACCATCTTGAGCTCAAAGTACTCATTTTCGAGTTTGTGGATGTCATCCCTGTGACAGTACTCTTCTTTGATCATGTCCTTGAAATCTTCCCATGCAGTGGCATTAGCAGTTTCCAAACCAAGCATCTGAATTTGCGCCTTCCACCAGGAAAGCGCGTTTCCTTCAAGCGTACCAGTAGCAAACTTCACCCAATTAGCAGGGGAGACAGCTTCGGCTTTTTCAATCCAGCATAGAAGACCTATGGTACCCTCAGTGCCATTGAAAGGGAAAGGATTGCAATCCATGAAGGTTTTGAAAGTACAAACACGTGGTTGCGCAGGCACATGCTGACCTGTTGTGAGAAGCAAAGCGAATAGGTTTAGGGTGAAAAGACGATGCGGCGGTAGGATCTAAACATCCTAAAATAACGAGCTTACCTCCAGGGTGAGCTGCGAAAGCTGCAGCCAACGTGTTGATCAGGTTAGTGAACTGAGCCTGAGTCATCTTAACGTTTCCTCTTCCACGTCCACTCATTGTCTTCATAACCAGAAAACATAGTATGAGTGTGATGTCGTAATATAGCGAGAATGAGATAGAAGAGGGAGGTGTATCTATCTAACTAGGCAAACTAGTACGTATAGCAGAACAGAAGGCACAAAGCAAGCAAGCAAGCAAACACTAGTCCGAGCTATGAGGTCTAATGGGTTGCGTCTTGCACTTGGAGTGTAGTGTCGTCATGGGTCACGGGTTATAGTTTGGTTTTTCTCAAAAAGATTCCCTTTTAAAACCATGTTCACTATAACCAATGGCTCTGATACCAAATCTGTCACACCCCAAAATCCACATGCGCAGTACCACCGCTTGGGGGTGCAACTGACCAGGATCCAGCCACGAATTATACTGAGCAATTTAATTAATAACATAAGTAATACTCACCAACCACAAGGTTAGCAAATATCATAGTCAAAGTTCAAAAGTTTTTAAGTTCAAAAAGTAGTAAGTAGCGGAAGCATAGAACAAGCAGCTTTTAACAAAATTCATAGTTCAAGTTTATTTAGAACCCAACACAGGGGTTAGACGACCATTACACATCCCCGTGTAGCAAGCTCCTGAGTCACTGGGTACCTGTAAAGCATGCAGTAGGGTATCAACAAAAATGTTGGCGAGTCCACGAGTTGTCAGTTTTTAATTACCAAAAACTTGTTTCACCAGTTAATTTATCCGTTTACACATGCCATGGGAGCTACCCATAAGTAAGCGACTAAACTGTTTTCCAACACCGAATACTAGGTGACCGTACTTTCCGCAGTGCCCCGTTGTCAATGTTCTATCATCATTGACGGTTTGCCAGAGTACATTAGTTCACGACCGATCCTCTACAGGCACGGTGTGAGGCTGGTAAGACCTAAATAACGCTATCAACTAATAACCCGTTCGCCTGGCCCCGGCGACTAATCGGTATTAAGTAGTAGGGACTTGAGTGATAGAGTTTCGTTTAGTGTTGCTCGTTGCATTTCGTATAATCAGGTAATTAACTAAGAGTCCCACACAAGGTGAGAAAATAGGTTTGTATCCCTCACAAGGGATAGTGTTGTTTTTAAGTTCCGTTTTTCCAAACCACCGGGAAAAGCATGCTTTAATAGTTGTGAACTCACCTTGAGTTGCTCGGCAGATTAGTTTACTTGGTCAAGCAAGCTGGTCACCACGTTCTACATGGTTGCCAGTTTGGGTCAGGCTCGGATACAGTTAAGTCACGTAGGTTCTACACATAACTAACACATAACATGCATATTACACAACATACACACCGATAATTCATACGCTAAGTTATTGGCCTAATCCAACAGACAGTCAAACAGTAACAATTATCACATAGTCCAGAAAACAGACAGCCCAAACACAACACATTATGGCCCAACAACCAAGGTAGACAGCCCAGTCGAGACAAGGTGGTCTCGACTCAAGAATACGCAGTCTCGAGTCGCAACAAGGGTCTCCAGTAGTGCTGGCATGAGTCGCAACCTCAGAAGTCTCGAGTCGAGACCAAGGGTCTCGAGTAGTGCTGGCATGAGTCGCAACCTCAGAAGTCTTCGAGTCCAGTTTCGAATAGGGATTATGAGATCTCGGGTCGAGACCTTGTTGCTCTGAGTCCTGAAGTCTTGTCTCAAGCTGGAACTCAATGATCTCGAGTCGCAATCACCGCGGTCTCGAGTTGTAACTTAGAGGTCTCGAGTCGAAACCAGAGGTCTCGACTCGTTTGTCTACTGATTCATGCACACCTGCAAACACTTTGCACTAACCAATAAAATTCCGTTTTTGTGATTTGGTGTACTATCCAATTAAATCGCACCAAATGTTTTCTTATGTAAACCTTAATCAAAACAGATCAAGCAACAAGTTTTTCAAATATTTTCATGACATTCATGTTGTTCTTTATTAGGGTTTTCATCATAAACATGTTCATACGTTTCATCTCGTTTTCATCATAAACATGTTCATACGTTTCATCATGAGATTCATCCAAAATAGACACCATTCTTCTTGTTCAAAGCATATGCATACACCCTCAATCTACAATACATATCATGCTACTTGGTCAACAAGAATCATGTAAACATTTATTCTAACATTATGACACATTTGTCCTATAATATCAACATAAATCGGATGATCCTAAATACCCAACACTATCAATCATTAGTCATTCAAATAAACTCTAGCAAGTCATTTTTACATAAGAGTTCACACTTATTTACCATCATTTCATCATTCAAAGCAACATTATAATGATCAGTCTATTCATTCAACCAAGTAGTGTTATCATGCATTCAAAAGTTACCCTAAGATCAACAAAGCTACAAAACACTAACCGGTCGAATATGGAGGGTAAGGAGGGTCGGTGAGAGGAGTTCCGATTGACGGTATTGAGCTTGATCCGAGAGTCTTAATGCTACCGATTGAATCCGAGAGAGAGAGAGAGGAGGAGGTGAGCTTGATTGTTAGGGTTTTAGTGAGAGAGAATGAAGGAGAGTGTGTGGGAGTGAGTGTGGGAGAATGATGGAATGTCAAAAATGAGGAAAGGTTGGCTTGGGTATGAGTTTTATACCCATTCAAAGGTCGGTACTCCCTAATGGGTTCCGAGTGGGCTCAAGTGCACGTGGCCCAACTGTTATGAGTCACTTGAGACCGGAGTGGTCTCGAGTCGGCCCCTTTTGGTCTCGGTTCATTCATATATATATATATATATATATATATATATATATATATTATATATATATATATATATATATATATATATATATCATATATATATTATATATATATATATATATATATATATATATATATATATATATATGTATATACATATATATATATATATATATATATATATTTATCATACGTACACATTATCAGCACAAGACTTAACACAAGGATCACATAGCATATCAAGCTCAAACACCATTTTCATTTAGTAATATAAATATATACACACACGATGTCACTACAAGATAGTTGCTCGGGAAAACCTAGAGTGTCAACATTATCCCAAGTTTTAAGACTTTCGTCCCCGAAAGTTAAGGCAGCCACTGTCAGCTAGTATAGATGAGAAACGTTCAACGGGGTGTCACAACAAGAACGGGGCACCTTTAGCGGCGACAGCTGTCGCCGGTATTGACCACTTTTGTCGCTGCTATTGACTTTTAGCGGTGACCTGTCGCCGGTAAAGCGTCGCCCGGTATTGCTCGCACGCTATTGACCAGTTGTCGCCGGCTAAAGACTCCTGTCGGCGCTAAAAGTCTGTTTTTTTTTCAATACAACTGCTTTATATACAGCTGCCCCAGCCAGTTTTACGGCCGAAAAAACAGAACCTGCCCTATTTTCAAACAACGCAAACATACGCCATGAACATAATCAACATATACTAAAGGTAATATTGTTAAAAACTACGTTTAAGTCGTACATTATAATCCTACAACATTTAATTAATCATACATTATAAACAACAAGTCACTCCTCGTCGGATTCCCTATCAAATAAAGTCCATCATAATTGTAGTCTTTTGACTTTCCTTTTCCTTTTCCTTGTGAAGCAAGATAGTTGTTAAGTTGGTTCAAAAAGGACGGTGTTTGGAACAAGCTGTTAACAAAATCCTACAATAATAGATATCAAAACGTATATTAGCATATATTTAACAAGGAAACATGCGTTCGTTTGTCTTCTTCTAAATTGCGTAGTTTACCTCGGAAAGGGTTCTTGCGTCTGAGCTTGTGAAGACGACATGTTAGATGACGAGTTCGAGGATGTGTTGGAAGAAGGTTTAGGACCCATCCCGCGGTACATCCTCGCCGCTCACCTAACGCTTCCTAATACGGGGCAATTGGTGGACCCGTCACCGCTCCATTTCACTTGTGGCCTGTTGTATGTTCCACTGTATTTTACGAAGATGATTAAATAATATGTGTTGTATATATATAATATATATATATTATATTTGTTATAGAAACTAATACGTAAAAGAATACTTAACGTAATTTGTTCAGGCAAACCGGATCAACCAATTCCCTTGATTGTCCGTGTGGTTTTAGCATATGTAGGTACCCCAATTCATCTCATGTTTAACATTAAACTTAGATTAGACATTAAAGTAAACAAAAAGCTTACACACACGCACACATACATAAAACATTACATTTTTATAGGAGGTGCTACCGTACGACGATGTCCCCCCACAGTATGGGAATTGTTGTTTCCCGCGTACTAGTGTGTTGGCCTTGCTTCTTTTAATATATTTTTCGTCTGAAAACCTTCGGATGGTTCTCAACCAGTTATCATAGGGCATATCCGCGGGATGGTATGCCCTTGCGCTCGCAATATCATTGTAACCTCCTTGCTCTTAAATAATTTTTAGCTTCGTACTTGCGGGTCAGAGTACCGCTTCATAAGCACAGCCCTAATACCACCCATCAAGTTTTTGGCCTCTAAATCCCGTTCCACTTCATCAAAATTGAAATTTTCCTACAAAGTAAATAAAAAAGTTAAAATATCATATATAAATTAGATTTGCATGTGCCTAAATGTTTGATAAAATTTTATGCATATAACTTATTTACCCGTAAGTGGTTCATGAGGGCATCCTTGTAATGTGTTTCAACGTTATCCCATCCAATTTTATCGAACGGGATGGTCCGCCACATATACAGGCTGGCCTCCCGTGAAAACAGATCTCTTGGTTTACCAACATGGGTATACGTGACCTGTCTGTCAAACGTAAGCGATACAGCCCCCCCCCCCCCCGCTTTTACGGACGCCTTAGTTTCTCGTTTTTGGCTTTCCCCTAACCTTCTTCGGGGAACCGTTGCAATTAAAAACAAAAATAGTTAGTAACAACATTTATAATATATAAAATATAAGGACTACAAAATAATTTAGTAAAAGACTTACCGTCTGTCTCGTGTGTGCCACGAAATCCACCAGGAGGAATCGGTGGATCACCAGCGCCGTCACCCCCATGTCCCAGGGGGCCACATCCGCCATAAGATAAGCGGAATATCAGCAATACCGAAAACATAATCCCTATAAAGTTACAATTTTACAGCATGTGTATCTAATAGAAATTAAGGGAAAGTACAACAAGTGTAACTCAAATTCAAATAAATATTTCAAACAAGTGTTTATCAATTACAAATCAATATAATTACAATAACTTTCTTTTAGTCAGACCTCCACATAATCGGGATCATCCTCATCACAATTAGCCTCGACCTCATCACAATCAGTCTCGACCTCAAACGCTTCATCGGCGGTAGCCGTTGGGGGATCAACTTCAATGAAGGCTCACCCGCAGTAACATGAGAAGATCCAATTTGAAAGTATTGGGTCAAGTCAATGACAAGTGGACAGTCAGATGAAGAGTTGTTGTCGACAACATCAATATCTTCTAAGTGTTTTTCAACATTTTGAACCTTATTGACGCGGTCATCACTTAATGGCCGATCCCAAATTCTTTGATGATTAACATTGTGTCGGCAGAATGTTTAGTTTTTCCAAGTCGGACCGCGCATTTGGCGTGTCTTTGCTCTTATGTTCATTAGAAGAGTACCGAGCAAAGCCTGTCGCACACATTTTTCTCTATATGCATTACATCTAAGTTATGTTTCAGTTGCAGAGAAGACCAATACTCAAGGTCAAAAAATATGCTTCTTTTGGACCAGTTCAACTCGAAATCTGACCGGGTTATCCTCCCACTCCAAAATCTGGTTGCTTTCCTGGTAGACGATTAATTAACGACCGAGTTGAGCTTCTATGTCAGCTTGGCTAAACTGTCTCAGAGGGTCTCGTGTCTCGGGTCTCCCGCTAAAGTCGAGACTTGTTCTCCAAGGATGGTTGGCATCTAAGAACCGGCGATGAACAACATAAGCACATTTACCATTTACACGTATTGAAGGAGTGTCTTGGTTACAAGTTGGGCATGCCATGTAACCTTGTCCGCTACAACCTGATAGACTACTACGGGCTGGAAAGTCATTTATGGTCCATAACAACGCCGCCTTCATTATGAAGTATGTGTTTGTTGCTGCGTCTTTAGTACGTACACCTGTCTGCCATAATTGCTTAAGCTCATCCACTAACGGTCTAAGGAAAACGTCCATGTCTTTCCCCGGTGATTTAGGGCCAGGAACGAACAAGGTCAACATAAATGTGGACTCTCGCATGCATGACAGGGAGGCAGATTATATGTGGTGAGTATAACCGGCCACGTGCTACGAGTCGAGGATCCACTACCGTTGTTAAAGGGATTAAAATTGTCAGCTGCAAGCCCTAAGAGAACATTTTGTGGCTCCATCATGAAGTTTGGGTACCTTTTATCAAAGTCTTTGCCATGCAGATCCATCAACTGGATGACGCATAATCCCATCTTCCGATCGTCCGGTACTATGCCATATCATATCTTTCGCTATGTACCTTGAACAATACAAACGTTGTAGTCTAGGCGTCAAAGGAAAGTATCGTAACACCTTACGAGCCACCTTCGTTCCTTTTGTGTCTTTATCGACCCATCGACTCTCATTACAAACCGGACAATTTTGCAAGGACTCGTTTTTCTTTACAAAAGAGAGCACAATCATTTGTGCACACATCTATCATCTCATATGCCAAACTAATCTTCTTAAATGTCTTCTTAGCTACATAATACGAAGGGGGAATCTTGTTGCCTTCTAGCATTGACTCTCGCAACAACGAGAGGATTCGATCTACTGCTTCATTTTTGCAAATGGTACGTATCCTTTATATTCAAAAGCTTTGCTAAAAAGTCGATAGAAGAAAACTTGGTACAACGAGGATATAATTCTGTTTCAACTTCCTTCACCAGGTCTTCAAAATCATCAACAACACCGCTACTATCTCCATTCGAAGTTCTCTTGGTTTAGGTATGTATCTTCTTCCATACGCTCCCCCCTAATGTCTTCAATAACGTTTACCATACCGTCTTGTGGCGCAACATCGTTTACTTCTACAATTGGAGTCGTGTCCCGTGATAGGTCCACTTCGTGTATTCCTTCCAAAAACTGTTCATTACGCAAATGGTATTTCATTTCTGCCATAGTTTTTTAAGCCGGAATTTTACATCGGGTAACACGGACATCTAACTTCATGGTGGTTTTTTATCACTCTTTCACACATCTCAATAAATGACTTGAGTCCTTGCTTGTAGTGAGGTGAATGACGTGGGGAATCAATCCAACGTTTATCGATAGGCATTATGCAACTGAAAGAAAATCTAATTTAGGATTAACAAGACAAGGGTAGGCTGCTAAACCCACTTTTTGAACACTTTATCTCATATGTGAATGTGTATTACATGATTGTTTGTTTAAGAAAAATTCGGCAGCATTTCCTCTTAGCTCCCAAGTATTTATGTAATGATATATATACCCGAGGAGCAAAGAAAAAATGATAACCGAATCCTTCTTAAACAAACAATCATGTAATACACATTCACATCCTAAATCAGATAAACTATTCAAAAAGCAGTCCCAAGATAACGGGGACAACCCGAAATTAATTTCTAAATCAATTTTGGGCGGGTATTTCTAAGCTCGTTATGTTTAAAATGATTAATTCAAACACGGGCACAATTTTTTAAGCTTGTTATGTTCTTAATGATTTTTTTAAATTTGGGCAGAACGTTATGTTTTCAATCATGATTTCAATTTCGATTGGGTATTTTTCTTAGCTCGTTATGTTTGAAATAATGAATTCAATATCAGGCAGGCACGATTTTTTAAATTTTGGCAGGTATTTTCTTAGCTCCTTTTGTTTTAAATGGTGATTTCAATTTTGGCGGGTATTTCTATGTTGGTTATGTTTTAAATGATAATTTTAATTCAAGGAAGGTATTTCCTAACAAATATATATCTTTCAAAGTTAAATATAAATGTTTTCAAACCTAAACACAAACATACTAATTATCAAAGTTAAACTTTTTTTTTCAAACCTACACAGAAACATACTACCAACACACATAACATACTTATAAAGACACATTTACATACGTACACATACATACCTACAAACACACATTTTGACCAAAACACAAAATTTATACTTGCTTACATACACATTTGCATATTTTTATACAAACATACATAATAACATACACATTTTTAACAATTACAACCATTTACATGCACAATTGTTCATCATTTATTTACACCTACATACTAACATACACCTACATACATACATTCATAGACTTATATACACACATACATGCTTACATACACCAAAATACACAAATCAATAGATTTTCATATACACATTTTCATCAAATACACATACATTATACATTTGACATACTAACATACACCTACATACATACATTAATTCATAGACTTACATACACACATACATGGCTTACATACACCTAGATACAAAAATACATAGATTTCCATATACACATTTTCACCAAATACACCTACATTATATATTTGACATACAAACATTCATCCTTACATGCCACATTTACATACCTAAACCAAAAAATTATACAATTTCTAAACTTAAAAAAATACATATAAAACTAACCGTATTTTCAAGTTTCAAGGAGATGAAGACCGAGGAGACCAAGTGGTGCCCGAAAAGTGATGGTGGTGACCGGAGAAGAGATGGTGGTGATCCGAATTTTCTTCCACAAACACAAAAATACACAAAAAGAGCAAAAATTAAAGCCTATAACATGTATATAACAAATGTAGAGAAGAAATGTAACATAAAACAAGTTAAACTAACCGATTGGGCAAAAAACGAGTGTCTCCGGCGGTGGAAGCAAGAGTCTTGGAGGAAAAAGTGAAGAGGAGAGAGGGAATGGCGCTGATAAAGCTTCTGTTACGTTTTCACTTTTACCAGCGACAGCCTGTCGCCGCTATTGATTACGTGTTGCCGCTATTAGGTTAACCAGGATAGGATTTGTGTGGCTAGGATTTAATGTGGGACACAAACTTTTAGCGGAGACAGCTGTCGCCGCTAATGACCTACTTTTCGTCACCGGTATTGCCTTTTAAATCCACAACCGTTAGATCAGGATTTTGATCAACGGCTGGTTTGGTCTCAGGGTCCTGTGACGCGATCGACCAATAGCGGCGACATTAGGCCTGTCGCCGCTAATGGTGTCGCCGCTAATGGCCTCCCATTCTTGTAGTGTAAATTCTGTTAACAATGTGTCACGTGTACTGCAAATATGGCCCACCGAAAACAGGGTCATAACAGGTTAAATCTAAATGTTTTCTGAAACTTTATTAAAAAATGAACTAC
Source organism: Helianthus annuus (assembly GCF_002127325.2). Taxonomy (NCBI): domain Eukaryota; kingdom Viridiplantae; phylum Streptophyta; class Magnoliopsida; order Asterales; family Asteraceae; genus Helianthus; species Helianthus annuus. Next base: position 56,793,873 of record NC_035437.2, read on the forward strand.
CGAAAATTACTTGAGGCAATTAACAGTGATAGATATAGCAATTATATTAGTTTAAGTTTGCAAATATATTTTGATTTAAAGATACTTTTTTTTGCTTCTTGATGTTAAATTAATTTAGTTTCGGTGTTTATAATTATTTTCAGATTAAATTTTATTTGTTATAGGTTTTAAAAGCTATTCATTTTTGTCTTTTTCAGGTTTAACTAAAATATAGTTTTGTTAAAGTAGATTAAATTTTTTAAAATTTAATGTGAACAAAAACTGAAAATGCCATTACAAACTAAACCAAAAGGAAAAAATTATCATAAAAATAAAAAGAATATGTGCAATTTTCGACATCAATATAAAGATTCATGAATCACTAATAACAAGTTTGAAGGATTAGATAAATACAATTTTTCATCATTTACCACAAACATTTAGAAATCTATCATAAAAGGATTTAAGATAACTACAACATTTATTTATAATCTTGCAGATTCATTTATGTGCTTGTTAATCAACTAAAGCTTAGAAAAATCGCGCAGGTAACAACAGTTGTGATCAGTTGTGCGTTTCTGCTTAGGAGACTCCTCCAAGAACTGTACAGCAAGGTAGGAGACTCTTGACACCTTTACCAATCACGGTTCCACTAGATATTGTGGCAAAAACTTCATCTGCTACAACAGGTGTAAATTAAACAGCGACTCCACCGTCAACATCATAACCACCGCTTTACATGCAGCGTTCCTCCAGATCGATATAGTTGGGAGTCTAGAATGATTTGTGGGATTCGCATAGGGTTTTCCCCTTTTCTGTTGTTCCTTTTTGATGGCTGGCCTTTAGGACCCACAGGTACTTTCTTGGAATCCTGATTCTTCACAAATTTCTTATCCATCTGTCTTGATGCTTTGTCCGGTTTCGGGTTGGATGAAGTTGATTGCTTTATCAAGAAAAATACACAAGAGTTGAGATATTAATAAAATTAACCCTACCTATGAATTATAAGATGGAACTAACTCTGTATAAAAGTTAAGCATGAAAGTAATGGTAAACACACGTAGATCTAAATTTAATTAAAGAACGAAAACCGGAATAAAAATCTCGACTCGAATGCAATTGAAGGCAGGATTTCATCCCTGTGCTCATCAGATATCAGAATCTAGAGCCTAGGGAGTATTACAGACAACACGACAATCCAAATACAGCAACAAATATTCTTATTCATACAGATCCACAAATTAATTTAGCAATATATGAACTTAAGAACTTTGTCAAAATTACATTGTTAAAAAAATTGCATACAAAGATGCAAGAAAGCGGATCTCAAATCGTTTTTGAAAATATTACAGAAATGAATATACTTACAGAGTTTCAAAAAAATACCAATTACGAGCACACCGATGGAATCAAGCAACAACTCTTTCCAATGAAACCAAGAGAAAGGATGATAATCGAGGGCAAAGGAATGATTAATCGAGGGCAGCTGCTGAAGAAGAACGTATCGTTAGAGACGTCAGTCGGCGCTCTTATGCTTTCTATGGTTTTGTATACTATCCATCTAAGGCCGTGACTCATCCCAGATATCACACTTGGGTTGTCACATAAGAAGGATACGGTTAACTAGATCCTCCGTTAGTGGACCTACAAGTGGTATCAGAGCCAAGGCTCTCATCCTTGTTAAAACCGAGCCGTGTGGCGAACTTTCGAACTTTTTCTTGAAGATTTTTTAGAACGTTTGTTTGTTTTTTAAAGGAAAAAAAAGGTTTAAAACTTTGAAAAACCTGTTGTTTTGCTTAAAATTTTTACTAAAACCTTGTTCCAGTACATGGAGACATGTTAGTATAGGGTTTTTCTAGAAATTTTTGTGCAAAAATCTTGGTCGGAAAACTTTCCGGTGGGTTGGTTTAACCGGAATTTTCTAGTTTTGAAAAGTTTCTTCACCAACTTCTTTCTCTGATCGTGTGAAAAGGTATGGCCTAATTGGGATAAGGTTCACCAACTTTTACCAACTTTCAAAGTGTCCCACTCCTGCGAAAAACTTTAGTCAACGAATTACCTATTTTTGTCTTGTTTTTAAAATCACATTTAAAAAACCCTTTATCTCATTCAGCTAAATATACTTGTTTTTGTCCTAGACTCACGAAATACTCTCATTATATGTGGGTATTGTTCTTTAGGCCTTAATTCACACAAGTCAAATTTTATTAGCCAATTGGTGGGCTGGTTAGTTGTTGGGCCTGCCTTTCATATCTCACCAAGAACATAATTTTTCTTCAATCACAATTTAAAAAAAAAAAAAAAACCAGTCATATATTTTTCGTTGGTATCGATATTATTCGTCTGATTCACCTTTTAAAGTGAATTGTTTTTCGTGGATGTGGGCTCTGGCAACCTAAATTAATTGTTGGACTTTGTAGAATTGGGCTCCAATATTTCGTGGATTTTTATTGGGCTGGGGTTGTTCATCAAGAATCAGTTTTCACGAAAAATAAGTATTATTCGAGGGACTGTTATTCAGTTTGGGCCCTAGTAACTCAAGTGGGCCATTCATCTTTCATGGCATATTATTCGTTGTCTACCATTTTTCGTGGAAGTTACTCGTTCACAGTTGTGTCACAGAAGGTTCACCATTGCCTCTTAAGTTGTTTATTTTGACTTCACCATGAGTTCAGATTGGTGGGGTTGGAAACCTGATCCTAATGCAGATATGTATACGAGTAAAGGTTCAGGTCCTGTCCCTTAATGGGCTCAGACTCTCACGTCTTCGTCATCAGCACAATCGAGTTCAATTACAGCAAATCAGTGGTGTTGATGCAGATTTTGTGTTCGATGCTATTCGAATAGATTAGATTTATTTTATGCTGATTTTGTAATAGTTAGTGAAAAGGTCTAACGAACGTGTATAGACCCGCTCGTTTGAAGTGGTTAAACGAGAGGGTTATTCGTTTAACCGTGTGTGTGTTTGCAAGACAAAGGGGTGTTGCTATAAATAGCAACCTTTGTCATTGTAAACACTTGAAGTTTTAGGATGTGTTAGACCTCAGAGGGAGAGATCACCACTTGGTGTCTCCCCGGATGTGAACTCCTTTGGTAAGGTTCGGTTAGCTTGTTAATCGGGCTGGCTTGTATTGTTATGCTACATAATCTATACAAGTAAGTTTTTCATCCGTCTCTAATCTTCCCGTCTATGAACATAAACACACGAATCACGAATTCGGTCCAGAAACACGGTCCAACAATTGGTATCAGAGCCATGGTACCCGATTTAGTAAATCTAACTGTTCGCTAAATCACATGTGCTCTAGATATGTGATTATTGTGATTTTTGTTCAAGATGTAAACATGGTGAAAATAAGAAAAACCCAGATCTGGACCGTAATTCGCGGGTCTAACTGAAACGGAACACACAAAAGAGTTGGGTTTTATGTTTTACACGTAAATAATCAAGTTTTCATCATCAAATATCACTTTTGAAGTGATTTTCGTCAAATCAAATCTGGGAATGAACAGTGGCTGTGTTCTTAAAGGGGGTGTGGCGGCTGTTAAGAAACTTTAGGGTTTCTTCATATCAGGTCCCACGAAAAACACCCTCCACGAAGAAGAACCCATGACGAAGAACCCCCCCCCCCACGAAAAAACTCAAATCAATCAACGAAGAACCATATTTTACATAAATAATGAAGAACCTGTTGTTTATGTAATAGTAATAATAATAATAATAATAATAATAATAATAATAATAATAATAATATAATAATAATAATAATAATAATAATAATAATAATAATAATAATAATAATAATAATAATAATAATAATAATAATAATAATAATAATAATAATAATAATAATAATAATAATAATATTAATAATACATCATACCAAGAACCAGGTCCTGGTCTTTTGAACGAAGAACCTCTTAAGTTATCTTCCACGAAGAACTGGTCGTTGAATTGGACGAAGAACCTCATAACTCAGTTGACGAAGAAACCCTTGTACTCACCTGCGAAGAACCTGATTGTTAACATTGACGAAGAACTGATCAGACATGTTAGCCACGAAGAACGTCTTTCACCATTAAAGTTGTTTGCTGATACTCAATCACGATGAACCTTCGATTCAGCTTGAATATCATCTGCAGATGCCAGAACTATAGAAGATGTTGCAGTTGATCGGAGTTGTCAACCAAGCGAAAGAGGTTGTTGTCCGGTGGCGAGGTTGAGAGACGTTGAAGAGAGAGTTGATGTTTGACAGAGGAGCTTGAAGTAGCTTCCATGGTGAAAGATTGAACAGGGGTTTTGTGGGTGGGTATCACAGAGAGAGGGAGAAAGACTTGAAAAAATGGGTTTGTCTAAAAAAAAATAGATGGAGTTGTCGGCTGATTAAAATTAGGGTGTTTGACTTTTTGGGGTTAATTAGCTGCCGTCATAGGCTCATGTGATTCTTCAACAAATGGGCCAAGGTATGGTGGGCCATTGTTCAAGTGGGCTGTTAAAAGGATATTTGGGTTTAAGTATGGATTGATTAGTGGGCTGAGATTTATTATATTTTTGGGTCGCGAACAGAGTGGGGTCGGGTGTTCGTGAAGTTTATTTGAATCGCGCTCTAAATGTCAACGTCAAATTTGTACGGGTTCGGGAGCACGCGGGATGATAAAGCTTGATGAAAACATGATTTTTTTTAATAAATGTTGGGGTAGTCATGGTTACCCGATGCAAACGTGAAATTTGGTGACTTGACTACTATGGGCCAAAAACTAAAAACCGTATGTTTACTTCCGCACGTCAATGTTTATGTTGTTATCGGTTATTCGTAAATGTTCGTAAGCACTTTGTTTATTGTCATATTCTCCGCATTTTGAAACGATTGAATGAACCTGGAATGCCAATGCCGGTCCTAACGAGTTCACAAAGTCTTTGGAGGGATACAAGTCGATCCCACGAGGTGCTAGGGGACTTTCTTTATCAACTAGAATATGCAAAGAAGAAAGCATTTTGTTTATTGTCATATTCTTGCATTTGGTAATGATTTAATGAACCTGGAATGCCAATACCGATCCTAACGAGTTCACAAAGTCTTTGGAGGGATACAAGTCGGATCCTACGGAGTGCTAGGAGACTTTCTTTTTCAACTATAATATGTAAAGAAGAAAGTCATTTTCGTGATTTTTCGAAAACCGAGAACATTCAGTGAAGATTTACGACAGTTCCGCTCAGTGGAGAGAATTGGTGAACATTTGAAGATAAATTCTACTTAGTGGAGAGAATTTTTGTGACACCCTGTACTTGTGTAATCATTATACAAACTCTGAAAAGTTCAATTATCAAATAAAACAATGTATTTTGATCCCTATATTTGCTTATCTGTGTTTGACAATTTCTCATTTCAATTCTTGTTCGATTACGAGCTCTAAATCGCTTTCTAGAAAGTTATACACGAACTGATGCGTAAACATAATCCACTTTAATAATAAAAAACACCCCGAAATAACAACATAGGCTTAACGTACCTTAAATAACATTTACATAACTTAGAAATAAGTTTTGGAGGGTTTGGTGTGCCCAAATCAAGTTTATTCAATCGCAGGGACTATTTGTGTCAAACTGCGAAAGTCTGCCGATTCGTATCAATAATGAACATTCTGGAACTTGATCATAAGTTAACATACCATAAATATCTTTTACATAGCTTAGAAATAAGCTTTGAGATTAAGGGTTGCAACTGTTGGGTTTTGACGAAGGTTAGATACTTCATCACACCTCGTCGACGACGAAGAATGAGTATTTCGTCGCACTTCATCTCGACGAAGTTGATTCTTCGTTGAATAACCTCTGACGAACCCCTAAGGTTCGTCGTCAAATCTAGACTCGACGACGGATAGTCCTTCGTCGCAGGGGGTACTTCGCCGTGTAAGCGAATGGGTTGAACAATAGACCCTTATGAAGATGATGATGGTAGATAATTGTGTGTATAAGATCTATGTTGCAATGTTAATAAGAGTAAGAAGTCTAGTTTAACTAGTATCAATAGCAAACTCACCTGTTATGTGTTGTTTTGTGACATTCACATGAGATGTGGACTTGTATAAGGACCGGGTATTTGATGCATGATGTACGGTGATTCTTGTGATACATGCTATCTGTGATGACACGTGAATTATATGATAATGAAACTAATGTTGTTGGTAACCACGGTAGGGTTTGGGTTGATCAACTTGGACGGGTAACTTAACACACGTAGCAAATCTACGGTTAGTTCATTCCTCTTGAGCATGCGTCCCGGTGGGTGGGACAATCATTGGGTATTTCTACGAGGAATAAGTCATTTGGGTAAAAAATGGGATGTTGGATAACATACTCACTTCCTATCACCATTAAGTCCCATCTTGTTTATTACCTGAGAGGTAACGGGGTATTAGTTGATAGCGCTATTTAGGTTTGGCACCCTCACCCCGTACCTGAGAGGACGGGTGTGAACTAATGACCTAGTCATGCCCAATGCTTTGATAGGGGCATTGGGGAAAGGGCAAAATAATCTGGAGCCATCTTGTATGGTACTCGAGTTATTCTCAACATTATATTCAATGAACTGAACTAAACACTTGGTAACCAACGTTTTCGTAAAACTATGAATTCACCAGTGTTGTCTTGTCTGATACACTTGTTGCATGCTCGCAGGTTGTTAGGTACTTTGGACAAGGAACTTGCTATCTGAATGGCTGGAGTGGTCATGGGTCGCACTACTTGGATATGCATGACCTCTTTTGTGATTTCATTATACATTGGGTTTTGAAACGTTTAAACAATATTTTATTAATCGCTTACGCTGAACATGTTGAATTTGGATTATGTTATGAATGCTTTACCTTAATAAATGGATACATTATTTCAATCTTGATATTAGTTCAATGTGATTGGTGGCTAGATCTCGGTACGTTACACGCCTAGCGAGGTTTTCGCATGTGGTATTTTGGGGGTGTGAGGTATGTGAAAATAAACTTATTTGGTCAAACAGGGACTAAAAGCGTCAAAAAATGCATAAGTTTGCATTTACGTGCATATCTTACGTTCTGAACATATCCGGACATCCGAAAATTTTTGTAATTATTTAAATATTTTATTTTAGTGATTGGCATGCTAAACTTCCATTCGTCGTGTAATTTGGATCGTTTTTCGCGTCCGTTCGTGTTTCGTCATAACTAACCGAATATTGTGACCGTACGACCAAACGAACCGACATCCGAGATAATTTCAAGCATGTTTCATCCTTGTAGAGCCTTGAAAATGGGTTAACGTGGTTTAAACGCGTCAAAAATGGCTTAAACATGCTGCAGGGACCATTTTTGCCAGTTTTTGAAGGTTTCTAGCCCAGGTAGGCCATGGCGTCACGCCACAGCAAAGGGGATATGCCGTCGCGGCACGCGACGCCCCTGTTTTGACAGAACATCAGTTTTCAGCAACCAGCTTGATTTTGAGGGTCTTTTATGCAAATTTCTCAATTTGAGCTGGTTTTTGGAGTTCCATTGTATTAAAAACCATATTCCACAAGTGTAGTGCCAAGATTAATTCCCATAACACTTGAAATGATCTTGTTGATCCTAACTTACTATAAATAGAAGTGGGTTCTTCACATCATTCCTCACATTTGATTCAATTTTGCTCTAAGTATAAGTTTAACACTTCATACTGAGTATTTGAATCAATTCTTCCTTGCTTGGACCTTTTGTAAGCTTCTTTATGCTTGTTTATGCTTTTCAAGCATGAAAGTCAAACAATGTTTTACTTTCTGCTTTAACCAGTCTTTGGTCAATACAAAGTTCGTTTGAACTTTGTAATGAGAGCGTAATCACGATGGTCATAGTCCCTTGTGACTATACATACTGATTACCACTTAATTAGGCGTAGCGACGAGTCATAGTTTCGGTCAAAATACGTATTTATGCGTATTTTGCAACCAAGTTATCTTTGGGTATCAAAACACTTTTTTTTATATCAA